>NC_080068.1:112283846-112588062 GCF_949987535.1 Balaenoptera acutorostrata | reverse complement strand
ATGTAACCACTCTCACTTACATTTTAACCCTTTGTTCTTTGTGCTCTCAATGTCATCGATATGCAAACAGAGATTTATGCGAGATGCCCCTCCCCCGCCCAAATTTCAGTCACTCCACAGAGCTGCCTGTTCAGTGTCTGGTGTTTCTGGATCTGAAGTGTCCAGATAATCGGTCGTTCATTTAGAATATTCTAACACAATTTTGTGTGTTCAAATGACAAAAGGGTAAACAGTGTGAGACAGCTAGTCAAAGGTGGGGGAAAATGGCTCTTTCTAATGTAAGCTTTGTGAAGCACACGTGCACAGTCAGGTGGGAGTGAAGAAGCAGCTGCCTGAGTATTCATGAAGTTACATGGAGACAAGGTGAGTGCTTATTCCAAGTTCATATTGCTCCCAGCAAAGGTGTACAGCTCTCACCAGTCATCAGTTTGTGAAATTACTAAGGTCCTGTTTGCCCTTAATTTCCTAGAGGATTGGTAGGAAATAAAATCAAAGATTATCACTATAAAATAGATAAAAAATAGAGAACTTTTCAAATAAGTTGAATGATTTGCCTCAAGTTTTGTAATAATTCCACACTGAGCCTAGATGAAAACTCAGAAGATAGAGAGGCCTGGAAAGAGAGCATAGCGTGTGTTCTCTGGACCCAGACCTCATCAAACACGATCTCCCACCATTCTTACAAGAATCCTGTAAAGTCTTCTTATACCCATTTTACAGATGTGGAAATAGGTCATTTGGCTAACTTCACACAGTTGGAAAACATCACAGCTAGGAATCAAACACAAGCCTTTTTTCTTCAAAACCCATGCACATTAAGCTCTAAATCTAGTGTTTCCCAAAGCTTAGTATGCCCACACTCCTTTAGGTGGGATCTGGAAGAAAACTTCACTAGTGCAGTAGTTCTCAAACTTTACTCTGCATGAGAATCACCTTGAAGCTCGTTAGAATGCTGAACCCCACAGCCTCCCCAAGGGCCGTCTTCTCAGTCGGCACCACCCAGGTGATTCCGAACCATGTGCTCTGATAGTCTCGCTCTGAGAAACGCACTAGAGATGGAAATATAATTAGCGCTACAAACCCACTTCACAGGCATTCTCCTTTTTAAATAAACTCAAGGACCAAAAGGGGGTGGGGGAATTTTAAATCCACACATTATTTTTTTGAATTTCACTTTATTTAAAGAAGAAAACATTAAAGAAATGACTGTAGAGGTGGTGGCAAATCTGCCAAAGATTACGGAGGTTGTATTGTAAAGACCGATATCTGGGAAACCCAGAGACTCACTGTTCTGAGATTGAAAGGAAAGGGATATGCTTCTGTTTGCCCAGATATAGGCATAAGCTGAAAACCACAGACTGTCTGGGAGCTCAGGGACCCTCTGCTGCTTCCATGGCCCAATCCTACCACCAGGGCAGCATGCGGGTAAGGACAGAAGAAAGACCATTGGGGTCCAGAGAGTGGGGCCTTCTCTCCAGTTAACTGAAGGCACAAGGAAGCATCCTCTCCCACCACAGTGGTCCAGCAGCACAGAGGGGCATTACAGCTTCCTCAGCTTCTCCTGGCTGTTAAGGGCTCCTGACCGTTTTGAGGTCAGAGACCACTTTGATAATCAATAAAAACTTTGCACCCTTTTCCCAGAAAAATGTTCACATATACACACAAAAATATGTTGTCCTATTTCACAGGCTTCTCAGGTTCCTCAAAGTTCATACACAGACTCCAATTTAAGGACTCCATTATGCAAAAATGAAGAGTTCATTTCAGCTCATGGCAATTTTGTTTGAATTCGACTTATCCTTCCTCTGAGTAAAACATTCTAAACAGGAGCTCTTCATCTGGAGTTCAGGATTCCCAGTGCGGTGGAGCTGGGGACGGGGCGGTCAAGAGTTGTAGAGAGGCCCCGACTCTATAAGAAGTATTCAGATGTTGATACATTTCATCAGAATGTCAAAGAAGCTCAAAACTCAGAAACAGTTTTTTAAAAACACTTTTTAAAAAACACCTTTATAAATGTAAATAAAACACAGATACCAGAAAACCCCTGCAAAACAAAAGTATGGCATAGTGAATTATTTATCAGGTAAACAGCCTGTGACCGATACTCAGGTCAAAAAAAAAATAAGACTTTGCCGCCACCCAGCAGCCCCTCCATGTGCCTCAGCCCATCACAGCCCCTCCCTTCCTTCAGAAATAACCACTAATCTGAGATTAAGAGCAACCATTTCCTTGTAACTCCTAGTTTTATCACCCAAGTGTCCATCCTGAGAAACTGTCATTTAATCTTGCCTATTCTTTAAAATCTGATATATATTTTCAGTCTCTTTAATCTATCAGTTACCCTCCATGCCGCTTTTCTTCTCCCTTATAATTTACCTTTTGAAAAAATTCTTAGGCTATTTAACAATAGTGTTTCCTACAGGCTGGATTTTGCTAATTGCCTACCCTTGGTGCAGTTCGTTATGTGCCTCTGTCCTTGGTATTTCCTTCAAATTGGCAGCTGGATCCAGAGACTGGATCAGATTCAGTTTGGTGAAGCTCAAATGGTGCTGTGTTCTTCCTTCAAAAGGCATGTAATGGAGCAGTTAATATGGCGGAGGAGTAGGAGGACGTGGAGTTCATCTCTCTCCACGGATACATCAGGAATACATTTACAGATGCAACAATTCTCACAGAACACCAGCTGAACACTAGCAGAAGACCTCAGACACTGGAAAGGACTATAAAAATCCCTGCATAACTGGGTAGGACGAAAAAAAGGGAGAAGGAGGAGGAGAGGAAGCGGGACAGGACCTGCACCCTGGGGTGGGGAAGCTGAAACAGAGGAGAGATTCCCGAATTTGGGCGAAACCCCCTCTCTGACCAGGAAATTGATCGGGACAAAACATCTGAGGCTGTTGGAAGAGGGTGAAGCGGCCACTCTGTGGCAGATGGGGCAGAATGAGAAATACACAGATGGTCTGTACCATGGCCCTACGTGCCCTGGACTGGGACGTGTGTTCACAGGTGTGCGAGGGGGCTGGGAGCTGGAGTGTGGGGACTGGAGAACAGGCCCGGGGCGAGAACTGCTGTTGGCTGTGGGGAGACAGACTGAGGGGATGGGAGGGAGGAAATCCACAGCAGGGAATGCCTTCGGAGGAAGACTGGACTGCCATGGAAGCAGGGTGCTATTGCTGACTCACACGCAGGGGGAGGAGCCGCTATTGTAGCCTCTCGCTTCCCACACACCAGCGCCTGCCGACGACAATAAAAAGAAGCCTGCTCAGGGCTGGCCCTTTGGTGTGGCTGCCAGGTGCCAGAAAAACTCCGGCCAGGGCTGGCCCTCATATGCCTTACGCGGGGTGCCAGAAAAGGCCCTCACTTGGGCCATATCTCTTGCACCCGTGGCTGCCGGCTTCCCTGTGCATTTGGTGCCATGGGGGCTCCTGCGATCCAAGCAGTCATACCACCTCTGCGCCAGGCAGCCTCAGGAACAGACTCCTGTGGGTGGACCACGTGCAGAGGTGAGGATAAACCCCAAGCTGAACCCCAGGGATGGGGCGACTAAGGAAGAAGATCGAAAATCTTTTCATTGGCTGTACAAGCTGTGGATTAAATCCCCGCAATCAGCTAGGTAGACCTTGCGTCTATGGAATATCTGAGTAGACAGTGAGTTCCCACAAATGAAAACGGGCTAGCTTGGGCAGCTGTGGACTTTGGGGGCAGCACACACAGGAACTGGGCCAGATAAGAGCCTGAGGGGTCCCCACAGGGCCCACAGAGGGTCCAGAGAGCAGACCAGAGGCAGAGGAGGGCCTCACGGGGAGGCGGAGGGGGGCTGTGGCTCACGGGGTGTGCAAGGGCATTTACAGTGGAGACCCCAGGGAAACATCATTATTACTATTAATTTTATTATGTTTTGATTCATTCTGTTGTTGGTTCTGGCTTTTTTTTTGTTTCTTTGTTGTTGTTTTAGTATATTTTTAATTTAGTCTTTTGGTATCTTCGTGTCTTATAACATATTTTTTATTTTAATTTTTTTTATATATTACTATTTTTACTTTGCTTTTCTGCTGTTCTGTGTTCTTTTCCCTTAATTTTTACTTCTTTTTCTTTAATATATATATATTTTTATATTTCCATTTCTACTTTGCTTTTCTGTTATTCTGTTTTTTCTGTTTTTATTTTATTTATTTATTTAATCATTTTTATCAGTTTGTTCTGTTTCCTTGCTTTATTCTTCAGTTGGCACACTGCTTTGGTTATGTTTTTAGGTTTTGTGTTTTTCTTAGTTTTGATTCTAATTGTTTGATTTTGTTTTGGTGTTCTTCTGTTTGGTTGTTTGCTTGCTTTTTGTTTTATTTGGTTCTGTTTTTGTTCTTTTTTGTGTGTGTGTGTTTCCTTGTTTCTGTTTTTGTTTGTTTGATTTTGTTTTTACCATTTCTCTGGGATTTTTGTTTTTTTTTTTTTCTTCTTCTTACTTTAATATATATATATTTTTTAATATTTCCTTTTTAAAATTTATTTATTCATTTTTGGCTGTGTTAGGCTTCATTGCTGCGCACGGGCTTTCTCTAGTTGCAACGAGTGGGGAGCGACTCTTTGTTGCAGTGTGCGGACTTCTCATTGCAGTGGCTTCTCTTGTTGTGGAGCACAGGCTCTAGGCACGTGGGCTTCAGTAGCTGTGGCACACAAGCCCAGTAGCTGTGGCTCACGGACTCTAGAGCGCAGGCTCAGTAGTTGTAGCACACAGGCTTAGTTGCTCCATGGCATGTGGGATCTTCCCGGACCAGGGCTCAAAACCGTGTCCCCTGCATTGGCAGGTGGATTCTTAACCACTGTGCCACCAGGGAAGTCCTATTTTTTTATATTTCTATTTCTACATTGCTTTTCTGTTGTTCTGTCTTATTTCCCCTTTCTCTTTTCCTTTTTCTTTTTTTTTTATCATTTTTTGTTGGTTTGTTTTGTTTCTTTGCTTCATTCTTCAGTTGGCACTCTGCTTTGGTTTTGTTTTTGTGGTTTTGTGTTTCGTTAGTTTTCTTTGATTTTGTTTTGGGGTTCTCCTGTTTGTCTGGTTGTTCTCTTGCTTTTTGTTTTACTTGGTTCTGTTTTTGTTTCTTTTGTGTGTGTGCATGTTTCCTTGTTTCTGTTTTTGTTTGATTATACTTTTTACCATTTGTCTGGGGTTTTGCTGGTCTTTATTTTTCAATTTCCTTTATTGCTGGGACAAGCAATTTACAGGTCTTGGTTCTTTGACCAGAAGTCGGGCCTGGGGCTCTGGGGTGGGAGCACTGAGTCCAGGACGCTAGATGACTAGGGAAGATTAATCACCGAGAGCTCTCATGGACGCCTCTATCTGAATCCAAGACCCAGCTCCACCCAACTGCCTGCTGCTCCCAGTGCTGGATGCCTCACACCAAACAACAAACAGGACAGGAACACGAACCCACCCATCAGCACACAGGCTACCAAAAGTCATACTAGGCTCACAGACACCCCAAAACACACCACCTGACATGGCCCTGCTCATCAGAGGAAAAAGACTCAGCTCCACCCACTAGAATGCAAGCACCAGTCCCTCCCATCAGGAAGCCTATGCAAGACAATGGACCAACCCAACCACCAGGGACAGAGAACAGAAGCAAGGGAAACTATGATCCTGCAGCCTATGGAAAGGAGACCTCAAATACTGTAAATTAGACAAAATGAGAAGACAGAGAAATATCTTGCAGGCAAAAGAGCAAGATAAAACCCCACAAGACCAAATAAATGAAGAGGAAATAGGCAAACTACCTGAAAAAGAATTCAGAGTAATGATAGTAAAGATGATCCAAAATCTCAGAAATAGAACAGAGAAAATACAAGAAACGTTTAACAAGGACCTAGAAGAACTAAGGAGCAAACAAACAGTAATGAACAACACAATAACTGAAATTAAAAATACTCTAGAAGGAATCAATAGCAGAATAACCGAGGCAGAAGAACGGATAAGTAAGGTGGAAGATAGAATGGTGAAAATAACTGTCGCAGAGCAGAATAAAGAAAATAGAATGAAAAGAATGGAGGACAGTCTCAGAGACCTCTGGGACAACATTAAGCACACCAACATTCGAATTATAGGCGACCTAGAAGAAGAAGAAAAAGAGAAAGGGTCTGAGAAAATATTTGAGGAGATTATAGTTGAAAACTTCCCTAACATGGGAAAGGAAATAGTCAATCAAGTCCAGGAAGCACAGAGAGTCCCATACAGGAGAAACACACCAAGACACATATTAATCAAACTATCAAAAATTAAACACAAAGAAAAAATATTAAAAGCAGCAAGGGAAAAGCAACAAATAACATACAAGGGAATCCCCATAAGGTTATCAGCTGATCTTTCAGCAGAAACTCTGCAGGCCAGAAGGGAGTGGCAGGACATACTGAAAGTGATGAAAGGGAAAAACCTACAACCAAGATTACTCTACCCAGCAAGGATCTCATTCAGATTTGATGGAGAAATCAAAAGCTTTACAGACAAGCAAAAGTTAAGAGAATTCAGCATCACCAAACCAGCTTTACGAAAAATGCTAAAGGAACTTCTCTAGGCAGGAAACACAAGACAAGGAAAAGACCTACAAAACCAACACAAAACAATTAAGAAAATGGTAATAGGAACAGACATATCAATAATTACCTTAAATATAAATGGATTAAATGCACCAACCAAAAGACACAGACTGGCTGCATGGATACAAAAACAAGACCTGTAGATATGCTGTCTACAAGAGACCCACTTTAGACCTAGGGACACATACAGATGGAAAGTGAGGGGATGGAAAAAGATACTCCATGCAAATGGAAATCAAAAGAAAGCTGGAGCAGCAATACTCATATTAGACAAAATAGACATTAAAATAAAGACTATTACAAGAGACAAGGAAGGACACTTCATAATGATCAAGGGAGCAATCCAAGAAGAAGATGTAAAAATTGTAAATATCTATGCACCCAATATAGGAGCACCTCAATACATAAGGCAAATGCTGACAGCCATAAAAGGGAAAATTGACAATAACACAATAATAGTAGGAGACTTTAACACCCCACTTACACCAATGGACAGATCATCCAAACAGAAAATAAATAAGGAAACACAAGCTTTAAATGAAACATTAGGCCCAATGGACTTAATCAATATTTATAGGACATTCCATCCAAAAACAACAGAATACAATTTCTTCTCAAGTGCACAAGGAACATTCTCCAGGATAGATCACATCTTGCGTCACAAATCAAGCCTCGGTAAATTTAAGAAAATTGAAATTATATCAAGCATCTTTTCTGACCACAGCGCTATGAGACTAGGTATCAATTTCAGGAAAAAAAAACTGTAAAAAATACAAACACATGGAGGCTAAACAATATGCTGCTAAACAACCAAGAGATCACTGAAGAAATCAAAGAGGAAATCAAAAAATACTTAGAAACAAATGACAGTGAAAACGTGATGACCCAAAACCAATGGGATGCAGCAAAAGCAATTCTAAGAGGAAAGTTTATAGCAATAAAATCCTACCTCAAGAAACAAGAAAAATCTCAAATAAACAACCTAACCTTACACCTAAAGCAATTAGAGAAAAGAATAACAACAACAACAAAAACCCCAAAGTTAGCAGAAGGAAAGGAATCATAAAGATAAGATCAGAAATAAATGAAAAAGAAATGAAGGAAACAATAGCAAAGATCAATAAAACTAACAGCTTGTTCTTTGAGAAGGTAAACAAAATTGATAAACCATTAGCCAGACTCATCAGGAAAAAAAGGCAGAAGACTCAAATCAACAAAATTAGAAATGAAAAAGGAGAAGTAACAACTGACAGTGCAGAAATAAAAAGGATTATGAGAGACTACTACAAGCAACTATATGCCAATAAAATGCACAACCTGGAAGAAATAGACGAATTCTTAGAAATGTACAACCTTCCAAGACTGAACCAGGAAGAAATAGAAAATATGAACAGACCAATCACAGGCACTGAAATTGAAACTGTGATTAAAAATCTTCCAACAAAAGAAAGCCCAGGGCCAGATGGCTTCACAGGCGAATTCTATCAAACATTTAGAGAAGAGCTAACACCCATCCTTCTCAAACTCTTCCAAAATACAGCAGAAGGAGGAACACTCCCAAACTCATTCTACGAGGCCACCATCACCCTGATACCAAAACCAGACAAAGATCTCACAAAGAAAAGAAAATTACAGGCCAATATCATTGATGAACATTGATGCAAAAATCCTCAACATAATACTAGCAAACAGAACCCAACAGCACATTAAAAGGATCATACACCATGATCAAGTGGGGTTTATCCCAGGAATGCAAGGATTCTTCAATATATGCAAATCAATCAATGTGATACACCATACTAACAAATTAAAGGATAAAAACCATATGATAATCTCGATAGATGCAGAAAAAGCTTTAGACACAATTCAACACCCATTTATGATAAAAAACTCTCCAGAAAGTGGGCATAGAGGGAACCTACCCCAACATAATAAAAGCCATATATGACAAACCCACAGACAACATCATTCTCAGTGGTGAAAAACTGAAAGCATTTCCTCTAAGATCAGGAACAAGACAAGGATGTCCACACTCACCACTATTATTCAACATAGTTTTGGAAGTTTTAGCCATGGCAAACAGAGAAGAAAAAGAAATAAAAGGAATACAAATTGGAAAAGAAGAAGTAAAACTGCCACTGTTTGCAGATGACATGATACTATACATAGAAAATCCTAAAGATGCCACCAGAAAACTACTAGAGCTAATCAATGAATTTGGTAAAGTTGCAGGATACAAAATTAATGCACAGATATCTCTTGCATTCCTATACACTAACAAAGAAAGATCAGAAAGAGAAATTAAGGAAACACTCCCATTTACCATTGCAAAAAAAAGAATAAAATACCTAGGAATAAACCTACCTAAGGAGGCAAAAGACCTGTATGCAGAAAACTATAAGACACTGATGAAAGAAATCAAAGATGATACAAACAGATGGAGAGATATACCATGTTCTTGGATTAGAAGAATCAACATTGTGAAAATGACTATACTACCCAAAGCAATCTACACATTCAATGCAATCCCTATCAAATTACCAATGGCATTTTTCACAGAGCTAGAACAAGAAATTTTACAAGTTGTTTGGAAACACAAAAGACCCCAAATAGCCAAAGCAATCTTGAGAAAGAAAAACAGAGCTGGAGGAATCAGGCTCCCTGTCTTCAGACAATACTGCAAAGCTACATTAATCAAGACAGCATGGTGGCACAAAAACAGAAATATAGATCAATGGAACAGGATAGAAAGCCCAGAGATAAACCCACGCACATATGGTCACCTTATCTTTGCAAAGGAGGCAAGAATATACAATGGAGAAAAGACATTCTCTTCAATAAGTGGTGCTGGGAAAACTGGACAGCTACATGTAAAAGAATGAAATTAGAACACTTGCTAACACCATACACAAAAATAAACTCAAAATGGATTAAAGACCTAAATGTAAGGCCAGACACTACAATATTCTTAGGGGAAAACATAGGCAGAACACTCTTTGACATAAATCACAGCAAGATCCTTTTTGACCCACCTCCTAGAGTAATGGAAATAAAAACACAAATAAACAAATGGGACCTAATGAAACTTAAAAGCTTTTGCACAGCAAAGGAAACCATAAACAAGACAAAAAGACAACCCTCAGAATGGGAGAAAATATTTGCAAATGAAGCAACAGACAAAGGATTAATCTCCAAAATATACAAGCAGCTCATGAAGCTCAATATCAAATAAACAAACAACCCAATCCAAAAATGGGCAGAAGACCTAAATAGACATTTCTCTAAAGAAGACATACAGATTGCCAACAAACACATGCAAAGATGCTCAACATCACTAATCATTAGAGAAATCCAAATCAAAACTGCAATGAGCTATCACCTCATACCGGTCAGAAGGGCCATCATCAAAAAATCTAGAAACAATAATGTTGGAGAGGGTGTGGAGAAAAGGGAACCCTCTTGCACTGTTGGTGGGAATGTAAATGGATACAGCCACTACAGAAAACAGTATGGAGGTTCCTTAAAAAACTAAAAATAGAACTACCACATGACCCAGAAATCTCACTTCTGGCATATACCCTGAGAAAACCATAATTCAAAAAGACACATGTACCCCAGCGTTCATTGCAGCACTGTTTACAATAGCCAGGACATGGAAGCAACCTAAACGTCCACTGACAGATGAATGGATAAAGAAGATGTGGCACACATATACAATGGAATATTACTTGACCATAAAAAGGAACAAAACTGAGTTATTTGTAGTGACGTGGATGGACCTAGAGTCTGTCATACAGAGTGAAGTAAGTCAGAAAGAGAAAAACAAATACTGTATGTTAATGCATATATATGGAGTCTAAAAAACTGGTACTCATGAACCTAGGGGCAGGACAGGAATAAAGACACAGATGTAGAGAATGGACTTGAGGACACGGTGGGGTAAGGGGAAGCTGGGATGAAGTAAGAGAGTAGCATTGACATATATACACTACCAAACGTAAAATGGATAGCTAGTGGGAAGCTGCTGCATAGCACAGGGAGATCAGCTCAGTGCTTTGTGACCACCTAGAGGGGTGGGATAGAGAGGGTGGGAGGGAGACTCAAAAGGGAGGGGATATGGAGATATATGTATACATATAGCTGATTCAGCTGGAGTAAAGCAATTATACTCCAATAAAGATGTGGGGAAAAAAATGCATATAATGGTGGTTTTCACTCCTTTTTATTGTAAGCAGGCATTGACTCAATGCCTGGATCTATTCGTTCATTAGGAGTTACAAAATTGTCACATTCTAATCTATCATTTTGTTTTCATTTGTTGGCTGTAATAATTTTATAAGGAGATACCTAGTGGTATGGTTCACAAAGGATAAGCAGATAAATGCTTGATTCTTTCATCTACCCAGTTTTTAAATAAATGAATTGGTACCTATTATCTTGAAAAGGTGACCAACTAGTGCCATATAATGTTTATATATATATATATATATATATATATATATATATATATATATATATAATTATGAATGCCCAGATTTAAAGATATTTGATGGATTTCAAGCCTTTGCAATTCTCATCCATTTTGAAGTTCAAACCGGTCAGTGGGAGCTTTGTCTTCAAGTTGGTTCTCAAGTCCATTAGACATGACCCTACCAGTCTTTGAGAGCTTCTTTGCTACCCGGTATTACAAGGCGTTCCAGGCTCATCTTGTATCTCTTGCCTCAGACTTGGGATCAGCCATTTTCCAATAAATCCCAGTTTCTTTTAGAGGGAATGGTATTTCAAGACCACATCTGGGCCCTAGAGATAGTCATTGTTTCTGAGTTGGTTATTGTTTCTAGACCTTTTATGTGAACAGAGCTAGGAAATACACACACAAGATATGCACGTATGTTTTTAAAATACAATACCTCATAAGCTCATGCTTATATTTCCAATACAAAACTAAGTCTGAAAGATTTTTACAGGGTTCATGGAACAATATTTATTGAGTTCTTCCATGTTGATTTTAAGTTTTGATGCCCTATTTACTTGAAATTCAGTTTTACTAGATATAAAATCTTGGCACACATTTTCTTTCCTTGAATGTCTTAAATATTTTATACCTTTTTCTTCTGGCATAAAGCACTGCTGTTGAAAAGTCTGATGATAACCTACCTGGATTTTACTTATATATCATATGCCTTCTTTGTCTATATATACAAAAGATTTGGGTTTTTTTCTTTAAAGTTCAGTAATTTTATAAGAATTTTTCTTGATGTTGGTCATTCTAGATCAATATTCTAAGGTTCACAGTGTGCTTTTTAAAATGTAGCTTCAATTTTTCTTCTATTTCAGAAATATTTTCTGTAATTTTAGCATTTGTTCTATTCCTGTCCACTGGGTTTCTTCTTTAAGGACTACTGTTATCTGCATGTTTAATTTTCTTTGCCTATCTTCAAATATCTGTCTCATTGTCTTGAATCTGTTTTTCATTTCTTTCCTCATTTTTTTTTTTGAATTAAAAATTGTTTTCTCCTTTTCACCTTCTAGTTCCCTTAAGGAATTATCTCATATTTATTCACTCTTGCATTTCTTCTAATCTAATCTTCACTTTTTCTTTTACTTTTAATTATTTTTTGACACCTATTCTCTGATTTCTGAGTCTTTTAAATTGTGGTTTTTGTTGTTCCTTCATATTTTGAATAATTTTCTTAAAATATTTAGCTTGTTTTGAAATAGTACATTATCATATTTATCTTTTTTGCATATGTCCTTCTGGTAGTTTTATTGCCTATAGAGATATTATTCTTCTCTCGATTCTCTTTTTGCTTTCAGTAACTTTGCATAGAAGTTGAACTCAATAATTTTCTGTTGCTAATTTTCATGTAAAATTATTTTCCTGAAATTTTTGGAAGAGAGTTGGTTCATACAATTTTCTTACTTCACAGAGATCTCTCCTCTGTTGTTCTTGTAAACTGTTTTATATATATATATATATATATATATATATATATATATATATAAAATGACCGCTATAAATACCTGACCAGTCCTCCTTAAAACTGTCAAGATCATCAAAAACAAGGAAAGCCTAACATACTGTTATAGCCAAGAAGAGCCTAAGGAGACATGATAACTAAATGTAATGGGGTATCCTGGATGGGATCCTAGAACAGGAAAAGGTAAAAACTTAGGAGATGTGAATATAGTAAAACTTAGGCAATAATAATATATTAATATCGGTTCATAAATTATAACAACTCTACATATTAATATAAGATGTTAAAGATGTTATTTAATAGGGAAACTGGGTGGGGAGTATATGGGAACTCTCTGTGCTATCTTCTCAATTTTTCTATACATCTAAAACCATTCTATTTTTTTTAATTTTAATTTTTTTAATAGAGCAGGTTCTTATTAGTTATCTATTTTATACACATCAGTGTATACATGTCAACTCCTATCGCCCAACTCATCCCACCACCACCACCACCCCCGCCGCTTTCCCCCCTTGGTGTCCAAACGTTTGTTCTCTACATCTGTGTCTCTATTTCTGCCCTGCAAAAAATAAGAAATAAAAAATAAATAAAACCGTTCTGAAAAATAAAGTCTATTACACACAAACACACACCAAGTTTGCTGTCTATGATTTCCTGGTTGTTTCCTCCACCCATCTACTTCTATCTGAACCTTCTCTTTCCTTCATCTCTTCAGTGTGAGGCCCTGTGCTGGAAGAGAGCTCTGGTGGGTCCGTTTCAAGAGCTCACAGAGGCTGTACTGCTCCAGTCACTTTAAGCCTTAACATGAGACCCTTGTATCACCAGCAACTGGGGTGGGCAAACACTTGACAAGATCAGCTGTTGTTATCAAGTTGACCTGCTTTAGTTCCACGTTTCATCTATTTTGAGGTTCTTCAATTCTCATATTCATCAAATCCAGCCCCACTGCTTCCCTGTGTTTCCTCTTACACAGATGTCAGAAGGTACAGGTCTTATAGCTCATTTTTTAGGATTCACTGGTTTATCTTGTTTCCTGGCTTTTCATACATATTGTCCATGGATGGATTTTTAGTTTTAGTTGCTCTATTTTTTCCTTATAGTTTTATATATATAGACAGTTTTGTTGAGCTATAACTCATATGGCATGCAATTTATCCTGTGCTTTTTGTGGGGAATTTAGGAAGACCTCAAAATCATGCTGCCACCATTTTCCCAGCATTCTAAAACCAAACTTTAAGGCAATCATCAACATCATAGGCTATTGAGATAATGAGGATTTTATTATGATAAAAGATCCAATGGCCTCTATAGACAGGCTAGAATGTGTTGTGGGTGGTAGGGATATGGTGCTATATTTTCCCATGTGTGTAGAAGTAGAAACTCTAGAGCTTCCTGTCACATGTGGTATATAACTAGTTCACAATTATCGACAGTGTTATGATGGCAGCTTTGGCAAGGACATTTAAAATCCATCAATCATTCCAATAATCTCATTAACTTTATTTATTGCCTGAATTTCTCCTAGTTGATCGGTCTTTGAGAAGTTAAAGGAAAAATACAAAACATACACAAGTGTAATTTAGCCATCTTCTGCCACGGCATGCATACCTGTGTGGGATTTTCCTCCTCCTACCCAAGAAACACAGCTCTGCACTGGAGGAGGGAGGTCTCAATGATACAAAATCCAGGTGACACTGGAACAATCAACCCACTGTGAAACAATACCTTATTTCCAGAAACCCATTTTTTAAAAGTTCTTTAAAAAAAAAACCCCAAACTCTCAAGGTTTCATCTGAGGTCCATTCTACCTTCCATGATTTGGGCAGCACACAAAGACCATATTATTGGCCCAGGCCCCAAGAGCCTGACTCTACTACTAACTCTGATAGACACGTTTCACAGGATCTGCTCATACAACAGTCTATAAGCTGCTAACTAAGCAAAATTAAACTTGTTAGAAAGAATCCACTCAGCCTCCAGTGACTTCTTCCCCAAGGTGTTAATAAGTCTCACTATGAATACAAATTTCATTTATTCTGTCTGCCTTGCCCATTCTTTAGACAAAGTGCTAAAATGCAGCCAAGGAGAAGATGTACAAGGATCCTCACACAATCCATAGCCTGGATAATCAACCCCTAAATAAAGGACAACAGGCTTCATAATATTTTATTTTCAAGCTGAAATTGGACCTTGTTGGAGTTAGACAGCGGCTCTTTCTCCCCAGAACGTTCTAAGGATGAGAGGCCACCCTCAGAATGCCACCCTAACACAAACTGACCCCCATACATACCACCAGTCATGGTTTGTTTTCTTAAATAGCAAAAGTTTATTTTATTTCACTGCTCCATCAGAATTATTTATCTCATTTATCATACAGTTCCTGCCTAGTGTGTTTTGCCAGAACTAACATGCATGAAAATTATGTTAATGGGCCTTGGACTGGTTTTAACGTACTTCATATAATCAAGAAACTAAACAAACAGAAAGGGCTCTGAAAGGTACCCATTCTACTTGGAAGAACCACTTGCTCTTGTAAGACACGTTTTTGAGGAGAGTCACTGCCAAGGATCAAACCACCAGCAGTGCCCTTAGAAAAGACCTGTTTATTCAAAGAAGAAAACAGACTGAGAGACTTATCATTGTGCCCCACTCCATCAAGTGCCCTAGGTTTCCATTAACCAGTGGTGGTTTCATGGAGAGAGACCGGAAAGTGATTTGGAAAGGATTCTTCACACGAAAACTGACCCAGAGAAAAATTAAGTTTTGATTTTTGAGGAGAAGCCAGCTTGGAGAAAATCATCTATTGCTGGAGGAAATCAATGTGTGTATACACAGGGATGTCACTATAGTGCTGGCCTGGTGGTCCACTTCCAAAACACACTGACGCAGGGAAAAGCCATATTATAAAGAGGTCTTTCTGTTACTTCTGAGAAATGAATATCCTAGGACTTAGTACAAGATGGACCCATATTTTCATAAATTTCCTCCATAAATAGGTCTTATAGAAAAACTCCATTAAACTTGTTAAAGAACTGAAATTTTGAGGAGCAGTTTTAAACAGCTTTGTGATATTGCTTTGAATATTTATATTTACATGCTATTTTTTAATAAACAACTGCAAAAAATTTCTTAAGAGCCAGGAATTGGGCTAAGTCTGGGATACAACAACAACTGCAAAAAAAAAAAACAAAACCCTATTGGTAATATCAAAAGAATGCTAAAATCGGATGAAATCTATGTGACTAAAATGAAAAGAAAGACATTGATCTACTATGTTTAGTCTTAAATGATAGTATTAATTGATCCAGCAAACCTATGGAGTTGGACTTAGTGGTTAAAATGGCCAAAATACATGATCTCAAAAGGAGATGCAATATGTGAAATGTGTAACTTTCATTGGTATCTCAGACACCGCCCAGGACATGGGCGTCATCTCTACCCCAGTGACAGGAGGATCTTTGTGCATTTCACAGGAGAAATGGTGCAGACTTCCAAGTTTTTATTTTTGTTTTGTTTTGTTTTTGTCTAATCTGTCTTCCATTGAGAACAAGAAGAATTTTGCTTCTTTAAGAATAAGAAGGCAGGGGCTTCCCTGGTGGCGCAGTGGTTGAGAATCTGCCTGCTAATGCAGGGGACACGGGTTCGAGCCCTGGCCTGGGAAGATCCCACATGCCGCGGAGCGGCTGGGCCCGTGAGCCACAACTGCTGAGCCTGCGCGTCTGGAGCCTGTGCTCCGCAACGAGAGAGGCCCGCGCATCGCGATGAAGAGTGGCCCCCGCTTGCCACAACTGGAGAGAGCCCTCACACAGAAACGAAGACCCAACACAGCCAAAATCAATCAATCAATCAATCAAACATACGCATCTGATTCAAGATCCTCATTAAAAAAAAAAAAAAAAAGAATAAGAAGGCAAAGATAACTAACAAGGACCTACTGTATAGCACAGGAAACTCTGCTCAATATTCTGCAATAACCTAAATGGGAAAAGAATTTGAAAAAGAATAGATACATGTACAATATATGTATAACTGAATCCCTTTGCTGTACACCTGAAACCAACACAACATTGTTAATCAACTATACTCCATTACAAAATAAAAATTAAAACAAACAAAAAGAATAAGAAGGCAAAAACACAGCTGGATGTCACCAAGCTCAGAAGAGCAGGCTGTACATGTGAGAGTAGGCAGTGGGGCAGGCTGTGAAGCAGAGCCCTGGAGACTGCAGGCTGGCCAAGACTCTGCTAGCAAAGTTGGGGCTGGAAATACGATCTCAATAAAGCACCCTCCAATAAACCACCTTCCCAACAGCTCAACCCCAGCTAAAACTCCACAACTGCAACTTCTGTTCTTTGACTCAAATTAAACAAGGCTTTGCCTATGGATATTAAAATGTATACACCTGAAGAGAGGTGGCACATTAAACTTATCATTTATTTTGTACTTCAATGCAATACATGAGTCAAATTCTTTCTTTACTGTTTATTGTAACAGGAGCAGCTTGGGTTGGAGGGAGAACAGGGGCAGAGGCAACAGCGGTGAGGTAGAGAAGGGGACAAGGGGTAAGAGGATCCCTGGGGTGGAAAGAGAAAATAAACCCTGACAGGGTGAAATAACAGAAATAGAAGAGTAAATAGAAATGGAAGCCAAGTCGTAACCATACATTTTCCCCTTAGGCATTTCACTTACAGTCAGTCCTGCAGGTAGAACAAGAGAATAATCCCTCTCTGCTCAAACTTCTGATAAATATTAGGTCTACAAGTAAGCCACATTTTTAAAAAGATGTTGACCAACTGTTGTACGTCTAGAAAAGTATGACCAGGAGGATGAAAATCATGAAGGATCTTTGAGGAGACTAAGTATGTTTAGCTAGAGAAGATTTAGCAAAAGCATGATAATTAACTCAGAGTTTGCAAAGGGAAGGAAGACAGATAAAGAGGTACACTTACAAGTGTTGCCATTGACCACACATATAGGACCAATGAAAGGAGATAAATTTGGGATCAGTGTAGAATATTCTAATATTCAGAATCGTCAAAAGGGAAATGAACTGCTTCACAAAATAGTGAGGGCCCTATCTCTAGATGTATTCAAGAGTCAGCTGCTGAGTACTCAGAGCCATTATAGAAAGACATTAAATCAGTGAGAGCTCTCAATTGCAAGTGACAAAAACTAAATTATTTGGCTTAAACAAAAAGGAAATGAAAAAAAAAAAAAAAAGAAAAAAAAAAAAAAAGGAAATGAATTGGTTCAATGTAATTCTAGATTCAGCCCAGAAGGATCCAGTTGCTCAAATGATATCATTAGGAATCTCTCTCTATCACTCCAGTTCCACCTGCCTTTCTGTTGGCTTCATACTAAGATGGTGGCAAAGAGGGCTTCCCTGGTGGCGCAGTGGTTGAGAATCTGCCTGCTAATGCAGGGGACACGGGTTCGAGCCCTGGTCTGGGAAGATCCCACATGCCACGGAGCGGCTGGGCCCGTGAGCCACAATTGCTGAGCCTGCGCGTCTGGAGCCTGTGCTCCGCAACAAGAGAGGCCGCGACAGTGAGAGGCCCGCGCGCCGCGATGAAGAGTGGCCCCCACTTGCCACAACTTGAGAAAGCCCACGCACAGAAACGAAGACCCAACACAGCCACAAATAAATAAATTAAAAAAAAAAAAAAAGATGGTGGCAAAGAGAACAACCTACAGCTCCAGTCTCACACTCCACCGACTAAGCAACAGGAGTGGAGTTTCCCATTTCTTGATAGCAGCAGTAATTTCTGGAATTCACTCTAGCTTGGGTCAAGTGCCTCCCCTGAACCTATTGCTATGGACATGGGAAAAGCAGCAATTGCATTAGTCAGAACTAAGTCAAGTGACCACCCTGCACAAATCTAGGCGGTCACGGGCATGCAGCACTCTCTTTGGCCAGGTCTGGGTCATGTGCACATCCTTAGAGCAGGAGAGGAGGGTCCGTGTGGAGTCAACAATCCCTCCCTCTTAAACCGTGAGGACCTAGACTTGCCAAGGGAAAATCAAAATGCTATTAATCAGTAAAAGAGGGAAGAGGTTTCAGGGCAGACAAAAATAACAGCTATCCTGTAATAGGGGTTCTTCATAGGATAGGAGACAGGCATACAAAACTTTTATGGTCTTTCTCAGTTAAAAATTTTATTTGTTGACTTATAAGTCACACTTGCTAAGTCAAGAACTAGCAAGCTAACTACTTATTCTATCATTTAAAGCCAAACTGTTGACTTTTTAAGTTACTTAATCCCTTAGATACTCAGTAATACTGACATAGAAAACGAATATTCAAGGAATAGCCTGTTATTTATCTCCCATTATAAGATGTATGCAGACAGAAACCAGCGGTGTGCTGGCAGAATGGCTCTCTGTAAAATAAAGCCCTGACATATAGTATCCGCCAATTTCCATGGTGTAAGTACTGCCATGACGCCAATTTCAAGCTCTCTATCTGAGGTCCCTAAACAGAGTTGTGAAGAAATGTGAATGTTCTTGTTCCTGAGTCAGTGCCATCCAGCTCCAGCACATCACTTCACAAGACTGAACACATGTTCCAAGCCTGTGAAAAATAATCTCACCTGATGAAGTCCAGGTTTGTTTTTCTTTAAATTTCATTTGATGATAATATAGTAAGAGATTATGGATTTGAAATATATTAGCATAATATATTTAAATTAAGTATACTAATTTCGCTACAGTGGATTCTGTTCACTATGACAGTGAACGTTTTCAACATGGTATGGAATTTCCTAGGGAGGTCTTCATAAAATAGTTCTCATTTCTTATGGTTTGATTTGAATGATCTTAAAGGAACACAGAGGCATTGCTAGTTGGTGGCTTATTATGATACCTCCAGACTTGTTTGAAAAGCCTAAGACCCCTCTAAACTGGTATACTTTTTGTTAGAAAGAACCAAATCTAATGGGAAATAAAACATATGTCTATAACGGTTTATCAATGACTTGACTTCTTTGTGATAAATACAAAAATCCCACAAAAACAAATACAACTGTGTACGAACGTCACATGGCAGGCTTTCGGCAAGAAGGGAAGTCTTTATGAGAAACCGGCACAGAACGTCAAGAGGAGGGTCATTCCTCAGCGTGCGAGAACACGTAAAGGTACCTCTAGCAGAGTTTCTGACTATGATTCCTCCCAAACGCTTCCGTTCAAACTTCAAGCATCCTATATATCCCAGATAGACAATGGCACTATTTAAAAGGGATCGCTCGGGGGAAGCACTGGCCATTGCAGAGAGCTTGCGGTCGCTGCCGCACGGGTGGATCCTGAAGTGCCGAGGCCCGCGTCCTGAACTCCCGCGCGGGCTCCTCTAAGCCTATTGTTTCTTTTAGATTCGCCTGGGCCTATCCGCCCTCAGAGCCAGCAGTTCGGGCTGGGCGGTACCGCGGCCTGGGCCTAGCGGTGTAACAGTAGCAACAGTGGCGGCGGCGGCGGCCCTCGTCTTTCCGAACACCAGCACCGCAGGGGCCCCGAAAGCCCGCACCGGCGTTTAGAGAAAAAAGCCCGCACCGGCGTTTAGAGAAAATGGCAGACGCTATTGATATTGAAGCAATGCTTAAGGCTCTTTACAGAAGACTTGCCTAAGGATGGCTTACCTCCACTCCCATGAACTCATCTTCGATTCCAGTGTGAACTGTCAGTCATAAGGGCGAGATGTGTGACAGAGTGGCGCCAAACTCTTACGGTCCCGACCCTGCAACGGAAATGGGCGGAGATCTCCGGAATGGCGTCGGTCACCGGAACTCGATAGTGGCTGGCTGCTAGCATGGCCACGTGGGGCTTAGGCAGACACAGAGCCATGGGACGGACCAAAGGGGCCATAGCACATGGAATAAAACTCAAAACAGGACTTCATTCATGTTTTACAGAAATTCTATTTAACCACTTCAACACTGTAAATCTGGATAACTTACTACCTGTATAAGAAAATAAAATTTAACACGTTAATATGCAAAAACAAAAAAACGGAATTGCTCATAATAAAACCTTTTGAAATATTGTAAAAGAGTATGGATATATATATATATATATACGTATATGTGTTTATTTCTCAGGTTTTTTTTATCATATCCTGTTAGAATTTTAGAAATTGTTTTTGTCCTCACCATCAGCAGCCTCAACTATTTAACCATTTTGAACTGTGAAAAGGCAATTTCAATGCAACACTTGGAAATAGTAATAGTATGGAACCCTTATTTTGTCACAGGTGCTACTCTATTTAATACGGGTCCTTTGATACATCCAGTCAACAAACAGTATCACACCAGACTGAGGTCTACAGGCCCAAAAAATGAGTTCCAAGAGGCATCCAAACAAGTAAGGCCTGAGTCAGAGCTCAGGAGCTGAAGCCAAAGCCGGGGTACACAGAATGAAAGATCAAGGGAGACATGAGGCCTCCCAGGGAGGCCAGAAGAGGCTATGTCCCTGTGCTCTGGAGCTGCGTGAGCTGCTTGTTCCACTTAGCATGTCAGGGATAAAACAAACACAGAACATCCTTTTCAAAATCAGAAATCTGAATTTTAAAATGTGTGGATTTAAAAAAATTTCTGTGAGGAAGTTATTTTTAAGAAAACCATAAAACCCAGAAACCATAAAGGAAAAGATTGATGTATTGAATTTGTCTCAAAATTTTTAAATTCTATAGGAAAAAATACTAAAAATAAAGTAAAAAGACGAACATGAATAAAACTCTTGTAATACATTCTACTTGGTACAAAAAGATCTTTTATAAATCAGTAGAAAGTAAAGAAAAGAAAAAAAGAAAGGGAGGGAGGGAGGGAAGGAGGAAAGGAAGAAGTAAGAAAGGCAAAAGGAAAAATAAGCAAAGGACAAGCAAAAAGCTTCTCATAATTTTATATACATCACTCATAATTTTACAATATAAGCAACACTTGTAATTTTAAAAATGCAAATTTCCACAACAATGAAGTATCCTTTTTTAACCTGCACATCTCAAATTAAAGCAAGCATGTCAGCCAGTGTGTGGTGGCAGATAAATTATGCAGCTTTTCTTGAGGACAACTTGGCAAAACATCAAAATTTAAAATCCTTTGACTTCACAATTTGATTGAAATCCAGAATTCAGAAAAATTAATGAAATTAGGATTTTGACTAAGGAAGAAGCAACCTACCTAGAAATGAACACTATTGTTCCTAGATGATTGATGATGTAATTTATGAGAATGTGAGCTTTCTTGGACTGGCCTGATGGATAGCAGGTCAACTTAGAAGAATATTTAAGAGCAGAGCTAATAAATTCTGCCCTACTTTGATCTGTGACTTGCTTGAATTGGTTTTACCTTTGCCTTTCCCCAGACCGATCATTCTGTAGAAACCAAGGCTACTCAACACCCAGCATATCGCACAGGTGAGCAAGCTCTGTACCAGGGGCCAGGGAGGGAGGAGACTTTAGTGTGAAGCAGGGTAATAGAAGAAGCAAATGCTATGTGACTGCATGGGTGCAAATGGTTTCATAGAAGAATATTACCTGAAATGGGCCTTGAACAACAGGAGAAATTGGAGAGCTGCAGAGGATTGGAAAGGGCATTCCAAGGGTAGGAAAGAGCCAGATCATGTACCAAGAATGGCCAGGAAAATTTGAGACAAGTCTAGAACATATCAGAACAAGAGCAATAAGATTCCTGGCACTTATCTACATCCATCAATAGACCAAGGAAAACAAAGTTCCTGGGTCTCAAGATATCTTATATTGGTGTGTCCCAAACTTTATACGTTTATGACTTTCCCTCAAAGTTTTTGTTGCATTGGCTGATAGACGTATATACTCTAAATTTTTCCTTTTAAATCTATTCCTTTTCTCTTCAGCCCCATTTTAAGGAATAATATCTATGAAATAAGAGACTTGGTATGTTAGAAATAGTTCTCCTAACACATGTTAAGTAAATATATAGCTAACAAAATGTTTTCAAAAGTTCATTGTATACCATCTCATATCATACTGTGAACCAACAAAGAAACACACGTCCCACCTTGAGAAATGAGGGTCTTCAGAGATAGTCCCTTCAAACTGAGCAACGTGAAAGCTGTCATTTGTCCATGTTTACATCACAAATGACAACCTAGACAAAACATGAACTGTTAAATTGAATACACCAGATGGCATTTTTAAACGATGCCGAAGCATAACTTAATACACTACAGTAGAATGAGAAATGAACATTTTGAGGGCAACTATTGTGTGTAGTCTGTGTACTCATTATTTAAAATATCCTATGAATTCTTGTAGTAACCTATAACGGAAAAGAATCTGAAAAAGAATCCAAATCACTTTGCTGTACACCTGAAACTAACACAATATTGTAAATCGACTATACCTCAATTTTAAAAATATCCTCTGGGGCTTCCCTGGTGGCGCGGTGGTTGAGAGTCTGTCTGCCAATGCAGGGGACATGGGTTCGAGCCCTGGTCTGGGAAGATCCCACATGCCGCGGAGCACCTGGGCCCGTGAGCCACAACTGCTGAGCCTGCGCGTCTGGAGCCTGTGCTCCGCAACAAGAGAGGCCGCGATAGTGAGAGGCCCGCGCACCGCGATGAAGAGTGGCCCCCGCTCGCCGCAACTAGAGAAAGCCCTCGCACAGAAACGAAGACCCAACACAGCCAAAAATAAATAAATAAATAAATAAATTTTTTAAAAAATCCTCTGAATAGACGTAGAATTTTCACAAGATCAAATAAGGTAATCAAGCAAGTAACCTCCTAATGCAAACACATTCATATTCTAAAACCCTGACAACCTTATATTAGATATCATTTCAAAGTAGTCTGGGCTCAGTTTTGACTTCCAACCTTTGAGGAAGGTTGTTGAATCCCGCTTAAAAGGATGACTATCCTCTAAGGAGAAAGACCACAATACCATAAGAAACAAGAAAAAAAAAAAATACAACCATCAATTATCTTCCAACATTTACTAAAGGAGGAGAGGTTTCAAAATAGCGTGTCAGCTGGCTGGAATTGTGGCATGCCTTCTCCTTTATCTGTTCATTTGCTTAAGGTCCATGTATTCATGTCTCTCACCAGCATAGTTTTCTGGGTGACCAAGGAAGATTTTTAACTAGATTATAAATGTGTCAGTATAAACCTCTCTTCATGGAAAACTAAATGACTTATCTTCCATTGGTCACTGAAAGGAATCAAGGAATAATGGTTGCCTTACCCTCCTGGTTAAATGGCTATGGTTTGGGGGATCTGGGCTGATTCTGTTTCTATTCCCCTGTTTATCCTTAAACCATACAAAACCCCACTCCTTCATGCAGCCAGTGAGTCTGAAGCGGGACGGGTCTGGAGGTACCAGGAGAAGCATGTTCTGGGGCACTTGGAGAAAACGACTAAAATGATTAACAGTTTGGGAAACAGTCCTCACAATGAAAGAAGTAAAAGAATTTAGATCTATTGTGCCTTAAGAGAAGAAGGCTGAGGGCAGAGATGGGAATCTATTCCTAAGGGAAAGGGGTGACTATTGACAGGCGGATGACAAGGATCTGGCGACCATAAGCCTACGAGTGGAGCCACACCGAGCTTGACAGGAGATGCTTCTTGTGAGCTGCAATTCCCTGACGCCTTCTAGAACACTGCCGGTGTACGAGAGGCAGGGCAGCAAGCAGTGTAGGCACAGACTCTGAGCCTCAGTTTCCTTGCTTGTAAAATAACAGTAATAGTGCCTATCTCATTAAGTGTTTGTGAGGGTTATGTTTGTTATGATGTGTAAAACGCTTGAACCAGCGTCTGGCACATAGTCAGTGCTATGTGTTTGCTATTGTTGTCTTGTTAGTTTTACATTAACTGTAAGCACTTGCTCTATTTCCATCAAGATGAAGAAGTCTGGGGATTAAGTTAAAGTGCATGAAATCGAAGTGAGATGTTGCATATAACAAAATTAGTTATCAAGCAGGAGTGGGAATTTTGTCCTTTGGGGTTGGCCTGATTTTGTTGTTCTTTGAGACAGCGTTTCTGAGTTGGTGTGAACAAATCCTTTCTAGAGGGTAGGGTGCATACAGGATGACCCACTGAGTTCTTCACACCAGCTGATTTGGTACCAACAATGTGACCACACCAGCCCTGGATAGAGAAATTTCTCCTAAATGTAGCTCATAAGAAACATCTCCTGTCAAGATCTATGTTGTTTTACTTGAGTGCATATGGCCAACAGATCTTTGCTGTCTACCAGTCAATAAACATGTGTGATGGCGGCTCCCGCTATGGCAGGAGGGGGTGAAGAAGTGTCTCTGAATCCAAACTTTACAAAGGATGTGAGCAGGCTCTGTGTGTCTCTGCTGTCCATGTCAGTCAATAAAATTAGATCCTTACATCTCCCTTTCCTTGAAGGCATTTAATGAGTTACATATTCATTGCTTTAAGAAGCACACTCGAGTAACAATACAGCTTGTGGGCAGAAAAAAGAACTACTCAGGCTGGGTTTTGATGCCATAAAAACTTGGTGATAGGAAGTAACCTCAAACACTGGTGAAATCTTCTGAACGAAGTGGGAGTCTGCGTGCTGAAAGGCTGCAGGATCCCTTCTGAGGGGGAGCTGCTCACTGGTAGACAGATGTGGCTCAGTGGGTGTTTAAATCCTGGAGATCCTTGACATTTTCAGATTCAACTATTCATTGTAGACCACTGGGGAGCAACTTCAGTGGTCTATGCCATGTAATCACTTATAATTCTGCTGCAAGGTGGGAGCTCCTGAGAGACCACATAGTTAGTGATGGGACACAGTGATCTACTGTAGGGCAGTCCAACATATTGTCAAAATTGGGAAAATTGGGACCAATGACTTACTGGACAAATTGGGACCACTTTTGAGAGTAAAATGGTTGCTATTAATAATTACAACAAGACCATAGGCATAAACTGAGTCTGTCCTGGGCAAGGAGAGACATATAGTCAACCCCACTCAACTGGAATCCTCTTTTTGTATAAGCTGCATCTCTGATTAATTACTTTTTAAAAATTTTTTCTTTACTTAAGATAGCAATAAAATGAGAAAGAAAATTTTAATTCAGTTTGGTTAACTTGTATGTAGGTTTGCAGACAAAACAGATAACTGTAGGAAAGCAGGGGGATATCGAAATATGTCCATTTTGGAGATTCATCAAAATCTTGCCCTAGAACCTTTGTGACTCTCCCAAGAATTTACTGAACTTTCAAACAGAGCATAAATCTGAAGATTATATGTCCTAACCCTATTTCTATCAAATTGGGTCAGGACACAAATAACAAGATGACCACCTGAGTGCAACTCCAAACAACATCACAAGGGTGTGTTATTCATATCACTAAAGTAAATGATTAGTGGGTCACTGGTGATATTGATGTCTTGTAAGAAATTAATCATTTAACTTGGAAACTTTTGGAATCTTCATATAGAAGATTTTATATGAAGGGCTGTTTTTATATGCTCCTTCCATCATATAAAAACAGCCCTACTAAGGCTTCTGGGTAAGAGGAAATAAGCCAATAATTAACATACGCTGTACACTCACTGTGCCAGGCTGTCTGCTAGACTCTTCATAGATGTGCTCTGATTTAATCTCCACAACTCTGTAAAAGAGATTTTATCCTCACTTAGCTGCTTGAGAAGTCAGAAAGTTTGCATAATTTGCTCAAGGAAAGTCATTTATATTTTCATTAAACACTTTTACACAATCGTGGTCAGAAGGCATGCTTAAAGTTGGCAGCAGATAATCAACTTTCATCTTCTCTTCAACTGGGAAGGGGAAGAATAATTATTTGCTGCCTCTGAGAAACCACTACTATTCAATCTGTCATGCACTGACAAAATTGAAGAGACTAATTAGACTAAGATCAGGGCTTTCCTACAAACTAACCTCTCTATGTATTGGCTGTCATGTTGTTCCTCCATGTAATTTTCAGGAAATCTGGAGGAATTCTGGGGCATCCTAAGTGACATAAACAAGGCAGTGGTTTGCAAATATTTTACTACCAATATTAAGAAAGTCCCATTTTGGGTAATCTCTTTCCTAGTCTTCAACATCTGTGTTGAGTCATTAAAATGAAGAGGAAGAAATTGGCATTAAGAGGTGTAATGGGAAGAAACAGTGACTATATACAAGAAGTGACTGAAAGGCACTTTGTTACAAATGCAATGATAAAGAAGTATGGAGAGCACCAGTCTATTTTAAAACTAGATACCAATGTGCAGTAGGTGACTCCCAGATGAACTCGCTTTAGGTTAGATTGTGAACAGACTGAGGTTTACACTGTAGTAATTACCTATAATTATTATTTGGATTTTTTTTAAACATAAAAGGAAACAGGATATAGTTATGCTGCAATAATCCACTTATATACTGTTTTCATTAATTCTGTCTAAGATAGGAGATGGGAGGGTGTGAAGAAGAATATTCTTCAATCAAAGCTTTAAATGAAAATATGTCTTGTGTCCCCACAAGTCAGATTAATACAATGATCTGGGATTTTTAATGCATATATGAAACACTGGAAGTCTGGCACTGGCAGATTTCAAAAGTAAAAGAGTAACTTGACAAGTCTAGCAAAGATCTGATCTATGTGTCCAGCTGGGCAGTGTGTTCAAAGAAGAAAAAATGTTTTTGGCTGACTTTCTCCAGGACACATCTTCACTCTGGAAACTCCTTTAGTAGAAACAGACTTCCCACTCATCCCATGCCCTCTGGCAAACCCTGCTCATCATTCAAGATGCAAAAAAAAAAAAAAAAGACAATACAAAATTTTCATAGGATTTGGAGCAACTGAAACTCTTCTATTTTGATGTTGGGAATATAAAATTATGCAACACTTTGGAAAACAGTGTGGAAATTCCTATAAATTAAACATACAATTACCTTATGTCTATTAAAAAACTCATAAAAAAAAAAATAAAGGTGCATCTCAAATGTCACGTCTGCTGTGAAGCGTTCTCCAGCCCCAAGGCAAAGGTTTGTGATCTCTTACTGAGTTCCTTTGGTCCCTTGTACAGGATACCTTTCCCACGCTCTAGCACACCATGTTAGCATCAAGAGTGGTCTGCCTCCAGCACGTCATCCCACTGACCCCGGGATGATTCCAGCGACCTGAAGGGTTAGACATGGGATCTGTTCCTCATTCAACATCCAGGAAAATGATGTGCACACTTCGTAGAAGGCTTCTGTTCAGTACAGGGCAAAGAAGTAGCTTGCAAATAAATGTCTGTTCGTGTGTGTGTATGTTGTCCACTAGGCTGTGAGTTCCTTGAGCCCCGGTTTTAGGACTTATTTTTTTTTTTGTAATCTGTGCTTATATAATACAGATTACATGTGCCTCATACATAAATGTAGGTTCATGCAATAAACTGCAGTGAAAATAATGTAACCACTCTCTTCTTCTAAAAATGCCACTTCTCAAGTCTCTATTTTCTAGAATCCATCCAGATTTTTTAATGTTTTTATTTTTCTTATAACTGAGGTAGCTTCCAATTTTTAAGGGAACCTGAATTTATATTTCCAGCTCTGAGCTCCAGGCACACATAAGCAACTTCCAAGTCGACTCTCCACTTGTATTTCTAATAGGCATCGCAAGACTGTCATGGCCGAAACAGAGCTATGGATTTCACCCTCACCCCCCACAAAAGCGATCCTCCTCACCCTTCCCATCTCAGTATCTTCAATATGTATCTTGTATCTCCAATCTCAAGTCTGACCATGGCCGTCACCCTGGTCCAGGCCGTCATCATCTCACCTGAATGGCTTCCATCTAGTCTCCCTGCCCCCATCCTTGTCCCCCTAAAAGTTACAGTGCCCTTCAAATAGTAACCATATCATGTTAGTCCCACACTCAAAAGTCTCCAATCATTTCTCAAGAGACTTAGAACAAAATCCAAGCTCCTTCTCAGGGGCTCCAATGTTCAACACAGTCTGGACCCTGCCTGCCTCTCTGATTCCATTCTCTACCTCTCCACCATATTCATGGGCCCCACACCCCCTTTCTGTTCCAGGAAACTGCCAGGCCGTTCTCCTCTGAGGACTCTGCATTTCTCCTCTTCACCTCCCGTGCACTGCCAGGTTTCTCCTGCCCGCTCCATTCTAGTCATGCCAGCCTCAGCCGAAGCACTGGCTCCGCAGAGAAGCCTTCCCTGGACAGCCCTCTAAAGTAGATCTCCACATGCTCTCTAGAACATGCACGATATTGTCTGCTTTGAAAGTTATTTTGTTCATTGTCTATCCCCCGCCCAACCAGAATGCAATCTCCGTGAGAGCAGGGACCTGGCCTGTTTCATTCACTGCTGTATCCCCAGCTTCTAGAATGGACAGGTACTTACTTGTGGAAAGAAGAGGGAGGAATTCAGGGAAAAAAAAACCCACAGTGCCAATGGGAAGCCTGAATTTTAGTACCGTCATCAGGAAGCGGCTGTTCTGTAGACACATGATGCTCTCTTTGTTGTTGGCCACAGGAATAAGCGAGGACTACACACAAAGAACAATCCAGTGACAAATGTGCAACAGTTTGCTCTGTGGTGACATCCCCAACACGGAAGTTTGTCAGTGTGCTGGCAAAGCAGATGTTCTCCAAACTGCCTGAAGGGCCAACACAGCTGTGTTGGACACGTGGCCTGCTCAAAAGAGAGTGGGCAGGACTCTCACCTCATAGAATAGATTCTCACTGACTGAAAGCACTGTAGCAGACACAAAACATGCTGTACCGAAGAGCAAGCCCGACCTTTCAGTACAATGGAAAGAGGCTGAAGAATTTATCTATTTTAGAAATTAGGAATCTTGATTCTACCCTGACCCAAATCTGGGTCACTGTGACTACTTAGCTCCCACTTCAGATACACATATTTACCTTTGGTTTCTCAAATTATGACCTCCTGATACTGATATCACAGCCCTGAGCCCCTTGAGACACAGTTAAAATGGTGTTTATATACCAAAAATACTCCAAAGGCCATCCTACGATGAATGTCATTGCTTTTGGACATTTTAATGTCCAATGCAAAATATGACATAATCTATGTAATGAATATGTGGTAACTGCTCATCCTTGTAGAATTATCAGAGCCACCAGCATGGCACTAACCACACAGCAGTTAATGCGGCTGTAACTCCTTAGAGACTGATCCAGCCTCCTCTGTAGAAGCACATGATACACTCTTAGTTGAGAATCTAGAAGACTGTTTACTCCCTCCCTCCATCACCATCCACCTCATCTAAAGATATCTGATTTTTTGCTTTCCAGTCATTTCTAGGGGAATTAGAAGTCCTTACCCTGCTTCTGGTTGAGTCCTTAATTTCATATGGTGTGGAGGAGGCACGTGGGCTTTGAAATCATGCACACTGGGGGACCTGGACACTTCTGCCATCCGTGATTTCCTCTGGTGTTTGATATCTCTGTATTTGGCCCTTCCATGATCAGCAAGTCACAGTTTGGCCATCACCTACCACAAGCAGGAAATGCTTCTCTGTGAAGTTCCTTGTGTCACACAGCACACCTGATAGTGACAGGGGCTATGGTGGAAGAGATCCACCTCGAAGTTCTGTGATGTGGTTATGGAGCAGGAGAATGTGACTGAGAGTGAAATGAAGGATAACATCCAATGGAGCCAAGTTTTGAGATGAGACAGTTAGGAATTCAAGTTCTGGAATAAAAATGCCAGATTTTGCCACTTCCTGGCTGTGAGATATCAGATGACTAACAACTTCTATAGTCTCCATTTCTGAAAATGAGAAAAAATATAGCACCTACCTTGTAAGCTGCTGAAAAGGATTAAATTAAGTAATATATATGAAGGGTTTAACATAGTCCTGGCATATGGTAAGTAGGTCAATAAATCTTGGCTTTCACGTTAGCAATATGGAGAATTTGAATTTCCAGATGCCATCTACTGATAAATGGTGATTAAATGCAGCATTAGTTATAGTTTGATGACTTCATTGGAAGGATTTGGTCAAGAAAGTCCAAGGCTCTTCCTGCCCTGTATTTCCAGTATTCCTGGAAGGGTTAGAGGAAGGAGGGAGTGTGCCAGCAGAGGCATTATTCCACGAAATCAGTTACCTGGGAGTCTAATACACAGGTGCCTTGGCATGGGTACTATATGAAAAAGTAATGACAGAAATACCCACTTCATAGGATAACTGTAAGAATTAAGTGTGATTAATTATTTGAAACTACCTGGAGTCTAAGAAGTCATTTTCTTTTCCTCTTTCCTTTGCATGGTTTGGAAAATGTTTAAAGTTTTTATTTGGTAGCTTACAGAATTTTTTTAACCTAAAATCTAAAGAGATTATTTCTTTCCATGATAAATTCTTGGAATGCTATTGTTTATTAAACATTTTTTTCTACTAATCTCCCCTTCCTTTTCACTCTTTGATCCTTTCTTTCCCCTATAGACCCTCCATTTCTCACATTCCTTTAATTTACATTTTGTTGCAAAATCCTGGTGCAAGAGCTTTATTGTGGCACCAATCACAGAATGACTTTTTTAAATGGTTAGTTTCTACAGAAAAGAGTAGAATCCTAGCAAGATGCATCCTGCCACACTCTGATAGACACCCTTTCCTGAATTAAAAAAAATGGCTCTTTTGGTATTCTATGCAAATGAACTTGAATATAAGTTGGAAACACATTTAGCTGTCTCCTCAAGCAAACATGTCTTTTCAATGTCAGAATTCTTGAGAGCCCTTGAATAAAAATTCACTTCCCTCTAGAGTTGTATTGATGTATTTTTAATATTGCTATATTTCTTTTATTGTTGCATAAAAATGCATTCTAATTTTGTTTGTAGTTTATAATAAAAAGGAACCAAGGGAAAAACTAGTAAGGGTCTATTGAAAGAGTTAAATCATTTCCCTACAGCTTTCCTAAGCGGAACTGATAGTCTTAGTCTGACTTAGAGAGCTGGAATAGAAAGGCTGCCAACATCTGTTTTGGTCAGAGACAGATAAAAGAGACTAATTCATAGCGGGAATAACCCATGTACGGCATTCTGTATTCCATTACCCTTTTCACAAAAAAATACGCATGATATAGATAGACAGATATATTTCTACCTAAACTTTTCCACAGTGAAATGAAAGAAAGGTGAAAGGCTCAAAAGAGTTATTACTGATTTATTACCTAGAATGAAGCCAGGAGGCATGACACATCAACAGTACCACCACCACCTTGCAAGGATGGGTCTCAGACATTTAGCAAAACTGATCTTAAAATCTAAAAATACAGAAGTGAAAACAACTTTTCAAATACCTGTGGAAACATAGGTCAGTGCTGACATAAACAACTGAAATGCAGGAATAATGTAAAGCCTTCATTTTATCCATTCGTTTCAACTTTCTCTCCATTAAAACTAATTCAAGAACTGCTAACACAGAGCCAAATGAACTAGTTTGAGACCCTCTTTTCTCATTATCAACAAAGGTGCTAACAGGCAGGCAATAGAAGTAGTAAGCTATCTGGAAAACTGATGAAATGCGTAAGCCACACAGAAATAATCAGGACTTTCCTGAATCAAGAGATCAACACCAGAAGAAAAAAAGAATTTTGCATTTGACATGAGTGCAACTGTGGAGGTGGGAGCGAGATTTGGTTTCTTTGGTTGGTCAGTTGGTTGGCTGGCTGGGGATGAAGACTGTCAGATCCATTTCTTACCTAAGAATCCACAGAAATCCCTCAGTACCCAGGGTCATCAAGAAACTTGTTTAACTCTGAATTTACTTCAGACAAGTAGTTCAGGTTTTAAATCTATTTCATTTTTTGACATGAATCTTTGCATGATTGTAACAGTGTTGTGATAAGTAGAAGGTTTATGATATACTTTTGACAATGAACAGGAAAATCTTGAGTCAAAGCAGCCCAGTGGATGAACTACATGCCACAGTTTTGACATCCAAAGCCTGTGTCCCATGAGAGGAAAAGCTCCACCTTGGATACCCCAAAAGCAAAGGGGATGGGCACTCTTGTTCTTCTTGAGGTTTGAATTCTGTTCTCCTACTTAAAAATTAAGCATGAGCTCTTCATGACTAATCCTACTCTTTCACTCTTCTACCTTTCCTTCTTTCTTTTCTTCTTGGTCCTCTTTTCACCCTCCCTTTCTCTTCAATTGCCTTGGAAACTGGTCTAGGTGGGGAATATGTCTTATACCTGAATACTGGAATTCAAGCTCATTGGGGGCTGAGACAGTACAATGAGAAACAGAGAACATGCTCAAATAGTCACTTTAAAAATAAAACCAGGACCACCCCAAGGTCCCATACTGAGGAAGTAGCTATGTCAGAGGGGAAGCTGCTCTTGCACAGGGACGGTCAGGCTGATGTGGTATATTGTTTCTTATACCTCAGAATCTGAAAACATTTGCTTATGAGCAACTGTCTTGTTAAATAACAACTATAGTATTTAATACTCAGAACATGTATAAATGTTTTATGTTTCTGAATTCTTTAAACATCTAGAGCCTTAATTAATCAGAACTCAATGAGATGGAACATTATCACCACCCACCCACCCCCAAAAAAATTTTTTTTAGAACTCTTTGGTCATCCCACTTAATGATATAAACTTTAAGTGACTCACAGAGACCACAGACATGATTGATAAAAATGTCTCCATGTGCACTTAAGACAGTATACATTCAGGCCAATCTCTTAAATCTTCTACAGGCAGAGCATACAACACTGAACACATTCGTATTCAGAATCTTAATCCTGAAGCAGAACAGAGCCATGATAATGGAAGAAATATTAATATGTTCTCTGTTCTTACTAAAGCAAGAAAAACTGCTACTGCCCTTCAGAAAGACTTTCAACAAGAGAGAATATTCTTTTTTCTTTGCATGCCAGATAATTGAATTTCTTTTTTCATCTGCCAAAGAATGTCAGTGCTCTGATCCTTCTAAGAAATCTGGGAGTAGTAGCCTGGAATTATTTATGATTTATGCCTACTGCCATCAAGGATTTGAGGCCTGGAAATCAAAGAATTGATATGACCAATATGCTAGACTCTACCCTTGACTTTTGGACCAAAGATGTGTGCTTCCTTTACTCTAACTGTAGAACAAGAGACAGAAAGTGATAGGATGACAGAGTTTGAAGGGACCTTTACTACTGGAAACTGTAGATCATTTTACAGAAAACTAAGTCCCAGAGAAGTAAAATAACCTGTCTAAGGCCAAAGGGCTCATCAGCAGCAGAACTGGGAGTAAAACCAGGTCCCCCGGCTCCAAATGTTTTCCCACTGGCCCAGACAATCTTGCCTCTGTTCAGGAATTGTTATCAGGGTGAGACCATTTTGTAAAGTCTGTGAATGCTGGAACATGCCCTGGAAGTACAAAATATTATCCAATTTTCCTTTAAATACCAAGTTCCACCCTGATACTTAGACTAATACATAGGGCACCTCAAACGGGTCATAAACCAGCACCTCAGCTGCCACGCAGCCACCACCATGTTCTTCCTTTCCCTGGCATTGTCCCTGGGGTTACTGCCCCTGGAGAAGCCATTGATCAAATGGGGTCCAACGAGCCCCTGCCTCTGAAAGCATCACGCCCACCATTAGGCTTCCAGGTTGCCTTCCCTGGGTGGTGAGGGTGGGGAGCGGTGGGGTGGTCTGGCTCCTATGCTGTGGGCAGAGCTGGTGGCACTGGCAGATACCAGACTGTTCAGCTGGGGGTGCGGGAGCATAGAAAGAAGGAGGGATAATAGGCTGTAAACTGAAGAGGGCCTGAAGCATGTGTTGGGAGATGGAATATGGCCCCATGTTTCCAGAGTACCAAAGAAAAAGAATGCCACAGGAAAGCAGCCCAAAGAAATAGCTGGTCTTTTGCTTTTCACATGGAGTCTTATGATGAATAAGATCCACCCTTAGGGCCAGTGGGGTGATGGCTAGAAAGACTGCCTCTTTCTTCCCTTCTGTGCCACCTCAAGCGGGCCAGGTACCTATGTCCCTCACCTGTGCCACAGCCCCTCCTTCAGTATCTAACACAGGGGAAACTTCAGCTCTGGGAAAACAGGAAAACTCCAAACAGGAGTAGGAAACAACTTTATTTGTGGGCAGTGGTGTGCTAGAAAGAGTTTAACAATCAGCTCTCTGGGGAAAAAAAAAGTATGCATAAGTTTAGTATAAATTTTACTAATATAAAGAACGTGTGGCTACAATTTATAAATATAATAAAATATATAAACCTGTATTATAAATTCTACATAGACAATTGATTTCTCACAGAATGCTTTCCTTGACTTTTATCTAAGTTTTGTATCCTTAGCCAACCTACGGTTGCAATTATCAAACAAGTATAATTTTCACAAGAACACTGGTTAATATTTTCATGTGTCTTAAGGAGTAATAAACAACTAAGACATATATAGTAACCACACTTGTTCATTAATGACATAAGCAACTTCTTTGCTGAATCAGATAATAGTGTTTGAATACTGGAAGAATATTTCCTCAGTTTGGGGGACTATTCACAATGTAACGAATACAGGTAAGACACCTGATTAAATTTAGTATACATTATTATTATTAACATTTTCTCCATCACTTTCTCAGGTCTAAATAATCAACAAAACAATAAATCAAGCCCTGATTTGTAGTCAGTTTCTGTGATGTCAATACTGCCATCATGCTTATTTCAAACCACCTATGTGATGTCACTGCAGGTGGGGTTGTGAAGAGACACACAGCAGCACACCGTTATATGACATGTCCACTGTACAGGTATGAGGGATGTAAGTGACCTCAAGAGCAGAGTATATTATATTGAAAAGTAGTAAAATAATTAGAAAGTGGTAAGTTCAGGGTATTTGCTACCTTTGTTTTTAATATAACTTATATAATTGTTAGTTTATATAATTTAATTTTAAATAGTGGTTGTGTTTGACGGTTGGCTCACAAAATTCCTAAAACCTTAATAATCAGCTCTCGTAAGCTGGTACTACCTGGCTCCAGCACTCCACGGAGGGGAAAAGACATTCTTTGGAAAATAAAGTCTCAGGAAAAAGATTACTATTTCATAAGATATATGTTCATATTAAGTTATAAAGCCATTTATTAAGAAACTGAATTTTCAAAACACTTATCCGGTGAGTAGATTTGACATTTCTGTCCAAGCATGTGTGGAGTTAGATTCCCCCATTTCCCCCACAGCCTTTAACCACCCTCACCGACTTTCCCACAGACACCCACTGTGCAGAAGGGATTCATTTAACACACCTCATGAGAGCTTCACCTTGTCCTTTCCAAAATAACTCTTTCTGGAGCCAATTTTTTAGTGTAATTTATTCCAAACCTTTGATGGGGAAACTTGTACTCTTGAAGCTGTTCAGATGTGTAGTCAGCGAGGAGCTCCTGGGCCACAATGGCTGTTACAGCTACAGATGCTGTGGCCAGCCCTGACGCCCAGGGACAACACGTGGGTTTATAACATTCCTTGAGGGATAGCCGATCCATAGCCTATAAATGAATGCATTATGCTTATCCACGTACATGTTTTTCATCTGTGACAGGTATTTTATGGACTGGAGCCTTCATTTAAACGTTACATAATCCTCCTTTAATAAGTAATGTGAATATTCAATATAACTGAAACAAGAAAGATGGCCTTTGTTTCAGCATAACTGGTTCAAAAATGAAAGAACTCACCACAGACTAGAGCTTCATCATCAAGAAGATCAGTTACGTTAGAAAGTACGATCACACATCTATCACAGTGTAATCATAATGAAAGAAACATAAATGATGTAAGGATTTTTGCCTTTTTATATGGTCATCTTGAACTCCTCAGACATAAGAAGCTAGAGAAATACACCGTGGGTCAAATTACTATTTGGCTTAACTAAAAGCAAGGCCAGGATGAATCAATTAAAAATGCTAAGTTACAAAATACTTTTTACCAAACACATTTAAAAAAAATTAGTTTGCATTAAGAACTATCAAGTAGAGCTCTTACATCCATAGTTTTAATGTGTGGGAGATTAATGTCAACTAGGGAATCTGTAACCTAATCTTAAAGAATTTGTACCTGTAGCATTTAGCACAATGTCTGGCTAAACACTCAAAAGGAGTTTCAAGAATGAATGAATTGGGGGGAGGAGTCAAGATGGCAGAGTAGGAGGACAAGGAGGTTGCATCTCCTTACCACTAGGGCACCTACCAGGGGCTGGTGGGGGACCTTGGACACATAAAGGGACGGGAGGAATCCCTGCATGACCCGGTAGGACATGGGGGTGAAGGAGGAAGGGGAGGAAAAGTGGGTGGGATGGGACCAGCACCCCTGAGGGGTGGCTGGGGGAAGGGAGAGTTTCCCATGATCAGAGGGGCACACCCACGGTGTGGGGATCAGCAGGGATGGGGAGAGACCTTCGGGGGATTGGGGGATTGGGGGATCGGAGGGGAACACAGACAGCATTTCCCTCAGCTGCTCAGGCCGGGGAGCCTACTGGGGTCCCGGGCCTGAACCTCCACCCTCCAGGGCGCCCTCCAGCCACGCTGAGCCTAAGCCCCGCCCCCACCCCCCCAAGGCCTTTTCTGGTTGTGCCCCTGAGACTAGGGACCACCCCCCCACACCAAGGCCTATTCTGGCCTTTTTTTCTTTTTTTTTTTTTTGCTGTTGTGGTTCTGTTTTGCCTGTTGTTGTCATTTCATGTGTATATTTATTTTTTCTAATATATTTTTTATTTTTCTATTTTTATTCTTTGTTATTTTTCTGCTCCTTTTTTTTGTTGCCTTTTGTTGTTGTTGTTGTTGCTGTGCCACATGGCTTGTGGGATCTTGGTTCCCAGGCCAGGGGTCGGGCCTGAACTCCTGTGGTGAGAGAGCTGAGTTCAAACCGCTGGACTAACAGAGAACTTAAGACTCCAGGGAATATTAATTGGTGTGCGATCTCCTGGAGGTCCTCATCTCAGCACCAAGACCCAGTTCCACCCAACTGCCTGCAAACTCCAGTGTTGGATGCCTCAGGCCAAACAACCAGTAAGACAAGAACACAGCCCCACCCATCAAAAAAATGAGACCACAAAAAAATATGTTACAGACAAAGGAGCAAGGTAAAAAGACTACAAGACCAAATAAATGAAGAGGAAACAGGAAACCTACCTGAAAAAGAATTCAGAGTAATGATCATGAAGATGACCCAAAATCTCAGAAATAGAATGGAGGCATGGATTGAGAAGATACAAGAAATGTTTAACAAGAACCTAGAAAAACTAAAGTACAAACAAACAGTGATGAACAACACAGTAACTGAAATGAAGAATACGCTAAAAGGAATCAATAGCAGAATAACTGAAGCAGAAGAACGAATAAGTGAGCTGGAAGATAGAATGGTGGAAATAACTGCCAGGGAGCAGAATGAAGAAAAAAGAATGAAAAGAAATGAGGACAGTCTCAGAGACCTCTGGGACAACATTAAATGCACCAACATTCGAATTATAGGGGTCCCAGAAGAAGAAGAGAAAGAGAAAGGGTCTGAGAAAATATTTGAAGAAATTATAGTCAAAAAATTCCCTAACATGGGAAAGGAAATAGCCAACCAAGTCCAGAAAGTGCAGAGAGTCCCATACAGGATAAACCTTAGGAGAAACACACCAAGACACATTTTAATCAGAGTAACAAAAATTAAATTCAAAGAAAAAATATTAAAAACAGCAAGGGAAAAGCAACAAATAACATACAAGGGAATCCCCATAAGGTTATCAGCTGGATTTTCAGCAGAAACTCTGCAGGCCAGAAGGGAGTGGTAGGGTATATTTAAAGTGATAGAAGGGAAAAACCTACAACCAAGATTACTCTACCCAGCAAGGACCTCATTCAGACTCAACAGAGAAATCAAGAGCTTTACAGACAAGAAAAAGCTAAGAGAATTCAGCACCACCAAACCAGCTTTACAACAATGCTAAAGGAACTTCTCTAGGTGGGAAACACAAGAGAAGAAAAAGACCCACAAAAACAAACCCAAAACAATTAAGAAAATGGTAATAGGAACATACATATCGATAACCACCTTGACTGTAAATGGATTAAATGCTCCAACCAAAAGACACAGACTGAATGGATACACAAACAAGACCCATATATATGCTGTCTACAAGAGAACCACTTCAGACCTAGGGACACAGACAGACTGAAAGTGAGGGGATGGAAAAAAGATATTCCATACAAATGGAAATCAAAAGAAAGCTGGAGTAGTGATACTCATACCAGATGAAATAGACTTTAAAATAAAGACTGTTACAAGAGACAAGGAAGGACACCAAGAAGAAGATATAACAATTATACATATTTATGCACCCAACATAGGAGCACCTCAATACATATGGCAAATGCTAACAGCCATAAAAGAGGAAATCAGCAGTAACACAATAATAGTGGGGGACTTTAACACTCCACTTACACCAATCAAGAGATAATCCAAAATGGAAATAAATAAGGAAGTACAGCTTTAAATGACACAATAGACCAGATAGATTTCATTGATATTTATAGGACATTCCACCCAAAAGCGGCAGAATACACTTTCTTCTCAAGTGCACATGGAACATTCTCCAGGATAGATCACATCTAGGGGCACAAATCAAGCGTCGGAAAATTTAAGAAAATTGTATCAAGTATCTTTTCCGACCACAACGTTATGAGATTAGAAATCAATTACAGGAAAAAAACTATAAAAAACACAAACATATGGAGGCTAAACAATACACTACTAAATAACAAAGAGATCACTGAAGAAATCAAAGAGGAACTTAAAAAATACATAGAAACAAATGACAACGAAAACATGACAACCCAAAACCTACTGGATACAGCGAAAGCAGTTCTAAGAAGGAAGTTTACAGCAATTCAATCTCACTTCAAGAAACAAGAAAAATTTCAAATAAACAATCTAACCTTACACCTAAAGCTACTAGAGAAAGAAGAAGAACAACAACAACAGTAACAAAAAAACCCCAAAGTTAGAAAGGAAGAAATCATAAAGATCAGAGCAGAAATAAATGAAATAAAAATGAAGAAAATAACAGCAAAGATCAATAAAACTAAAAGCTGGTTCTTTGAGAAGATAAATAAAATTGATAAACCTTCAGCCAGACTCATCAAGAAAAAAAGGGAGAGGACTCAAATCAATAAAATTAGAAATGAAAAAGGAGAAATTACAACTGACACCACAGAAATACAAAGGATCAAAAGAGACTACTACAAGCAACTCTATGCCAATAAAATAGACAACCTGGAAGAAATGGACAAATTCCTGGAAAGGCACAGCTTTCCAAGACTGAACCAGGAAGAATTAGAAAAAATATAAACAGACCATTCACAAGTAATGAATTGAAACTGTGATTAAAAATCTTCCAACAGGGACTTCCCTGGTGGCACAGTGGTTAAGAGTCCACCTGCCGATGCAGGAGACACGGGTTCGATCCCTGGTCTGGGAAGATGCCACATGCTGCGGAGCAACTAAGCCCGTGTGCCACAACTACTGAGCCTGTGCTCTAGAGCCTGCGAGCCACAACTACTGAGCCCACGTGCTACAACTACTGAAGCCAGTGCACCTAGAGCCCATGCTCTGCAACAAGAGAAGCCACCACAGTGAGAAGTCCGTGCACTGCAACGAAGACCCAACGCAGCTAAAAAAAAAAAAAAGTTTGTAGTTTTACTTATGACACTAATTTTTTAAATAAACATTTCTCTATTAATACTATTAAAATTTAGGCCTTCACTAAATTATCATATTTTCTATTATAGGAGTTGATAACTAAGAAGTTATGGTACTCCTTTGTTGTTTTTTCTTGTCCAGAGTCCATTTCCCTTTCTGCCATTTCCCTGATTTTCTCTTTGGATACTGTCTCTCCACTTCTCACAGTGTAGTCCATCAGGCTACACTGAAGTTGACTCCAACCTCAGTCCACAGATGGGCATATGATCCAAACCTGGCCAGTCACAGCATTCCATCCTGCTATCCATAGTAACTGATTTGGGGATGGGCATGTGATCCACTCTGCACCAAAAAAATATATTCCCAAGACTTTTGCTGGAACTATTATGAAAGAGATGCTCTCTTTCTGTTAGTGTGCTAATCTGGTAGGTTGTAAGCCTGTGTTGATGGTAAACACATTCAGCTTAAGGAGAGAACCAGCTCAGGAATGAGCCAGTGCAGGAGAATCCGGAGCTGAGAGCTAGAAAAAGACAGACTCTCGATGGATGACATTATCTGCACCTGCACATTGACTAAATGCTGCTCTACTCTTCGACTTTCCAATTTCATAAACCTGTAATTGAGATGGGTTTCTGTCACTAACAACCAGATGAGTCTATTCTACAAGCTTCTCTATGCTTATTTTCAAAGCATGTTCTCCTTGTTATATTTTAAATCCCAGTGAAAGTACATAGGTTTCTTCAGTTGACAATACGTGTAATCTAAACTCTTGCTAACCCTTCCGAACATTTTAATTAAGGACTTCAGCAATTCAGAAAGCCAAGAACTGAGTTTTTATAGAACCTACAAAGAAAAGGTTTTTCTGTGTCCCCTGATGGCCTCAAGAAGCTAAGACAGTAAATAACTCAAATCTTGGAAGACTGTGATTCAAGAAATCCTTTCTCCATACAGGGCTCTGTGTACTGGTTAAATAATACCCATCACCACCAAAAACAGGGATCTAGAAATATGGTGTTAGGGTGGCCAGACGTACACAGATTCACAAAATGAAAAAACCCAGAAGATTGCCATTCTTCTAGGATTCATGGAATGCCTCACAAAACTCTTCTCTTCAAAGGGAAATTTTAAGAAAACTATTCCAAAACAATTTATCATCCCAAATGCTGTACTGTGGAATCAAAAAGGAATATAAAGGTGTGGAAAGAGGAGCCCTAAACTGGATGTGATTCCTACTTCTGGTGCTTGCCATCTGTGTGACCCAGTATGTTAGCTTCAGTCTCTCCATCTAGAAAATGGGGATGCTCTTCCTCATTTCTGCCTCATGAGAACCAATGGAGATAGCGTACTTTAAGTGTTCCAAGAGCTCTATAAATGAGCTGTCAACTATCATTTTCATCAACACATTAATAATATTGTTGTGTTTATTGACAGAGTTCACATACTTGAAAGAAAATCTGGTGTGGTGAGCAGTTAGTATACAGGGTATTTATCCACAAACTCCCTATCTATGTACCTGAGACAGACTTACACAAGGGTCTAAGCACCTTGCAACAAGAGGATAAATAGCTTGGGTGCTCCTCTGCTTTGTGACCTGTGCTCAACTGTGGGTGGCATAGTGAATCTTGCTTTTCTATGCAAGGCAGTATGTTAAGCACTATCAGAGTTACAAAGGTGTGTAAGACAGTCTCTGCTTTCTAAGAATATGGAGGCCAGCTGTAGAGCCAAACATATCTTATACCAAGCACAGTATGAGTGCTAGAACAGATGGGTAAGCAAATGGCTATCTCAGTGGCAAGTAAGAAGTGATTAAATCTAGTTAACCTTCATCAAAAATGGGCATTTCCACACAATTTTGAAAATGCCTTGGGTTTTAATAGCTGCTATGGAAGAAGACCCACAAGAAAAAGGAGAGACATCTGGAAAGGCACTGAGAAGTGAAAATGCATCAGGGATTCATGAAAGGTTGGAGCTGGGGAATAAACTCTGAATGAAGGGTTTGTCAGATTGGGGAGGGCTTTGAACACTAGCAAAGAAGTTGGACTTTATTCCACAGACAATAATGAGCCATTACAGTTTTTAAATGAATAAGCTACAAAACCCAAGCTAAAATCTAAAAAGAAAATGCAAGCATCAGTGTGAAGGATTTCTTGAATAGAAGAAAGAACGTTGGCAGGCAGAAAAAGTGCTGAGTACTGTAATTTATCCAGGTGAGGAAATGTTAGAATCTGAATTATGCAAGTGCCAGTGGGCATGAGAATGAAGGAAAATATTTTAGCGACTTCTGCATATGAACTAAAAATATTACTAAATATTACTAAAAATATAAAAAAATGGATATGGGAAATAAAGGAAGGCACCAGTACTTCTTGATAGAATGACTGGGAAATTGATAATAATACTGATCAAGTAGGAAATTCAAGCAGAGCAACACATTCGGAAAGGAAGGCACATTTTGTACTTTTGGGATTTGAAGTGCTGGTGACATAGCGTAAGAGATATTGAAAGGCAATTGAAAATGAAGATGTTAGTCAGGATGAAGGGTAGAGCTAGAGCTAGTGCTAGAGCTAGAAATCATGAGATCTCCCAAGGAGAGACCGTAGAATGGTATTCGGGGTTATGTGGGAAAAGAAGAGCCAGAAGTGATTCACCACTTCAGAAGTGAAGAAGTTTTAAGAAGGGAGTGGTCCCTGAATAACAGGCTGCAGAAAGAAAGAAGAGAAGAGCATTTGCCCACTAAAAGCTCAATTTGACTTTAACTGAAAGCTTGAATTTTTTTTTTTAAATCTCGTTTTATATATACAAATACTTCAGAATTTTTCCATCCCCAGGACCAGGGCCAATTAATACACTAGATGTAAAACTAGATACTATAGAAAGGTGGTTTAAATAAGAATAATCATTTACATTTCTTAAATCCCAAGCACTGTCTCAAATGTTACTTTCCTGGGTCTTCTTTCCCCAAATTACTCTTTTTTCCAAAACATACCAAAAAATGTATCATGACAGATTTGGGTGATTATTTTTTTAATTAATTTTTATTGGGGTATAGTTGAGATTATTTTTTAGTTTTACACATTTAAGCACTTTTCTATTTTTAAAAATATTTTAATCAACTTTATTTTCAAAACACTAACCTAGGAATTACAATTCAACAAAGCTTCCATTTGAAAAAATATATAATCACTTAGATAATAATAGATAATTCAAATTTACTTTAGAAAAGAGACAAACGAGCCTTAGGTTTCTTTCTGTCTTCTGGAAGCTCAGCAATGGGAGGGTCCAACCTATGGAGAGGAAAGCAAGGAGAACTCCTTGTTGGAGAGATATTTTGACAGAAGGATGTTGCAGACCAGAAAAATTGCTTAGCAGAAAAGATCCTCATGGTGGTCCTTACAAGCTTTCTGGGAAAGCAACAGGATAAAGTCCTGGTGTCATGAATGTCCCCTTGGATCCACCAGCATCACAGAAACTTATTGGAGTGAGAGGTGGAAGAGCAAAACCTAGGCACCAAGGTCAGAATAGGAAAGGAGGTAAGGGAAAAAGTCTTTCCTCTGATGAGGGATGACCCTTTGGGGAGGACCATGCTGGATGCTCTAATGGGGAAGCCACTGGTAATTTCATGGACTTGATTTTTGTCCTAGTGATTCTACATTTCCAGAAATATCAGTCTTCAATGTATCTAGATCCACCTGCTTAGATATCTTTGCTTAGTTCTTCTACTATAAAGTCTATTTCACTGTGAAGTGCAAGATGTCGTTAAACGGAAAGGTTAAGTGGAATTAACTTTCACCAGTCATGTCTTTTCTAGCTGTTCCTGATCACTTATGATTAAGGCTGACTTCTATTAAGAATAACTTGAGGTCATTAATGTCCAACTATGTTTAAACATTTCAAAAATTTTACACTTACTTTAGAAAGTTGCGTAGCAAAATCTTTCTCTTTCTCTAGGCAGTTAATTTTTAACTGAGTGAAAACTTTTGCTCCAAAAAAAGAGAATTATATAAAGTTCAAGGGTGGCTGCCTATTCCATCATTTTCCAAAGAAATCTGCAGTAATGACAGCTGGACTCAAGTTGTTGGCTGCCTGTCTTACAGAGCTACTCTAGAAGAAGCCCAAGGCACAAATCCAAAGCAGTCACAGCCTCTTCATGGCTCTGGTGGCCAACACAGAGGTGCTGCCAGCTGCCAACGTCCCAAGAACCACAACAAACTAAGCAGAACACTCCACATAATTCAACCTGGATCCAAACCTGCCTCTGGTAAATGGGAAAGCCCATCAGTTGAACAGGTCAGTGGCAAAAGAGAGGCACATCAAAGATGGAGAGAGCTTTGACATATGTATATACCCATAAAACTGTCACTACAATCAAGATAACAGACATTTCCATCACCCCCAAAAGTTTCCTTGTGGGCCTTTGTAATCCATCCTTCCCTCCATCCTCATCCCCAGACAACCACTGATCTGCTTCCTGTCACTGCAGATTTGTTTGTATTTTCTAGAATTTTATCTAGAAAGCAATCATGCAATATGTATTCCTTTTTGTCTAGCTTAAAGCATAAGGATTTTAAGATTTATTCATGTTGTTCTGTATATCAATACTTTGTTCATTTTTACAGTAGTATTCTATTATCTGGATATAACACAATTTGTTTAACTATTTACATATTGATGAGCCCATGGGTTGTTTCCAGTTTTATAAGTAAAGTTGCCACAAACATTTGTATGCAAGTATTTGTGTAGAAAGATGCTTTCTCCTTCTTTTGGTTAAATACCTGGGAGTAAAATGACTAGGTCATATGGTAGGTATATGTTTGACTTTTTAAGAAATTTCCAAGATGTTTGTGTAGAATTGGTGTTATATTTTCCTTAAATGTTTCATAGAATTCATGAATAAAGCCATCTGGGCCTGGGGTTTTCTTTGTGGGAAGATTTTTTACTATTAATTCAATATCTTTAATAGGTATAGGTTAATTTATTGTGCTCCCAAGGCTCACTGATGCTCTGTTTTGATCTTTTTATCTCTCTTTTTTCCTTTCTCTGTTTCATTTGGGATAGTTTCTATTGCTGTGCCTTCAAATTCATTAATCTTCTCTTCTGTAGTGTTTAATCTGCTATTAATCCCATCTGGTGTACTTATTCTCAAACACTGGTTATTCTTTTTTTCTTTAATATCCTCATGGAGTATAATTGCTTTACATTGTTGTGTTAGTTGCTGCTGTATAACAAAGTGAATCAGCTATATGTATACATATATCCCCATATCCCCTCCCTCTTGTGTCTCCCTCCCACCCTCCCTATCCCACGCCTCTAGGTGGTCACAAAGCACTGAGCTGATCTCCCTGTGCTTTGCAGCTGCTTCCCACTAGCTATCTATTCGACATTTGGTAGTGTATATATGTCAATGCCACTCTCTATCTTTGTCTCAGTTTACCCTTCCCTCTCCCCGTGTCCTCAAGTCCATTCTCTACATCTATGTCTTTATTCCTGTCCTGCCCCAAGGTTCTTCAGAACCATTTTTTTTTAATATATATTGCATATATATGTGTTAGCATATGGTATTGGTTTTTCTCTTTCTGATTTACTTCACTCTGTATAACAGACTCTAGGTCCATCCACCTCACTACAAATAACTCAATTTCGTTTCTTTTTATGGCTGAGTAATATTCCACTGTATATATGTGCCACATCTTCTTTATCCATTCATCTGTCGATGGACACTTAGGTTGCTTCCATGTCCTGGCTACTGTAAATAGTGCTGCAATGAACATTGTGGTACATGACCCTTTTTGAATTATGGTTTTCTCAGGGTATATGCCCAGCAGTGGGATTGCTGGGTCATATGGTAGTTCTATTTTTAGTTTTTTAAGGCACCTCGATACTGTTCTCCATAGTGGCCGTATCAACTTACATTCCCACCAACAGTGCAAGAGGGTTCCCTTTTCTCCACACCCTCTCCAGCATCTATTGTTTGTAGATTTTTTGATGATGGCCACTCTGACCGGTGTGAGGTGATACCTCATTGTAGTTTTGATTTACATTTCTCTAATGATTAGTGATGTTGAGCATCCTTTCATGTGTTTGTTGGCAATCTGTATATCTTCTTTGGAGAAATGTCTATTTAGGTCTTCTGCCCATTTTTGGATTGGGTTGTTTGTTTTTTTGATATTGAGCTGCATGAGCTGCTTGTATATTTTAGAGATTAATCCTTTGTCAGTTGCTTCATTTGCAAATATTTTCTCCTATTCTGAGGGTTGTCTTTTCACCTTGTTTATGTTTTCCTTTTCTGTGCAAAAGCTTTTAAGTTTCATTAGGTCCCATTTGTTTATTTTTGTTTTCATTTCCATTTCTCTAGGAGGTGGGACAAAATGGATCTTGCTGTGATTTATGTCATAAAGTGTTCTGTCTATGCTTTCCTCTAAGAGTTTTATAGTGTCTGGCCTTACATTTAGGTCTTGAATCCATTTTGAGTTCATTTTTGTGTATGGTGTTAGGGAGTGTTCTAGTTTCATTCTTTTACATGTAGCTGTTCAATTTTCCCAGCACCACTTATTGAAGAGACTGTCTTTTCTCTATTGTATATTCTTGCCTCCTTCATCAAAGATAAGGTGACCATATGTGCGTGGGTTTATCTCTGGGCTTTCTATCCTGTTCCATTGACCTATATTTCTGTTTTTGTGACAGTACCGTACTGTCCTGATTACTGTAGCTTTGTAGTATAGTCTGAAGTCAGGGAGCCTGATTCCTCCAGCTCTGTTTTTCTTTCTCAAGATTGCTTTGGCTATTTGGGGTCTTTTGTGTTTCCATACAAATTGTGAAATTTTTTGCTCTAGTTCTGTGAAAAATGCCATTGGTGGTTTGATAGGGATTGCATAGAATGTGTAGATTGCTTTGGGTAGTATAGTCATTTTCACAAGGTTGATTCTTCCAATCCAAGAACATGGTATATCTCTCCATCTCTTGAAGTTTGATATGGATCTTTTTGATTTCTTCCATGTCTCTCCTTATCATGCTCATGTGTTCCTCTATTTTCTTGAACATATGAAGCATATTTCTAACAGCTCTTTTAACGTCCTTACTATTAATCTTCTGATCATGTCATTTTTGGATCTGTCTCTATTGACTGACTTTTCTCCTTATTATATTATTGAATTTTCCCATTAGTTTGTATGTCTACTCATTTTTTATTAGGGCTAGCCATTGTGAATTTTGATTGTGGAGTGATGAATTTTTGTTGTATTCCTTTAAATATTCTGCAACATTGTTCTGGGAAAGTTAAGTTACTTAGAAACAGGTGATCCTTTTAAGGCCTGCTTTTAATGTTTGTCTGGCAGGTCCACAATAACATTTAGTGGAGGGCTTGACCCCACAACTAAGGAAATACCTTTCTGAGCACTGTACTGCATGTATTGTGTTAAGAGGTCTTTCCATTTTGAATGGTGGGAAGATGAACTACTCCTTGCTCTGTGTGAGCTCTGGGGATTGTTCTACCTACTTCTTTCCACTGATTCTTTTCCTGGCCTCAGAATTTTCCTCACACACATGCACTGATTAGTACTCAGCTAAAGACTTGAGGGTACCCTCTGAATATCTCCAGAGCGTTTTCTCTCTCTCTGTGTAGCTCTCTACTCTCTGGCACTCTGCCCTGTGAATTCTAGTCACCTTGGCCTCCTCAAGCTGCAAACTTTTTCTCCTCAACTCAGGGAGGATTGCACTGCAGTTTGGAAACACTCACCAGGCAGTGAGCAGGGCCGATCATAGGGTTCACTTCATTTGTTTCCCTTCTCTCAGAGATCATTGTCCTGTACTATTTTTAAATAACTAAACAGGGGCTTCCCTGGTGGCGCAGTGGTTGAGAATCTGCCTGCCAATGCAGGGGACATGGGTTTGAGCCCTGGTCTGGGAAGATCCCATGTGCCACGGAGCGGCTGGGCCCGTGAGCCACAATTGCTGAGTCTGCGCGTCTGGAGCCTGTGCTCCACAACAAGAGAGGCCGCGATGGTGAGAGGCCCACGCACTGTGATGAAGAGTGGCCCCCGCTTGCCACAACTGGAGAAAGCCCTCACACAGAAACGAAGACCCAACACAGCCATAAATAAATAAATAAACAAATACTTAAAGAAAAAAAAGAGCCCAAGGCTTAGGTGGGAACACCTGAATTAAAAAAAAAAAAAAAAAAAACTAAACAAAATCGTTTCACATATTTTTGCCCCCCCCCTCCTTTTCAGTTGTTTAAGGCAGAAGGATAAACGCAATCCATCACAGCACAATGTAAAACTCTGATTCAGGGAATTTAATGTCAGGTTCAGAGATTTGAACTATAAATTCCAAGGGTTAATACTGAACAGTTCCCACAAACTTCTCAGTCTGACCCAGAGCCTCCCAACATATATGTGGACCAAGTGGATTCAGTGTTCCTGATAGGAATCCTATTTTCATTTCCATAAGCTAAGATTCAAAGTATTAGTGTGTATGGCTCTACATTTTCAGATCCTAACCCAATGAATTGAAGATATTTTGATATTTTCTCTCTAGCTCTGTGCGTGGGGCGGGGGGGTGGTGGTGAGGGGGGCGGGGGGAGTGGAGGAGGTATTCTTGTAAAGACACATGCATACACATAGTTTGCGTCCAGCTATGACTGGATTTAGGCTTAAAATAAAATTTATGAGCCAACTTTGTTTAATGCACATAAACAGGAAATAGTTACTTGTGATTTCATTAATTAAAATGCTGTTTATAGAAGTATTGTGAAGAATAATCCTTTGTTCACATGAATGAGATCCGGCTGTCAGTATGAAAAATACAGAATGAGGTCCCGTTAAGGAATCACCCTGGAACTTCACTGCACAGTCAGCCAGTTTCACTCAAGAGCTCTCTGCATTTCCCATATCCTGAGATTGGGTCTTACTCTCAAAGGAGTAAGCTCTTGACTGGGCTAGAGCTTTGCATGAGAATTAATCACAATTCACCTGCCCCCCACCCTGTCCTTTCCTCCGACTCTGTTCCTAGAGCTGCCTTGGCCGCCTGCCCAGACCCTTGACTTGTCAAATTAGGCCCACCTTTTTTCTCATGCCTGGCTAAACCCAAGGCCATCCACCTTTCCTTGACCTTTTGGATAAACTTTCTAGACTCCTGTCTGCCTGTCCACCTGGCCATTGGTTGGCCTGATGCCCAGTATATGTTAAAAGCAAAAGGCAGGATATAGGAATCTACTTGTTTCCTCTGAACTATGGAAAGGCAGCCAGCGGTCAAGTGAGATGGATATGGTACGTATTTATAAAGTTAAATGAACCAAGGATGCAGCTACAATATTAATGCAATTCAACAAAACACTTCTTAATCCAGGCACTATGGGAAGGTCTGGAATACAAGCTGAGTAAGATGTTGGGTGCTCACCTTGCAGTTTGGGAGACAGGAAAGAAAAGAGATTGCAAAACAGCATATGAGAAAATCACAGATTCTCCTTGCCTGTCTAGTTTTGAACTCTCTACTCTTATTTACATATATGTCCAAGCAACAGACTATATATATTACTGCTAGATGACAATGACACCATGTCCAGACTGATTTCCACAAACAGTTTATATATCTGTCTTTCTGACTAAATTATAAATTTCCTAAGGATAGAGGCCATGTCTTATTCCTCTCCTGTCACTCCCAGTGACTAACATAAATTTTCCTTGAGTTAAAATATATGCAGCTCACATATATAAGGGTCTACTATAAAGTAATAAATTAATTATACAAGCAACACATAATAAACTAAAGCATACCTCTTGATAAATAGTAATAATTCTAAATATTTAAGAAAATATAGTTACAATTCACAATGTTAACAGGTTAATTAACTAAATGATTAAAAGGTTAATAAAAAAGTTATCCATTGTTTGTTCAAACTTCATCTTTGATATATGTGTGTGTAGTAAGGCTATATCCACATATAAGCAACTATGGCACTGCTGGTCACCACTCATTTAGGTGATTGGCAAGATGACAGCTAGAATTCATATTTGCAAACAAGAAAAACTCTAGACCCTGCCATTGTTGCCATTTTTTCACCTTTTGGCCACTACTTTCATCGACCACACCTTGACTCTGTATAAAGTTGCCTGAAAGAAAGAAGATAAGCCCAGATAGTTTTGTGCCTAGTAGGGGTAGTAAGGATTTAGCTAACAGCCAAGGAAGGGCAGGAGGTGGAAGGGGCAGTCCAGCTGACTCTATTGGTTAGGATTCTTCCAAGTGAGAAAAAGCCAGACCCAAACTGCTATAACAATAAATAAATAATAAAGGAAAAGTGTTTATGCTTCAGGTACAGCTAGAGCAAGGGCTCAAACAATGTCATCAGACCCCACCTCTCCACCGCACAGTCCCACCCTGTGTTGCCTTCATTCTCGGCATTCATTCAGCTCACTGAACCTTTGGTAGAAGCTGACTGTAGTGACATATTTTCTAGAAACTTAACATTGCATTTATAGTGAATGAAGGGTGAAGGAAACTGTTTAGCTACTCTCTGCTTTGGTACACTGTAATGTCAAGCCCACTGACAAAAGTATTAATACTTAATACTTTAATTTTAAAATATGATCTAACCAAGAGAGGGACAGCACCTTCTATTTTGGCAGTTCCAAAAGTCAATGGTATCTTCAAGTCTCATAAATACATACTATGTTAAACAAAATGAAAGATATACAGTTCTGTAGGTCTGCTGATGGATCTGAACCTTAATAAGCAGTACTTATTCAGTTTATCTCTCAAAGTCCAGGATGGGATTTATAATCCAGTTTTTAATTACATTTTATGTCCTCAGTTGCCCATTTGTCATGGGAAAATAATAGCATTTCATTCTGGCCTTTGTCTGCATTGGTCTGTCTTAGCACGTACAATTTTGCAAGGTCATATTGTGTTTTATTCAAGCACGGTGCTTGGTCCAAAGTAGGTGGGTAGTAGTATATTTTGAATGAATGGCCTCCATCTTCAACGGTCCGTCAGTCTAGTGTTTTGCTGACTCTACGTGCCTGCTTGCTGTCTCATCCATATAGTTTCTAGATCATATGCCCTGTGTGTGTGTGTGTGTGTTTTAATTAAGGTATAACTTACATATAGTAAAGTGCACCAATCTCTAGTGCTCAAGTATATGATTCGATGAATTTTTTTTACGACCATAAACCAGCTCAATAAAGAAAGTGTTTCCAGAAGTGTTCCTCATGCCCCCTTCCAGTCAGTACCCACCAAAGATAACTGCTACTCTGACCTCTATCACTATAGATTAGGCTGTTTTTGAACTTCAGATAAATAAAATAATACACTGTATTGGTTATCTTTGCTGTATAACAAACCACCCCAAATCTTAATTGTTTAAAACAACCACCATTCTACTTGCTCATAATTCTCTGTGTCAGCAGTTTGGCTTAGGCTCAGCTGGGCAGTTCTTCTGTTTGTTCCACCTTGGGTCATGCATATGGCTGCAGTCATCTGGCAACTCAATTTGGTGTTTCATGATCTAACAGGGCCCAAATAAATGTCTGGTGGTTTTTGTTGACTGTCAGTTGGGCTACACATGTCCCGCAGGGCAGCCTGGGCTTTATCACATGGCATCTATGTTCCAAGAGGGTGAGAGCTGCAAACCTCTGCAGCTCAGTGCTGAGAAGTCACACAGTGTCATTTCCCTCACATTCTGTGGGTCAAAGCAAGTCATAACAGCAACCGATATTCAAGGGAGGAATAAATAGACTATTTCCTCTAGTAGTTGCAAAAACTGTGTGCCCATTTCCAGTCACCACACACAATATGTAACTATTTTTTATGACTGACTTCTTTCATTCAACATCACATCTATGAGATTCATACATGAGATTGTGTGTATTATTAGGTTGTTCTTTTTCTTGCTGTGTAGTATTCCGTTTTGTGAAAATACCACAAACTATTTACCCATTCTACTGTTGATGAGCATATGGGTTGTTTTCAGGTTGGGGCTATTATGAATAAAGCTGCTATGAACATTCCTCTGCATGTCTTCTAGTAGACATAGGCACTCATATCTGTTGGGTATACAGCCAGGAGTAAAAGAATTCAGTCACAGGGTATGTGTATGTTTAGCTTTGATAAATATTTTTCTAAGTGGTTATTGCAAAGTGCTGTGATCTAGAAGTCTCACAGCAGCTTGGAAGACTATTTCAGCACCACTACCCTTGTGTCTTCTTGGGTTCTCAAACAAAATTACACATTTTTTTCCCTCTTCATATATACTCCTGCTACTCCTTTAATGGTAAAAAGTGATTTCATCATAGCCATTTCTTAATTGATTGAGTCTAAACAAATCTCCTCGAGCAATCAAAATATCAATTCTTTTTTTCAAATCTAGTAAGTCTGACTGACAGGGTTTGCAGCAGCTGAGTCAAACATGATCAGAATCACCAGCAGCAAGGTGGGAGAGAAGGGTGAGGGGAGGGCAAGTCATATTAATCGGAGCCCTACTGTGTGACAAGCACTGTGCTATGCACTCTGCCTGTGGAATCTCACTGAACCCTCACAATAATATTGTGAGGTAGGCTTGATTATTCCCATTTTACAGGTGAGTAAGTGAGATTCATCTACCTACCTAAAGTCACATTCACCTGCTAAGTGGCAGAGTCCAGATCTAGATTTTCATGTGTACTACCTAGCATTGTATCAAATAATTGTGAAATAAATATCTTCAAGGCAAGCAAGATCCATGAATTGCAGCAGATCAGACCGGAACCGATACCTTGATTAGCACTAGGATATACTGAGGCTCAGAGAAAGCCAACATGACAGTGTTACAAACTCCACAGCATGTCCTAAAAACACAAACTAAAAATGTCTCATATAGTTTTTTATGATCATTTTTCAAACCAGATGACTCCCACCAGCCTCAGGTATCAGAGGGTGAACAGCACTTTGCACACACCCAGGAGTAAGGACCACTTTGTGGGTGAAATAGCCCCGGTGCAAGGAAAGCACATCTGAGCCCACACTCATGTGTTCCGTTTCCTGACAGCATTCCCCCAGTTCTGAAGTCCTCTTCATTCCAGATGGTAACCTTTCGAGCTCCCTGATGAAGCTCTTCATGCTCTCTTGGAGTCCCTGTTCCCGCCTTCCCTGTTCACCGCTGACTCACTCTGCCCCCAGGTACAGGATGAGTCTGTCCATCTCCTGTGCCCGCCGGATGCCAACCCCACAGGCTCTTCCGTCCTTGCTCAGCCCTCTCACCAGGCAAACACAACCCATTCAAACACATGTACGGGACACAGTTTACAATTTAAGAGAATATGGTCTGTGCTTCCTACAGTTTTGTTGCCATAGGGAAACATTTAGTTCTGCCTCGACGAGTGCTATCAAAACAATGGGCCTCCACACACAACTGTTAGGTCTCCCATTCTTCAACACGCGCACGCACACACATGCACGCACACACCCCACACAACCATCTCTTCATGGAAGTTAATCAATGCCCTTGTCTTTTTCAGTCTGTTATTAAGCAAGGCATTTTTTCTTCTGTCAGAGCTAAATATTTTCCATAATTATCTAGGCTTTTCTGAAGAAAGAAAAAAAAAACACAAATCAATAATCTATGCATGCTGCAATTGTCTCAGTCTTTGAGGTACTTTTCGAGGCTGTGATTCACTGTGGAGCTTTGAAGATCACCCACCCCAGGCTAAACAAAAATGAATGTCCTTCTCCTGATTACTACCTCAAAGAACACAGGGCCTGACATCTCCTGAGTTCTTAGGACTTCCACCCCGGGCTTGACATGTGGGAAGTGTCTGTGGAAAAGCAACACTACTTGTTGGAACTTGGGGGTTTATTTTGGAGGCTGGATGTGTAATGATTAGGACAGGCTCTGAAGTGTGAACCCTAGACCTGCCACGGGCCAACAGCCTGACCTTGAGGAAGCTACTTCGCCTTCTAGAAAACAGAAATGATATTTTTGATCTCACATTACTTAATGAGATAATTCATGAAATCATAGTACAATACCTTAGTACGGTACCTAGCACATAAGAAGGCATCAATAAATGTTAGCTATTATTATTTCAACAAACTCTGTCAGGATCACCGTTGCATCTTCAGGCTGTTTCCCATTCTCCTTTCTTCTTCCTGTGACTGGAATATTGTCCTAAAGGGGAATTTCAACCCTCTGTCATCGCTTCCCACACCTCCTTCCAATTTGGCTCAACTCCTTCCATACCCACATCATGAATTCCTGCACCTCCCACCAGGCTCTTCCACTATGTCCTGCAAAACCTCTGTCATAATACAAATACACACCCTCTTTGCCCTTTCCCCTCAATACTGGCTTGTCCCTGTAGACACCATTTCCCTGACACCCCTTTCTAATAGTGACCACTCATTTTACAACCCGTCACTTTGACATGAGCACACTCTAATCACAAACCTACTTCTTCCGTCATCTCCCAATATCTGCTTACATCGGAAATCAAAGCCATCACATATATCACCTTTCTCCATTTGTTGCATTTATATTTCTTAGTTTTTTCATAAATTATACCTGATTCAAATTTTGTTCTTACTCCTGTACTTAACAATTATGCTCCATTAATAGGTGCATGAAACCCTGCATCAGGCACTAGGAATATAAAGGTAAATACGACCTTATTCAAGTTGTATGAATTAGCAGTCTAGTGGGAAGGCACACATGTGATAATAAAAGAACAGTGCTTGCTATCACGGAGCTCAGTACCGGTGCAGTGAAAGCTCAAACCCTGTAGGCACCTCAATGTCCATGATGTTAACCCTTCCAAGCCCTGTATCTTACATGTCCTTAATCACCTCCATCTCCTACTTGCCCTGTCCAGAAACAGACCCCCACTTTAGATCTGGTTATTCATAATTTGGAATTGCTCACTTCCAGGATCTTAAACTCTTAAATTCCCCTCTTTGTTGATACCCTCCAATCCCTGCTAAATCCCTGCTCTCTGCCCTCATTTTCCTTCAGTTCCTAAGACATTCCCTATTCTCATCACTCATTGGTCCCTTTTAGACCTTTTTACAACCTGTATCTGTGCTATTAATTCTATCAGCCTGTGTTCTCCAGTCTTAACTTACTTTAAGAATCCCCAACCTGGGTCTTCAAAACATCCCTCTTCACATTTTCTCCTCCCAAGGTACTAACTGTTCCTGGAGACATTAAAAATAATTTTAAAATGGAATGGTCCCACTAAAATCTATATATCCAATCTCACTTGGCCCCTTTTCTTTCTCAATAGTACTCTTATTCGGTGAAACCCAATCACATTCCCTACAAACCGATTCTACATCATTCCCTTTCTTCAAATCCTCCTACCACTTGCCTCAGCTGAGGCCATGGGAGAGCTCTTTCATCTTCCCCCATTCCTCCTCAAAATATCTTTAAATTTTCATCCATTTTCTCCTCTTTCCTTCCCGGCACAGAGAAGGGTTTCCTGCTCTCCAAGGCTAACTGCTATACTTGTGACCTTGATCTTACCCACTTCATCCTCTTCGAGTATCCATAACAATTGTCAGCTGACTCGATTCTTCCCTTTCTCCCTCTCCAATGGTCCTTCCCCCTCAGCCTATAAGCAAGGTAAAATCTCTCTCCCCATCCCCAAAGAGCATTCCCTTGACATACTACTCCCTGAAGCTCCTGTCCGTTCTTTTCTTCTCTTCACTGCAGACTTCTTGAAAGAAACATACTCACTGATTCCCACTTCCTGACCACCCACTCATATCTAATGCCTGTGCAATCTGGCTTCCAGCCAAGTAGCTCTAATAACAGTGCTTTAACACAGATCACCAAGGAAAATACAGGATACTAGGGGAATCACTTGAAACCACGGTTAAAATAGAATAGAGTTAGGCCTTTTCAGTGAAATTCTCACAAGAATTAACCACCACCCAATTCCCATGGCTGTGTATTGTTGATTTAAAAGGAAAAAAATGTTCTTAATTGTTTTTCTGAAAGAGGAAGAAACTTCAGGATGTAAATTACAAATCATGTGGGCTCTTTTTCCTCTTCCCTAAAATACTCTAATTTTTAGAGCATAATGACAATATATGGTGTTTCATAGAACCATCTTGATTTATAATCTATAACTTTTCCATTTTGTATGAAATGAATCATATTGGAGCTTCTGGTTCATACAGTGCTTTTTATTTATAAAAGTAGTTCCCAGGAAGAGCAATGAATTAATTTAATTAATTCTTCCATTATTCTGAAGAGAAGAACTTGGGGAAAACGTCTAGAATGCAGATATGTCTATAATCTCTAGTACTTGCAATCAAGGACCATGACATGCCCTTCTAACTATGGCAGAATAAAATTCAATATTAACATTATGTTTTCGTGAGTTTTAGGAGGTTTTGGCATGTTGCTGGTTCTGTCCACATCATTACTGTGACTCACTTTCACTGGGATTCTGCTGACAACCTGTTCTAATGCAGTCTTGCTTTGCAAAGAATTGCATTACTTCTGCCTTGAAGTAATGCAACCTGTATTAGTGTCACCAATTAACCCCATGCTTGCCAGTTTCACAATATAAATGCCTTATAATTAGTATAATGACATTTAATCATAGTATAAGAATCAACTGAGCCTTCAGAAAACTGAGGGTGCGGCCTCTCTGCCTGATCTTCCCAGGTTTCAGACAACTAAAGACATTTCTATTTCTGCCTTTTGCTTTACACCTCTTGCTATGCAGGGTGATATCTGAGAGTATCTACAGAGTAAGAGTGTTTCTATCATTTAAAAAAAATTTTTTTAAGTGTTAAGGTTTAATAATTTTAGAAGCAAAATGGAAGGAAAGTATGATTTGGAGATTGACAAAAATTCTTGGTTCCTAGATTTTATTTCTTAGAGCGCTCCTCTTGTGGGTGTATTCTTAAGTAGAAGGAGCTCATTACGATGACTATTCACCATCACACAGTTAAGCAGAAATGAGTTGAATGCTTTTGCAAGTACCAAAAAAATGGCAGAGCCAAATAGCCAAGATGCATGGAAGTCATCCTCTCTACTGCAAAATCACAAAAGTAGCAAAATACAGATAGCCAGGGCTGTCTTTTAGTTTTAATGATCTAAGTATTCAGGTTGAGAAACTGTCTTTCTCTTATATTTCACCAAGAGTATATCCAGCTAAGAACCTTAAGTCTGTTAGCTGTGGAACAATAGGCACCTTTCCACAGCTATTTCCTGAAAAGTGAAGTAAGAAGCCTAGGGTAAAACTCCTCTACACTATAATTAAGACTGGAATTCATCTTGTCCTTTGTCCAGTACTGCTTTCTCATACAATGTTATTCACACACCAAAGGAAATTCTAGTTACCATGAAAAACAAGCCACGGGGACACTATAGAAATTTCCCACAATTATTTGTTCCAAAGTAAATACATTTCCTTTGATTTGGACAAAACCATAAAACACAGAAGTGTACTGTGAGGCTTTGTTTAGCGGTGTGTTTACCAATACCCTTGAGGCTTCACTCTTTGAAACACAACAAGATTACGTCATGCTGTTTCATCTCTCATCGCTTGGCATGCATATATATATTATACCTAACAATCAGACATCAGCAGAAGAAAACAGTACACTAATTCATGAATCAGGACTCTTGTTTTATACTCCATTTGCGAAGGATAATCATGACTTAGCTTAAACATGACTCTATGCCTTGATTACAGGTTTCAAAGCATGAGTGTTGACTGAGCCTGGGTCCCTGATACAACACAAGAAACATAGAATGTTCATACCATCTTTTCTGGGCCCATAAGGGTGTTATGGGTGTTAGTTCACGTACATCATAAGAACAAACAACAAAGAGTATGTAGAAGATTTCTAAATTTTATCACCATTCTTCTCAGCCATAATAACAATAACTTTGTTTTCACTGAATTTTCTTTTCTCTTCCAACCAAACAGGCCTCTCTTCCAAATATTTAAGCCTCTATGACTCTACTCTCCAAAACCAGAGAGTCGCTTCAAGGGAGCATTTTGTTTTCATTTTAGATGGCAAACTTCCATTTTCTCTCTTCATCTATTTTATTAGATCTATGGGTATACTGGGATTATAAAAGAGTGATACATGCTCTCAAACCACACCAGTAAAAAAGCCCCACTACTTCACAGTTTCTCTTTGTATTTATCCTTTTATTTATTCACTGACTCTGTAAATATTTAATATCTAAAATATGCCAGGCATTAACCTTCCAAGAAACAATACAGAAGGATCTTGTACTTCTATGACCCCCTTCATTCTGGTTCATTTACATCCATTCCCATGGCAACACCTTAGCTTTATCACCACGTGGAATTGGGTCACTCTGAATTCATAAGCACAGACCACATCTTCCTATCTATATCCTTCTGCTATTTCTTTACTCTTTTAAGATCTATTCTTTGATATTACTGACACCTTCAGTTCCTCACCACTTAGGGATCTCCAAACACACCTGGATTCAGATACTAGCTTACCCAGAGCCCACATTTAGTCTTTTTAACAGCACGCTAGCCAGTACCCTTCCTTCTAGTCTCCTTTGTCCTTTCACTGCCTTCACCATGACCAACCCCAGCTCAGCTCAACCCAGCTGGACCCACAGAAGGATCAGTGGAATGACATGGCCCCAGACAAGGTCCTAGACTTTGGAGTCAGTCTGTGGTTTACCTTTGCTTCTGCCAATTGCCAGCTGTGTGGCTTTATTACGTTTTTAACCTCCATAAGCATCAGTTTCTCTGTCCCTATGATGTAAACAGTGATACCTACACACAGGCTTTATTATGAGGAATAGAGAATGGGCATCTTAACCATATAGCATCGATCCTGGCATATAGGAGGCAAGAATAAATAGAAACTAGCATTATTTTGTCTATTTGTAGTTCAGGTCTGCTAAGTCTTTCTGGAGGAAATTGCATATTCATGTTGCTGGGCTCCATTATAAATTTATGAGCTCCCTCCTTAGCTGGGCCCTCAAGGGTTTCTCATCTACTCCATTTCTGTTCTCCGCAACAGCTGTTCCAAACCTTTACCACTTTTCTCAAGGGTCCTACCAGGTTCCTGTCTCCCCTGCTCTCAGCAGGCAGCCTAACCTCCTCCCTTCATGGACAAAGCAGGTGCCCATGAGCAGTACAACTTCTGCTTCTGTCCTGACCTCAGCAGTCAGCTCTATTGTCACGCCTCCTCTCCCGCTTCACTCCAGTCTCAGGAAAAGAGGTATCCCTGCTCACTCGATCATTAATGAAATGGCCCGGGACGTATTTATTAAACGCTGATTGATGGAGCATATGTCAGACCCTGGGCTGGGTGCCAACCTGCCCTCAAGCAGCTCTAGCCTCAAGGAGGAGTCAGGTCAGTAAACAAACAAGAAACAAACAACAGGATTCATGCCATAATAAATGCAAAGACAGCTACTAGCCCAGGCTGGCAAGGTCAGCTAGGATAGCTTCCTGCAGGGGGTTGCATCTGAGCTGGAGACTGAAAAAGAAATAGTAGTAGCCGGGTTGGGGGGAAGGGGAGGGGGCTTTAGGCAAAGAAAGCAAGATGTGCAAATCATGGAAACATGGACAAGCCAGGTGCCGGGCCCATATTTCATTGCGGATGTAACAAACCTGGCGCAGCTTAGCTGTTGGAAATAGTAGCTGGGCTAGACACTCAGTTTGTGGCACCGAGTGGAAAGAAATGGAGAAGCCAGACAGACCCTCCTGCCTTGCTCCAAATCCAAGTATCTAGTGTTACAGAGGATGATCAGGAAAACTCCCAATTTGGGCATGACACTTCTGTGCTGGAAATGGAATGCCTTTCCCTGCATCTGACTGGGATGAGACATATAGATTATGACCACAGTCCTTAAGAAAAATGGCCAAAGTCCCTGCACCATTTTCTGTCTGCATGGAAGGAAACTGTAGTTGGAAACATTTTTGTTTAAAAATTCTATTTGCTTCCTTTTTTGCTATGTATACCTCCATAAAGAGATTGGAGAGAAACTTGTCTTTTTGTATCCCTAATAAGGCAAAGGGAAGTTAGTTATAAGTAACTTTCAAAATGTGGGTCTACAGTTTCTTCTTTGAAAACCGTTTTAAAAGATTGGAAACTCCTAGAAGAAAACATAGGCAATAAGTTCCTTGACATTGGTCTGGGCGAGGATTTTTTAGATTTGACAAAAAAAGCAAAGGCAACAGAAGCAAAAATAAACAAGCAGACTAAACTAATGCACAACAAAGGAAACCATTAACAAAATGAAAAGGCAACCTACCAAATGGGAGAATATATTTGCAAGTCATATATCTGATATGGGGTAATATCCAAAATCTATAAAGAACTCATACAACTCAATGTCAAAAACATGAACAATCCAACTTTAAAAATAGGCAGAGGATCTGAATAGACATTTTTCCAAAGAAGACATACAGATGGTCAACAGGCACATGAAAAGATGCTCAACATCACCAATCATCAGGGAAATGCAAATCAAAACCACAACGAGATATCACCTCACACCTATTAGAATGGCTATTATCAAAAAGACTAACAATAACAAGTGTTGGTAAGCGTGTGGAGAAAAGGGAACACTTGTGCACTGTTGGTGGGAACGTAAATTGGTGCAGCCACCATGGAAAACAGTATGGAGGTTCCTCAAAAAATTAAAAATAGAGCTACCATATGATCCAGCAATTCCACTTCTGGGTTTTAATCTGAGGACAATGAATACACTAATTCAAAAAGATATATATACCCCAAGTTCACTGCAGCATTATTTACAATAGCCAAGATATGGAAAAAACCTAAGTGTCCATCAGTGGATGAATGGATAAAGAAATTTTGGTATATATATGTGTGTGTATATATATATATATATATATATATATATATATATATATATATATATATGGTGGGATATTACTCAGCCATAAAAAGAAGGAAATCCTGCCGTTTCCAACAACATGGATAGAACTTGAGGGCATTATGCTAAGTGAAAGAAGTCACAGAGAGAAAGACAAATACTGTATGATCTCACTTTATATGCAGAATCTAAAAAACAAAAACAAAGAAAACAAGCTCATGGATACAGAGAATAGATTGATGGCTGTGGGAGGAGAAGGTGGGTGGGCAGGGTGGGAATGGTAAAAAGAGGTTAAAAAGTACAAAATCCCAGCTATAAAATAAATAAGTGATGGGGATGTAATGTACGGCATGGTGACTACAGTTAATAATACTGTATTTATATTTGAAAGTTGCTTTGAGAGTAGATCTTGAAAGTTTTCATCACTCTAACAAATATAAGTGAACTTACATTTCTCTATCAAAGTCAAGAATTATTCAGAATCTTTAACCTATCTCTGCTCAATCATCACGATCAGATCTTCTGCAGAATTTTAATTCCTCTCCTCACTCTTAGGCTTCATTGAAGCAAATTGAAATTTTAGTTAAAGATTGATTTTTTTTTGGTATAATTTTTCTCTTCTGGTATAAAAATTCTTAAAATATCCATTAAACTTCACAACTACATTATTAGTTAGTTACTACAAATTTTATACTCACCATTATATCTTGTATACCTCAGCTTCCCTTCTTGAACTCTTTCTTCTGATTTATTTTTCATTTGGCTAGAGCACTTCCCTGAGTAACTTTTTTTAGAGAAGATATAGGTAGCATGTTTTCTGTCTTTTCATATCTTCACAATTGAATGACACCTTGGCTGTATGTGGAATTCTGCGGCCATGGTCCTTTTTCCTTTAGAATTCATCATCTCTTAGTATGTAGTGTTTGCTTATGAAGAGTCAGATGACAATCTGATTATCTTTCTTGGTAAGTAATCTGTTTTTTTCTGCCTAGAAGTTTGGATTGAAAAATTTCCAAAGGATATGAAGTAAAAAGTTACTCAAAAAGAAAGCAGTAATGTCTGTCCCAAGGATTTAATGATTTCATAAAACTGATTTAAGAATAATTTATATTCTACTAGAAAAATGATGGCTAATTTTTACCAAAGGTATAATCATTAGTTTGTTTTTTTTTAACTGAGTAGGAAAAGAGCAAATGTGATTAATCTCTATGATTAAAAAAAATTAGGTTATGCAGAATGAATTATTTTCTAATAACAGTGGTTTTGGAAAAAGTTTGTAAAATTAAGTACTGCAAAATAAGTTTCTCAAGAGTCCAGGAAAGTCCCTGGAACTGGGAAGGAATTCCAGGTTCAATCACATAACATACAGCAACAGAAGAGGATGTGTCAGGCACTTTACTTACACTATTTTCTTCAGAACTGGTTCTCAGAGAAATTAAACACTTACTCAAGACCCCAACACTAGTAAATAAGTGGTAGAACTAAAATTTGAACCCGATTCTATGCCTTCAGCACACGTCCCCTTTGCAGTCCACCATGATATCGGGAGTGTCTATGTATTCAAGACACTAGGCTAGGAGCTGTGAGGGATGGAAAGGTGAATGTCCCTACCTTCAAGCTGTTAGCTAGGCAGACCCTATTTAATGTACTTAGCTAAAAAAAAAAAAAAAAAAAAAAAAAGGAAAGAAAGAAAACCAGCATTTCTCTTCTTGTTAGTAAAAATTAGACCATGAATCTATGATTCAGAAGAAAAATGTCCTTATCCAGGTGCATTTTTATACATTAGCATTTAGGGCAAATTGCCCAGAAATCCAATACTAATTTACCCTTAGGATCTCAGCCCATAGTTACTGTTGGGATTTTTGGCAAGTAGATTTCCTTGAGGGTAATAGTCAAATTAAGAAGTCTTCTTAAAGAAAAGGTGTGAGAGTCTTAGGCAACAGTTCAAAGCTTGGTGTTCAAAGGTGGGGAGGAGTTCTCAGCCAGGCAGTGCTCCAGCGGGTAAACGAGGTGAGAAATTGCCTGTTTCCCTACCCTAAGTCCCTGCTTAGCAGATCAGCGGTAGACGTGGTGTGCAGTGGTGACAGTCTCTACTTTGCACTCAAAATAAGAGTGGACCATATTTTAAGCTCTAACTCCAAAGTTATTACAGCAGATTTGGGAGGTGAACATTTCCAGGGTCAAACTTGAACTCTTTGCAAGTATGAAATGCCAGTGTGAGTTTAGCAGCCCAGATAAGCACTTCCACACCCCTACCACTCTCTTACAGCAGAACCCAAATTGATGAGTTCTGTTCCTATTGAACTGAGAGTCCCCTTAGATTAGCCAGGAAAATAATAATAGTAACAACAAGAGCTACCTTTTTTGATCGCTTACTATGTGAAATGTACTCTTCTAAAGGTTTTACCATTCATTTAATCCTCACAACAATTCCATGAGTTTGCATACCTATTTTATGGATGAGAAAACTGAGGTCCAGTGAGATTAAGTGATTTGCCAAAGGTTATAAAGCTACTAAGTGGCAAATCCAAGATCTGAACCCACAAAGACTGGCCCCTGAGCATGCATTACTGACCACTGCCATTCATAAGGTTCCATGCGGTCACATGTGACCTTTAACGGAACTTTATTACTTGGATTAATCTTGCTCAGGCTGAGTGTGAGTTTGGTTGAGGAAATTGACTTGCTTTAGGACTAACTCCTACAAGTTATGCAGTATCCTTTGCAGACTCCAAAGGGATCTAGAAGAAGGAATGTCAAGGAAATTTAAACATCAAGATGGGATGAGGTGAAAATCAGCGGGAGGACAATATTAGGGGGAAGCTACAACTGAATGGGTAGGTCTGTACTCATCCCAAAAATTCTGTGGCAATAAGATTAAGTCATCCTCCACTACCTCATAAGCCAAGGCTACTAAACCTGCTCACTGTTCTGATCAGAACTGATTTAAGAGTTGGGTATGGCTGGGCCTGCAAATGGAAGGCATTATGGGCAAGGGGCTGAGAAGGCAGAGACTGGAAACTAGAACAAACATAAAAGGAACAATTTTCAGGCCCATGCCCAATTCCAACTTGGGAAAATATCTACTTATAATTTCCCAATTTGAATTAAATTTCTACTTTCAAGATACCTGACCTACCTTAGTGTCCCCTTCTTTTGCACATGGCATAAAAGAAGCGTTCAGTACAAGTGTGTTGATTGATGTCAGGCATAAGATGAAGGAAGGATTGCCCTTCATCTTCTCCCTGTCTCCCAGTGACCCTCTTGGAGAACCACTTCCTCCATTTTGCCAGGAAGCACCTCCCCAGGATACGACACCTACTCTAGAAAGCCTGCAGCTGTACCAACTAGGAGCTGGCTAGATATGTTCCAGCTGGCCAGATGAGCCTGACCACTGAGATACAGGGTGTGGCAAACCGAGGAATCAACAGTCCTGTATGAGATAGCCAATCTGGCTTCTTTTTTAGGCCCACGAAAGACGAAAATTCCTCTTCAGCGAAGTGGCACCAACTAGGAACCTAGAGATGAGAACCTCAGGTATGGGCTTTCCTGACTGGCTTTTTAACTTTATATGGCAGTGAAAGACCTGAGTTTTTTAGTTATTTGCATCTTCTCACATTCAAGGCTTTCCATCAAGGATGGCTCTGGCTGTCAGGGAAAATATCGGCAGCAGGAAGGGGAGATTGGCCACCTCTTATTTCCATCAACTTCAGAGGCTTTGCTTTTTGCCGAACTGTCTACCCTAGTCCCGTGAAGGGATTCTCTTTCTTCTGGTTTTGATGTAGTTACCGGGCAAGACAGATGTGATTTTTCTTAGCACTTCCCTTCCTCCAGCCAAAGCACAGACTCTTTGGACACGTGGTCTCATTTCTATAATCCTCTATCCTGCAGGAGACTTATGCACTAGGGTTGATGGTGGGTCTGGTGGGGTTCCATCTGGAATAGCTGAGGGATCAGGGGATCCCTTCCTCATGGGATGCATGTCTACAAAAAAACATAAGCTCCATGAGATGAGGGTCTGCGTGGGTCTTACACAGCCCTGTGTTCCGAGCACTGGTCATAAGGCCTGGCAAATAATGGGTGGTCTGAGGGGCTAACACTACTGATTACATCTTTCCCCAGACTTTTTCATGGGACACTAGACCCAAAAGGTGCTCAGCAAAAAACTGATTTTGTAATCAAGTTAGCTTAATAAATTCTGCATACCGGAGCCCCTTTCAAGAGTCCCCATTCAAATTAACCTACTAGGGGCTTCCCTGGTGGCGCAGTGGTTGAGAGTCTGCCTGCCAATGCAGGGGACACGGGTTCAAGGCCTGGTCCGGGAAGATCCCACATGCCGTGGAGCAACTGGGCCCGTGAGCCACAACTACTGAGCCTGCGCGTCTGGAGCCTGTGCTCCGCAACAAGAGAGGCCGCGATAGTGAGAGGCCCGCGCACGGCGATGAAGAGTGGCCCACGCTTGCCACAACTAGAGAAAGCCCTCGCACAGAAACGAAGACCCAACACAGCCAAAAAAAAAAAAAATTAACCTACTAAGGAGGCTTTTCAGTTTTTCTGTAAAGAAGTACAGATTCGCCCTCTACTGCTTCCAATGGTCCTTCGAGTGGATATTCTAGACTTTCCTCTGAAATAATTAATTCCATGAGCCTGATGAACTGTAATTTCCAAATCGTCCTGAGTGAAAATAGGGATAACAAGCTCCCTTCCGCCTTCCTATGAGGAGAGGTTAGCACTGTCCTCTCCCAGGAGAGGAGTTGTCTAAGGGCAGCTCTACGTCCTCTCAGCAATCGAAGAGGGCTGCCTGGTGGGAGTAGGAGTTGGACCGCTGTTCGTGAATGCTGGCTCCTTGTGACTGCCTGTGACGTGTCAGCGAGGCTACTGTCCCCAGTTCTTAGATTAAACACTAATCTGGGTGTTGCTGTCAGGGCATTTTGCAGGTGTGGTGAACATCTACAATCGGCTGACTTTGGGAGATTACCCTTGATAATCTGGGGTGGGGGGCACTTCCAATAAACTGAAGAACCATAAAAGCAATATTGAGGTTTTTCCTGAGGAAGAAGAAATCCCAGCTGTGGGCAGCAGCCTTGGCTCCTGCCTGAGGGTCTCCAGTGTCCTGGTGTTTCTGGTTCTGGACCCTGACTGGTACGCTGCCTGTTCGTTGTAGAGTTCCCTCACCAACGTCCCTGTCAGGCTGGCCGTGATCTGTGCTGACACACTTTTCAAGCAGAGGTAAGTAAGGGGCAGCAGAGACGGACATCACATCTTCCCCTCAGGCTGTGCACAGGGTCTGCCTCAAAGCCGTGGGGAAGTGTGTCGGCATCTGCAGCGACGGGAAGGCTGCAAAGGAGAGACAGGGGGGCCTCTGCCCTCCACCCCGGGGGACCACTGCTCCCTGAGGCAGTCTGTCTCTTCCGGTGCCGTTGCCCAGCAGCGGGCTGAGGGTGAACCGCTCGGCACTGAGGTGTTTCCACGCCTACGCACAACCAGGTGAATTAACTTCTGGAAAAGAATGATTGCCTTCAATTTAATTAAATTTTCGTAGTTTAATAGTATCTCAGGGCATTTACTTTGCACTTAAGATGAAGATCACAGATTTGTATATATTATGGAAATAGACTGTGATTCCCGTTTTGATAAGGACGGTGAAAGCCCAGCCTAGTCACCAGCACTGACGTGAGGGAGAGATGGAACGTGGTCACACACTGACGTGGATGGTCTTTGCCTGAGTATAAGGAGGACTTCAATTTTCATAATATACACTTAAGACCTCAAAAGGTACATACTCAGTGATTCCAGGCCCGAGAATTTATCCTGGGGCTATGTGTAACGTTATAACTTATGAGATTTCATCTCAATTGTGAAAAATCAGAAGCCATTTAAATGTCCAACAGGAAGAGCTGAGTAAACTATGGTACATGATATACAATAGAATAAAATTAGAAGTTATCACTTATTGAAGGGTCTGCCAGGCGCTGTTCTATAAGCATTTTATAGGTATTAACTCAATCCTCACAACAAACCTACAAGGCAGATTCTATCTGCCTCCTTTTACAGATGAGCAAACGAAGGCACAGAGTGGCAGAGTAAACTGCACGAGTTCACACAGAGGGTGGAACGAGGACTCCAGCCTGGGTAGCCTGGTTCCAGGGCCCACACTCTATACTGGGCCTCACTTTCAAGAAAGATGGTGCTCTTTCAAACATCCATAACTTTATAGACATATATACAAAACACAGCAACAAAAATGGAAAGTTCTACACTTTAAAATCAGTGGTCTTCCTTTTCGCTTTATTCTCATATGTATTTACTAAATTTTCTACAGTATCTGATATTTTATAGTTTAAAACTAAAAACAATAAAAATTGATGTCATCATTTTGATTGGGAACCAAACTCCTAACATCCCAGGTCAGAGACTAGAGTCAGCTCAACATACAATGAGGTTCACGGCAGCCACTCAAGCCAATCCATGCCAGAAGAATAGGAACCAGGCAGCAATGGGAAGGGCTCCTCCAGGGCCCAGTGTCCAGGCCTCTAGTGACACACACCATCAACAGTCCAGTCAATCAACAAGGTCTCTGCTGGGAATAGAGCTAACCAGAGACCATCTCCTGGACCTTCCTTCAGCTAGTTTCCAAACCTCAATTTTCTCAACCCAACCAACTTTTATGATTACCAACAGTGACAGTGAGTTTCAAGTACACAGTCTTTTGAAAAGTCAGGAAATAAAATAAGTGAATAAATGTGATGTAAAACAGAAATATAGATCAATGGAACAGGATAGAAAGCCCAGAGATAAACCCACGCACATATGGTCACCTTATCTTTGATGAAGGAGGCAAGAGTATACAATGGAGAAAAGACAGTTTCTTCAATAAGTGGTGCTGGGAAAACTGGACAGTTACATGTAGAAGAATGAAATTAGAACACTCCCTAACACCATACACAAAAATAAACTCAAAATGGATTAAAGATGTAAATGTAAGGCCAGACACTATAAAACTCTTAGAGGAAAGCATAGGCAGAACACTCTATGACATAAATCACAGCAAGATCCTTTCTGACCCACCTCCTAGAGAAATGGAAATAAAAACAAAAATAAACAAATGGGACCTAATGAAACTTAAAAGCTTTTGCACAGCAAAGGAAACCATAAACAAGACGAAAAGACAACCCTCAGAATGGGAGAAAATATTTGCAAACAAAGCAACTGACAAAGGATTAATCTCCAAAATATACAAGCAGCTCATGCAGCTCAATATCAAAAAAACAAACAACCCAGTCCAAAAATGGGCAGAAGACCTAAATAGACATTTCTCCAAAGAAGATATACATTTTGCCAACAAACACATGAAAGGATGCTCAACATCACTAATCATTAGAGAAATGCAAATCAAAACTACAATGAGGTATCACCTCACACCGGTCAGAATGGCCATCATCAAAAAATCTACAAACAATAGATGCTGGAGAGGGTGTGGAGAAAAGGGAACCCTCTTGCATTGTTGGTGGGAATGTAAATTGATACAGCCACTATAGAGAATAGTATGGAGGTTCCTTAAAAAAACTAAAAATAGAACTACCATATGACCCAGCAATCCCACTACTGGGCATATACCCTGAGAAAACCATAATTCAAAAAGAGTCATGTACCACAATGTTCATTGCAGCTCTATTTACAATAGCCAGGACATGGAAGCAACCTAAGTGTCCATCGACAGATGAATGGATAAGGAAGACGTGGCACATATATACAATGGAATATTACTTGACCATAAAAAGGAACAAAATTGAGTTATTTGTAGTGAGGTGGATGGACCTAGAGTCTGTCATACAGAGTGAAGTAAGTCAGAAAGGGAAAAACAAATACCGTATGCTAACACATATATATGGAATCTAAAAAAAAAAAAAAAAAAATGGTTCTGAAGAACCTAGGGGCAGGACAGGAATAAACACGCAGATGTAGACAATGGACTTGAGGACACGGGGAGGGGGAAGGGTAAGCTGGGACGAAGTGAGAGAGTGGCATTGACATATATACACTACCAAATGTAAAATAGATAGCTAGTGGGAAGCAGCCGCACAGCACAGGGAGATCAGCTCCGTGCTTTGTGACCACCTAGAGGGGTGGGATAGGGAGGGTGGGAGGGGGACACAAGAGGGAGGGGATATGGGGATATATGTATACATAGAGCTGATTCACTTTGTTATACAGCAGAAACTAACACAACATTGTAAAGCAATTATAGTCCAATAAAGATGCTAAAAAAAATAAAATAAAATAAATGTGATGTGTTGGAACTTCACAGAAGTCTCTGTGGGAGTGCTCTGGATCTCCTGCAAAGAGTGCACATATTGAATGACATCAGAAATGTCAATGTTAGAACTGTATAGACTCTTAGAGATAAAATCCAAATATCTTCATTTAACAAAGATCCCAAGGTTCAGAGAGGTTAAATAATACCTTGTACTCAGTTACCGAGACTGCCAGGGGCCAAACCAGATTTAAAAACCAAATTTTTAGTGCCTAGTTCATACTCTGTCCATTTAGCCGTACTACCTCAGGGACTTGGGCTCAGCTGAAAGAAGGGGGAAAGGCAGTGATACAAAAACAACAGATATTTTATGAAGACCATTTTCTATTTACTCTTACTACACTAGCAGCGTATACAAAAGAGGGGTATACGGAGTAAACCGTGAAGGTGCCCTCCACACACCACAACTGCCCCCAGCAACAGGTGATTACCGCAGTAATTTGGGGTGACACCCTCCAAACCCCTTTCCATGAATGTCATACATGTACTTAGCGGTGTGCTGGAACCAGCCTGAACTGGTTCTTGAGAGCCAACTTAAATTTTCAGGAAAGTTGTGAGCTGGATGTTAAACACAGTCATTATTAAAAATTAATTTATATAGACTTACAATTAAATCACATTTTTAAAAAAGATAAGAAGTACTCAAAACTCAAAAAAAAAACCACTCATCACTCCCCTTTTTTCTTTTTTTTTTTTACTATGTTTTACAATTACCTATGTTTTTGGGTTTATTTATGTTTATTGTATCGTGTGGTGGAAAAACTAACAGTGTGTTACTGCACATCTCTTTCCAGCTGCACGTTCCGTGACATCACACTGTAGAATCCACCAGAGTGGGAGTGTTTACACCACGGAAATTGACAAACACTGCAAATCAGGGCCTGCCCTCCCCTCCTCCAAACAGCCAGTTTTTAAGCATTTGCTAGCATACCATGATAGACACGTTTTTTTCAAGTATTTTTTCTCTTCACAAATAGACTATTGAAGAAATTTTAAAGTCTGTTAAATGTATTTCTTTTCCCTGTTGGAAATAGAGCAGAAGCGCTCAGTGAAACATGTGAAACATCTTTGCCATCAACCAGTTTTTTAAACTATTATTCACCTTCTTTCCCTCAATGAGCTCTCCCTTGATGTTCTAGCCTATTTGAACTAAATCCCAGTTCCTTTTAACTTCCCTCTTCAATATATTCTGTCTCCCCTCCTCTGTTCACCCCCAGACCTTTCAAGCCTTGAAGAGAGAAAAAGCATTTTTAAAGGTAAAGGTGAAGTTTTCCTAAGGTAATTACTTAATAGGCAACAAAACAAGAATGGCTGGATTTGCTTTGCCATGGTCAGCGCTAGATCCTGCTAGCTGCTACTTTGACACTCCTAGGCTCCTGAGTGGCAGAGGGAGAGCAATACACTTAGTCCCTTTTGTTTACACACCAAAAGATTAGGTTTCCTTAAATTCCTAAGGAATTTCAGAAGATTAACTTTTAGATAGGAAACTTCATAGGCTAAGAAGGCTGAGAAAAGAAAAAAAGAAAAAAATCATGTCACCCTCAAGCGGTTCCATCAAGGGATGAAATTTTAAATCACATCATGTCTCACACCCATCTCTTAGTGCAAAATAAATCACTCGAACAGAGTGCAAGCCAATTTTTACTTTAAAAATGTTGTGTCCTAAGGCTGTCTTCTTGAACTTCAAAAGCACACTTTGTAATTACTCTACCTATCAAAGGAAACTCAACACTTCACCTCCAATCTTCTTCAGCTTGTGTTATCACTTTTAATTGTTAATAAACCACATTAATTTTAAACTGATTATTCTGTTTGGGAATTCAATGTTTTCAAACAGAATACACTGAATTATTTATAACTGAACTTATTTATGTACAAGCTAAAGGTAAGTGGGGCTTTTTCTCACTACCTGTCATTGGTTTTATTTTTAGAAATTTCTGGCATTTTGGAGACTCACAGCAATTCTTGTCCCTCGTTTTTTAAAGGAATAGTTTTCTGGTAATGAGAAGGATTTTAAAATCCCAGGGATTTTATCAGGGTTTGTGCCCAAACAGATATCATTTGATTGTGGCTTGTGAGTCAGCTTCTGACTTTTTTTCAAGGAAAGTGAAGGGCTAAAAAATAATTTGCCATATTCAGAGCACACTATCAACCTGTATAATTCATTCCGATTTATTTACGACCTTCATTTTCTTAACAAGATTTTCCCCACCTGGAATTAACAAGGTAAGTGCTTGTTCTCAACCTCCCCGCCACTGTAGGCACTGGGCATGTCTTTTTGACAAAATCATTTGTTCACAAACCGTATTTTTCCAGCCTGGCCAATTTTCTCTCATGGCTACTAACAAAATGTTCTTGCGATGGAAACAGGCCATGTTTGTTTCCACTCTGGCAGCAAGCTCAGAATTCAGGAGTTGAAGGTAGTTCCCTGCCGGACTGAAAAGCTCTCAGACAACCTTCCCTCCGCCCTATCTATGCCCACAGTGCTGAGCCCTCCATCTGAAGGCAGCTCCCTCTCCTTTGCCAAGCACGACCAATTCTCCAGTGCCCTTCCCAGTCTCCCGGATAAAACTGGCAAGCCTTCCTCTGGTTCCCACACTGGAGCACTGACTATCCCCCCACCCCCAACAACATCGTGATCACCATCGTCTTTGTCGAGAGCTTTCTGTGGTGCCAGGCACTATTCTGCATGTTGTACGTGTGTTAAGTCATCCTCACCACAACCCTATTAGTAAGTGCCATTCTTATTCCCACTTTACAGATAAGAGCACTGAGGCTTGAGAGATTGGTGCCCGGGGTCACCAGGCTGGCAGATGACAGGGCAGGCCAGCTCCAGGGTCTGCACACTCAACACCCTACCATACCATAGCTCTCTACTCCATCGAGCAACTGGGTTTCCTACATAGTGGTTTCTCCACTGGCCCAGGCACCCTCTGACGGCAGGATCCATTTCTTATCCATTCCTGCAGCACCCAGAGTGCCTGCCATAGTGCCTGGTGAGTGGTAGGGCTTCATTAACTATTTATGGAATGAATGGATTTTTCCTACCATTTCCAGGTACGTGAATTGGGAGATGTCTCCACAAGAAAGCCTGTGGTGGCATCAGGAAAAGAGCCCACCGAGCTGGTGGCCCTAGACTGTACCTGATCTGAAGCCCAGATCTGTCCGTTCCTGGGCTACATAAGGGGAGCAACATAACTGACTCTGTCAATCAGGTAAACACTGATCAAGTATCACCTCCCCCAGAAAGTTGCAGCAAGAAAGGGACCCCAGGGGCTTCCCTGGTGGTGCAGTGGTTGAGAATCTGCCTGCCAATGCAGGGGACACGGGTTCGAGCCCTGGTCTGGGAAGATCCCACATGCCGCGGAGCAACTGGGCCCGTGAGCCACAACTACTGAGCCTGCGCGTCTGGAGCCTGTGCTCCGCAACAAGAGAGGCCGCGATAGTGAGAGGCCCGCGCACCGCGATGAAGAGTGGCCCCCGCTTGCCGCAACTAGAGAAAGCCCTCGCACAGAAACGAAGACCCAACACAGCCAAAAATAAATTAATTAATTTAAAAAAAAAAAAAAAAAAGAAAGGGACCCCAGATGGTACCTGACATAAGTCAGTGATTGAGGTTGGAATAAAGTAGCAGGGCTGGTCCTGGAAGGTTGGCATTAGCGTATCTTTCTGATTCTTTTATCACTCCACTAGCAAAATTACAATTTAAATTTATTCAGTTACTTATACATACCCTATCTTGTCCCCAGAATAGTTTTTATATTCAGCAGATTTATAAACTGGAAATGAAAACAAATAAGAAAACAAAACCAGGGACAATAAGTGGAAATTAAGTGAGGCTAATACAAAAAAAATAGTACATAATAGAGTTACACGTTTGCTATGGCTGCCACAAAAGAATGAAACGTATGTAGTCCTTTATGATGTACATTCACAAAGATGCTCATGTTGCGTCTTCAAAGAGGACATTCCCTAGAGCCAATGTTATCATGTGCAGGTTCCAGGTGAGGAACTTGAGGCTCAGAGAGACCAAGGGACTGAACTGAATTCACACAGAGAGAAAGTGTGAGTGGTACCAAAGCTTAAATGAACCCTTTGAGGTCAGGAGCTGACTCCAAAGCCTGCTGCCTGAGAGGCCTCACAAATCAGCCACACCTGAACCACCTTCTCCAAATGGGGGAAAATAATCAACCACAGCTCAGGTAAAATATTTATTTGTCCCTTTCACCTACAATTATTACAGCCTAATAAGAATAACTGCAGCTGTGGGAAATCTGAGTTTGATTCTAGAACTAGTGTTTTGTGAGTCTAATGGTACATCTTCACATACTCCTGCTGGCCTAAGTCACACTCTCTCCCTCCTAACAGTTCAGGCCCAGGTTTTCCTGAACCTGCTTTCTGGATTAAGATCAGAAACTTCACCTCCACCCCTTTACTCTAAGTTCCTTGGGTTAGTGAACTCTCGGGGAGGATTGCTGGGGGAGGGCGGTGGTCCCTGGGCAAAGTGGGTCTTCTCTCTGCACGGGGCACGAGGAAACATGTGCACCAGCATCCCAGCATCTTGGCATAATCCTGACACCCTTCCCCCCGCCTCTAGTTACATAGGAACCAAAATATGAATCAGAAGGGCTCTGACATAGGTGCCTGAAAAAGAAATGCAAAAAGCAAGCAAAAGAGATTTCTGATAACGGAGAAAAAGAACTACAAGGTAGGTAATTCTGGGAGAGTTGCTTCCAAAGAGGGACCTGTATCTTACTAGCCTCAGTGGACTCTCCTCCCTCTCTGCCCCTTCAGGCTTGGCTCTCCTTCCATCACTCCCACTCCCTGCCCGCCCCATGCCACCACCTTTCCCAGGACAGTTTCCCACCTGAGCAGCCCTAAGGAAGGTGCTTCAGACACTGCCTTTCCAAAAGTGTGTTTCTGAGCGCCTCTGCTGTCGCCAGCATCTACAGAAGATTTCACTGCAGGGTACACCGGTCGACAGAGCGAAGAAACATAATACTACCCACTTAGACGTGGGATTAGTGGCGGCCAGACACACTGAGGAACAAAAATTCCTTGGTCTCCTGCTGACTTACTGAGTGAAGGAGAGGTCCAGCTGATGTGCTAGTAATCTTCCCCAAACAATAAAACAATCTAATGCTTTCTATTCAGAGACAGAATCACCACTAAGGGGACCTAGCCAACGACACAAACACCCTTGATGTGCTAGCAATCTTCCCCAAACAATAGAACAATCTAATGCTTTCTATTCAGAGACAGAATCACCACTAATGGGATCTAGCCAACCACACAAACACCCTTGCTGTCCCCACCTTTTCTGACTTTCCTTACATGGCCCCTTTCTGGCTGTGATTCTGTACCAGCACGTACAAATGTAGATACTTCTCTTCAGAAAACTGGGAGGTTGGGGGCAATCCTGACATCATCTTGAGACTATTTGGAGTCCAGCTATTTTGTCTCTTTATATAACTATCTATAACCAATAGACTGTGGATTAAAAAAAAAATACTTGTGGGGGAACGTGAAATAAAACGCAAAGATATCTCAAAAAAAGAAAAGAGACTTTAGGAAATAGTTTAATCATCTTCCTAGTCAAGTACCCTGACAAGATGACCACAAAATAGCAGACAACTCATTTACTGTAACAAACTTTGGAGATGATGTACTACACCTTCATTTTACAGATAAAGAAACTGAGGCCCAAGTTGTTAAATGACTATCTCAAGGTTGTAGTACAAGTTAGTGTTTGGACAAGAAACTAAATGCGGAAGATGGGTGGCAAGACAAAAGAAGCAGTGAAAGAGAGCAGCTTCAAGAACCCAAGACTGCTGGGATCAGGCCAGCTCCTGCAGAAATTAGAGGCATTTGCACCCTGTTGTACCCCGCTGGTCCCATACATTCCCTCGATCCCACTGCCTTTCCTACTGCTTCCACCCCTGCCACCCAGCCTGGACTGGGTGCTATTTCATATGTACATCTGGGGATGCTGTCACGATGATAAGACGCAGATTGGATGACAGAAGTAATTTGAGCCCCGTCCTACACTCAGTGGGTCCACTTTCCACTCCAGGAATGGGCATAGGAAAGAGTACAGCAAAGGGAGCAGTAGTTGCTTTACTTATCCTTATTTATATATGTCTGCCTGCCTACCAAGAAAAAAAAGCTTGTTGCAAAAAGATATTAAGACAGCTTATATATTTTTTAACATCTTTATTGGAGTATAATTGCTTTACAATGTTGTGTTAGTTTCTGCTGTATAACAAAGTGAATCAGCTATATGTATACATATATCCCCATATCTCTTCCCTCTTGCGTCTCCCTCCCTCCCACCCTCCCTATCCCACCCTTCTAGGTGGTCACAAAGCACAGAGCTGATCTCCCTGTGCTATGAGGCTGCTTCCCACTATAAGACAGCCTATTTTTTAAGGCTTAAGCAACAGAAGTATATGAACTTCAGTGTTTTTAAAAAAAAAGTGCCACAGTGAAAAATGAGATCAGGATGTAGTCATCCTACTGCAAATGGATAGTGACAACACCCTCTTCACCTTGTTTACAAAAACATGTCGCAGAGGAATTGGAAAGAACACTACAACAAATGTTACTGAGTTTCAGGGTTTTAAAAAAATCAATGTTACCAGTTAAGAGCCAGCTTCCTTTTTTCTATAGTCTGGCACGTAGAGCTTGAAGTAACAGTTGTCTCTTGGTGACAGTACCCTAAGGAAGCCGCATCTGCTTCTAACGATCCTCTTGGAGGCCTTAAGGGATTCCTGAAGACTGGATTCTAATTTTATTCACTATTGACTTACTTACAGACTTTATTTTCTGAATTCCCTTGTGATGTTTAATAATACATAGTGAAGTTTTACCATAGAAATAAAACTGATCACCACTGCCAGATGTATCAAAGGTAACTGTTAAACTTCGAATCTTTGCAAAGAGGGGGAGTGTTCAGAGCCTGGATATGCAAACCAGCATCTAATACTGTATATTGAGTAACGGAACACATCTGGGAAAAGAAACTCACTGCCGCTTAAAATACCTACTCTATTTTCCAGCACATCTGTGGAGCAATTAAAGAACCAAGTTTGCGGTTAAAATTCAGGTCAGCACACAGTAACAATGGGGCTCTTTGATGTGAGGTCAGCTTTGGTCATTCTCATATACTCATTAAACAGGTTAATCAACTTAGTGCAGGACATAGGACGGAGTAACTAAAAATTTATTTAATTACCATTACCCTGAAAGCACCTGCAAAAAGATCTGTTTCATTTGTTGGACGTAGCAAATTGCTGTTTCATTGTCAGTGCATTCTGGAGCTAAAGGCGCCATTTCTGGAATTGTGTGCTTTTTTCAAGCTAATGAAATGTAGATATTACACTAATATCTGTTTGTATTTATTATTAATTAATATATTACTAAAATAGGGGGTCCGGTGTGTGCCTTCCTTTTTTACTCCTTACACATTTCTCTTTCTTGGTTAAAGTAACAAAGCATGGGTTGAATTTACGGATATGTGAATATGTATCATGCTCTTTACATTTGTTTGTCTTCCCTCGAGTTAAGAAGGTGTTAATGTGACACATTCAGTTGAGTAAACTTCATTCATATTCTCCTAATATGTTTTATGAATTACCAACAAGTTAGGACCATAAATATAAACAACCAGTGTCTACTGTGAATGCTTTAGTAGAAAGACCTGGAAAGACCTGGACTTTAGGTCAAATAGACTTGGATTCAAATGCAGCTCCCTGATCTACAGATGCTCATTTGTGAAATGAAGATAATAAGACCTACTTTGCAGGATTGTTGTGAGGATGTAATAAAATAGAGCATATAAAGTGCTTACTGAAGTGTTTGGAACACAGTAAAACTTAATGGCAACTATTTTTACCATTAAGAAAAAGCTTTTATAAGTCACTGAAGAATGTACAACATCACTAATCAGGGTACAATTTTCTTTTCCTCCCTAAAATCTGTATTCAGTGCTTCTCAATACAAAACCACTGTTGTTGTTGTATTAATGATGAAACTGAAGATACACTATATATTAAAGTAAATAATGAAAATCCTTCCCCAGACTTCTAAATAATGGGGTCTAAACAACCTCAAGAGGAAGGCATCGTGAGGGGATATCACAGGCATCCAAATACTTCCTGCGTCATGCCCAAATAAGATACAAGGAGTCCCATCTTTTAGGAGCAAGAGATGACATGGGTACGCTCGAGGTTAAAAATCACAAGTGGCCCAAATAATCGTCAAATATCCCTTAGGAAAGTACACTTGATTCTTGTTATTTGCAGTAGTTATGTTCTGTAAAATCACTACAAACACTGAATTAACAAATACTGAACCATTGCTACTAAGAGAAATATAGGGTTAGATTACTGTGAGCCTCTGATCGTATTTTTGTCAACCGATCAACACAGAACCTTGTTTTCTGTGTGTTTCTTATTTAATATATATCGTTGAACTCACAGCCAATAGCACTTCGACTCATGCCTGAACAAGGCTTATCTAATGCACATATTTTCTCCATAAGGCACACTATAGCCTTATTGCACATAATAATACCAGCCAGCACTTCAGCACTGTGCTTGGGGGCCATTTTAAACATCAAAATCACCAACACAGAGCACAAAAATGCAAAAAACATGGCACTAACTTGAGCACAAAAAGACCCTTGTCCTCAGTATGAGAGCAGAAATAAGAATGCAGAGCGTGGGGCTTCCCTGGTGGCGCAGTGGTTGAGAATCTGCCTGCTAATGCAGGGGACGCGGGTTCGAGCCCTGGTCCGGGAGGATCCCACATGCCGTGGAGCAACTAGGCCCGTGCGCCACAACTACTGAGCCTGCGAGTCTGGAGCCTGTGCTCCGCAACAGGAGAGGCCGTGATAGTGAGAGGCCCGCGCACCGCGATGAAGAGTGGCCCCCACTTGCCACAACTAGAGAAAGCCCTCGCACAGAAATGAAGACCCAACACAGCCAAAAATAAATATAAAAATTAATTAATTAATTAATTAAAAAAAAAAAAAAGAATGCAGAGTGTGAGTTGCTCCATCTCAGCTGGGAAACTCGTGTCCTGGGCAATTCAAGGGTTCACCACTCTGCCCATGTCTGTGAATGGGTATGGAAGCACCACAAATATTGATTTTGTGGGTACAAATAAATTTTAACCTGTAGGTGAATTCACAGGTATAGAATCCATGAACAATGCGGATCAACTATGTCAGCTTGAAAACGGACCTACCTCCTCTCAATACGCCCAACATAGCAAGTCTTTTCTTCATTGTTTGAAGGGAAGCTGTTTCTTTGGGGAACCACCTGATGAAGTTGTTGACTTGAATTCAGGAACCACATTGCGTGAAAAGCACTCGAACAAAATTTTAAACACTGGAACAAAAACTCTGGAGAGTCTCAGAGTGAGGAGACTGAAGTGTGGTACTGAAGGAGTAAACAGACCAGTGGAGTGGAATACACAGCCCACAGAAAAAAGTGTGTTTGTATGGATAATCATCTGCAGCAATACTTGAAATTATTCTTCAAAATAAGATACAGATTAAAGAGCTAAATATTTTATAAACTAGAAAATACAGATAAAATATAAATTGATATTTATCAGATCTGTTTAATAAGATCTGATTAAAGAGCTAAATATTTTATAAACTAGAAAATACAGATAAAATATAAATTGATATTTATCAGATCTGTTTAATAAGGGCATTTTAATTTTTCAATAGTGGTAGAAATTACAAAAGAAAATATCTACAATGTAAAAACTTTAAATCTTCTGTTTAAGAAAGATGACTAAAAGTTAAAGTTAACAAAACAAGAAATACATTTTAGCAGATTCTGATGGTTGCCTACCCAATATCCATTCTCTCCTTTTCACTTACTAACAGAACTCCAGTTCTATTAAAGTAGCAACATATGCAACTAAAAATCCTGATTTAGACATCTTTGCAGAGAGGGGTGGCTATGTGACAAGCTTGGACAGAAGGGATGTGTTGGAGATTGCCAACCAGGGCATCCAGAGAGGCTTCACGAGAGAGACAAATCGCAGCTAGTGCTTGGTGCTCTGCCCAGACCCCTCAGAAACCCTTTATCTGCTCCGGGCGCCCTGCGCTCGTCTCTGTGCTGGCCCTAACATCTGGCACCTGTTACTTTCTTCAGACAGCTACCTCTGGGCTGCAAGAGCCTCTTCGCCTAGATGTCAGAAGGCCCGGGTGTTCACGTCCCCATCCCTTTCCCATTGACTGGGGCAGGAGTCTGCTACTTTCTTGGAGATGGAGACGACACAAACTTGTATAATTCATGCCGTGTTCCCCTTGAGTTCAGGCTGAAGCACTCCCTTGCTTGGCTCTATAGTATTCTCTGTGCTGCTTCTCTTACTCCATCCATTTACTGATATCTCCTAGAACTACTTCCTTAGTAAATCACTAACATGTGAATAGGCCAGGGTCTGCTTCTGGTGAATCTGACCTAAGACACATTCCCTTCTATCTTTTGCTCCTTTGTCCTTCACACTGCCACCTTTTTCCTTCCTGGAGCATAGAAGAAATGCCTGGAGGTTCAGCAGCCATCTGGCAACCATGAGGCAATAAGTACAGTGTCAAAGGTCCATACACTAAGGATGATATAGCAGGAAGATGGAAAGAGCCTGAATATCTGATGGTATGACTAGTTGTCATACCAGTCCTGGACTGATACCCTTAGACTTATTTTTGCATAAGACAAGTAAACACCTCACTTGTTTATATGCTTGGTGTGGCATGTAACAATGGGCCCCCCAAAGATGTCCACATCCTAATCCTTTGAACCTGTGGCTATGTTATGTTACATGGCAAAGAGGAATTAAGGGTACAGATGGAATTGAGTTTGCTATTCTGCTAACTTTAAAACAGAGAGAGTATTCTGGATTACCCAGGTGGGCCCAACGTAATTCCAAGTGTCTTTAAAAGTGGGAGAGGGAAGCAGAAGAGAGATCAGAGACAGAGAAGATGATGTGATGATGGAAGCAGAGATGGGAGTTATGCTCGTGAGAAGGACTCAATCTGCCATTGCTGGCTTTGAAGACGGAGGAAGGGGTCGTCAGCCAAGGAAAGCAGGCAGGCTCTAGAAGCTGGACAAGGCAGGAAACAAATCCTCTCCCCTAAAGCCTCCAGAAGGGACACAGCCCTGCCAACACCTTGATTTTAGCCCAGTGAGGCCCATTTTGGACCTCTGACCTCCAGAACTATAAGAGAATACACTTGTGTTGTTCAAGCCACTAAGTTTGTGGTAATTTAGTATAGCAACAATGGAAAACTAATACACCTATGTATACTTGAAATTTGCTAACAGTAGATTCTAAGCAGTCTCATCAAAAAGAAGGTAACTACATGAGATGACGGATGTGTGAAGTTGACTGTGGTAATGATTTCACAGTGTACCGCATATCAAATCATCATGTCGCACACTTTAGATATATACAATTCTATTTGTCAATTATACCTCAATAAAGCTGGGGGGCAGAAAACAAATACACCTGCTTTTCTGTTACTTGCAGCCTAATTCAGTCTTAAATGATATTTTTTAACTGAAAATGGTTTATATATATATATTTTTTAAATTTATTTATTTAATTTATTTATTTTTGGCTGCATTGGGTCTTCATTGCTGCATGCGGCCTTTCTCTAGTTGTGGCAAGCGGGGGATACTCTTCGTTGCAGTGCACAGGCTTCTCATTGAGGTGGTTCGTCTTGTTGCAGAGTACGGGCTCTAGGCACGTGGGCTTTAGTAGTTGTGACTCGCGGGCTCTAGAGCACAGGCTCAGTAGTTGTGGCGCACAGGCTTAGTTGCTCCGCGGCATGTGGGATCTTCCGGGACCAGGGCTCGAACCCGTGTCCCCTGCACTGGCAGGCGGATTCTTAACCACTGCACCACCAGGGAAGCCCAATGGTTTACATTTTTGATATAGAAAAATCTTATATAAATCACTGGAAAACACTAAATCTAATAAATTTATGGACGAGTAACACATGTAAGACAAGACTCACAGATGAGGAAGTTAAGGTGCTAAGAAATAACATGGAAATAGGTTTCCATAAAAATACATGAAACATTTTTAAATACCAAGAGAAAGTCATTATGTTATAATATTGCATGAAGAAGCAGGACAGAATTTATATTGTATGTTTCCAACTATATTTTTAAAATAAGCCTTGAAAACAAGATTGAAAGGAAAGAATAAAAGGAAAGATTTTAAAATGGTGACAGTTGGGGGTTTTTTTCCTTCTTTCTATTACTTTTTTGTACAAGTCATATTCAAATGGCTATTTCTCTCACTTTATTTAGGTCTCTTTGCTAGGAAAAGGAAAATAAACTTTGCTTTAAAAATAATTACAAGGCAGTATACTGTTTCTGATAATACATGTAAGGAAGTGTAAAGCCAAGTGCTGGCACAAAGGAGTGGAGGAGGCTTTGCCTGGGGAAGAGGGGCAGGTAGCTGAGTGTGGTCCTATCCAGGATCACAGGGGGAAAAGGGCACTCCGGGTAGAGGAAGGGCCATGCACAAGTACAGGGTGTTGTTACGGAAACTGCAGACAGCTGTGACGGCTGTCATGCTGCATGGGAAGGACAGAGCAGCGCCAAGATTAGGTAGAAGTAGCCACACCTGAGGGGCGTTTACATCATAAACAGTGGAGTTTGACCTTTACTTTATGGGGAAGTAATTTTTGGCAGGAAAGAGCCATGATCGTATCTGAATTTTTTTTTTTCTTTTTTATTTATTTATTTATTTATTTATCTATTTTTGGCTGTGTTGGGTCTTCGGTTCGTGCGAGGGCTTTCTCCAGTTGCGGCAAGTGGGGGCCACTCTTCATCGCGGTGCGGGGACCGCTCTTCATCGCGGTGCGCGGGCCTTTCTCTATCGCGGCCCCTCCCGTCGCGGGGCACAGGCTCCAGACGCGCAGGCTCAGCAATTGTGGCTCACGGGTCCAGCTGCTCCGTGGCATGTGGGATCTTCCCAGACCAGGGCTCGAACCCGTGTCCCCTGCATTAGCAGGCAGATTCTCAACCACTGCGCCACCAGGGAAGCCCCGTATCTGACTTTTATAAAGACTTTTCTGCCACCGTGTAAGAATGGACAGGGGACCAGAGGCAGTGGGATAAGTTAGTGCTATTGCAACTGTCCAGGCAAGAGCTCTGAACTGAAGCACAAACAAGGGAGACAGAATAAATTCAACAGGTACTTGGAGAGTCACAGAGGAATCAGAGGAAGTAGTGAGGTTGACTCTCAGTGTTTACTGAGCATTTTTCTACCAATTATTTCCTAGGCTATAAAGTGAGAGCCAGCACGCATACAGAAAGCCACACAGACAAAGGCACGTCATGTGCAGCTCCACGAATTGTCACAAAGGGAGCACACTCATGTGATCACCGTGCCACCAGTCACTTCTTGGATTAGTGGGGCCTCAAAGGGAGTGATATCCACTTGCTCAGGCCAAAAACCTGGAAGTCATCTCTTATTCCTTTCTACCCCTCATATCATACATCTAAGCCATCAGCAAGTCTTGTCAGCTCTACCTTCAAAATATATTCAGAACTCAACCTTCCTCTCCATCTCCACTGGTCCTACCCTCCCCCAAGCCGCTGTCGTTTCCATGGCTCCTGCCTGCCCTCTCTCACTCCACCCTTGTTCCCCAAATCTCTTCTCCATGTAGCTACTGGCACAGTCCTTTTAACATGAGGACTGTATCATGGTACTCTCTACGGTGGATCGATCTCACTGACCCTAGTTCTTTACTCCTCCCTAGATCGGTGGCCTTTGCCATGTCACTTTGCAGTGACCTGCCCCACCCCTTTGATTCTGGGCTCAGCTGTGTGTTTCGCATAGTAGATTCCATGCAAGCAGAGACTTGAACTGGCTTTCAGCACTTAACCTTTTTTTGTTTTTGCAAAATTGTCCACGAATGGGGAACAATTCAATTCATGGTATCGCCACATCCTCCTGATCTAATCTGCCGTTCCGGATTGCCTTGCGCAGTCTTGCCCTATTCATCTGCCATGATCCCAGACTCTCCTAATCTACTCTCTGGCTCTCAGGGTCCTGGCCAGGATCCCACCTTTCCCCTGGGCCCTTCCCTATGCACATTGGCCCATGTTGGTCTCTCCCACTCTGCACAGTGCCTTTTAGCAATCACTTCCCAAATTCCACATCTGGCATCAGGTTAAAGGGAATACCTAGTCTCTCACTATGCACCTGTCTCCCTTCCCATTTCATTCTAGACTTTATTCAGCTGCCCATTCCATCTTTGCCTTGTCCTGGAAACTGACCACTTAGTACCTTTTGGGCTAACTTTGAATCCCTGAGAGCAGGATCTCCAACCCCTGGGCTGTAGACCAGTACCGGTCTGAGGCCTGTTAGGAACCGGGATGCACGGCAGGAGGTGAGCGGTGGGTGAGCGAGCAAAGCTTCATCTGCCGCGCCCCCCTCCCCGTCTGTGGAAAAACTGTCTTCCACGAAACTGGTCCCTGGTGCCAAAAAGGTTGGGGACCGCTGCAGAGCCATAGTTCAGATCAAAACAATCTTCTGATTTTTTCTATGTCACTTATTTGGAAACAGGACCAACTTACCCGTGAGGCACAACAGCACAGTACCTAGAAGCCACAAACATTTATGTTTTAATGTTAATTTATTTTAAAATAAAAACAAAAAAGAAAATAACAATAATAAAGATATAATAATGAATCCAGCCTGGATTATATTCCTCTTTGTACCCTACATTTGTAGAATATATTTTTTAATATTTCTTTAATGGAGGAAGGGAAAAATTTCTAAGACAAACAAAAGTCCTAATATGATCCTGGTTGCTTTTGAGTATATTGTCAAAAGCAATAAGTGCTTTTGACACTTATGCAATGGGTGCATAAGTGTTTCAACTTAACTGTAAACTCCTTAAAAATGAGTATGATGGCCTGGACTTCCCTGATGGTCCAGTGGTTAAGACTGCACACTTCCGCTGCAGGGGGAACGGGTTTGATCCCTGGCCGGGGAAATAAGGTCCTGCATGCCGCGTGGTGCGCCCAAAAAAGAAAAAAGTTAAAAGAAATGAGTATGGCCTTTTTTTACCTATTCATTTTCCCTACAGAAACTGTCTTCTTATCAGACACTTGTTTTAATTGCCTGACCACGTGCATCTTGCTGCCCACGACATAGAAAGGTCAATGGCTGCATTTTCCTTTCTCTCTTCTAGCGTCAAAGCCGCAGATGGTGGACTGAGTGAGCCCCACACAGTTGCTTAATCTACATAAAGATGGTGACGATCACCCACTGTTGGCGGGAAGTTCACAATCAGGTAGCATTCTCACACATTTTTAGAGGCAAATGAGCGGAGGCCGTAGGTTCTGCTCATTCATCCATTCATTCATTCATATAATGGAATCCTGGCTCCTCTCCTCTTACTAGTTATGTGGCATAGGCAAGTAATTTAAGCTCTTTGCCTAGCTTCCTGAACTAGAAACTGGGGAAGAAATAAGGTGCTCACTTCAGAGGGCCGTGGTGAATAATAAACGAGATAATCCACTTCAAGGCCTAGAACAGTGACTGGTGAAAATGCTTGAAATGGTAGCTGTCAATTAATTAGACAAAAAATTGAGTGCCAATATGTTTATTGATTGAATGAACCAACAGTGATCAAACATCCAAAGGCTGTGTCTCTGGGCACTCTTCCTCCCCAGCTCTCCTCAGGTTGAGCACATGGGCTGCTGGAACCCCACATCAATCTGACCCGGCTACGTAAACCAAGCACATTCGTCTTCCCTGCACTTGAGTGGAATGCAGGCCCTTTGAAGGTTTCTTACCCTGCCAAGTGTCTGCTGACTGAGGAGAGGACTTGTCGGTATCCCCAAGGGTTGGTAGATTACTGCAGCAGCCATCTAACTGGTCTTCCCTGCCCCAGTTTTGCCCCACTTCAGGACGTTCTCCATAGAGCAGGGGACAGATCTTTCTGAAAGTGTACATCAGATCACATCACTTCCCCGATTATCCTTTTAAAGGCTTCTCTTTGAGTTTAAATGACAAATCCTCAGTAACTTACCAAGCTCTCCATCTTCTACCCCAGCCTGCCTCTCCATTGTCTCCCTTCCCACCCCCGCCCTCCGATCCACACTCCAGACTTGACCTTGGTTTGTCAGTTCTTCAAGCAGCACTTTCTGTTTATCCCACAGACCTCCTGCCTGCCTCTACCTTGGAGTTCCCTCTGCCTAGAGCAATTTTCTCTTTTCTCTTCCCTTGGCTAGTTCTCACTCCACCTGGGAAATGACTCTGACCCCTAGACCAGATTAGATTCCCCCGCGTTGCTCTCCCACAGCACCCAGTTTTTCCTCCATCATCACTGCAGTCTGCTGTAATTATCTGTTTAATGTCTGGCTTTCCCAGCGGGTTGTAAGCTTTGTGGGGTCACCATCATGCCCGACTTGGTCTTGGCTGTATCCTCAACACCTAACACAGTGAGCGCCTGTCTCATAGTACCTCTCAACACACTGACTGAGAGAATGAATTACTAAATTAAAGAATAAAGTCCCGAGGGGGAAAACCAAAAATGAATCTCCATGCCAAGCCTGAGTCTGCATTCACTAAAACAACACAGGGCTGGGGCCAGAGAATAAGAGAGGTACACAGGTAGCCCCTCTGTGCCTCAGTTTCCTCGTCTGTAACCGAGGATACTAAAAAGCCTATTTAGAGGGTTGTTGTGAGGATTAAACGAGTTAATAGAAATAAAGCACTTAGAACAGGCTGGGACATACGCTGGCACCGTATATGATTGTTATTTTTATTGTTCACGTGGGGCATTTTTCCTAGGTAGTGTGACTCATTCCACACAGCAAAAGCGGAGGCAGCTTACTGAAGCAAGCACGTGCAGGAGGTGGTGTCTGCAGACTGGAGACGTCCGGCACCCACCCTAGAGGGGTGCAGAGCAGGGATGGCTGAGGCTGCTCTTCCCTGAAGTACCCTGTTATCTACAACAGGGTGCGGAGGAGAAAGTTACGAGCCTGCTCTGAGGAAATGCACATGAACTCTCTGCTGCATTTTCAGCCCATCTGGAGAGCTGGGCCCAATGCGTATTCCATCTTTATCCTTCCCAGTCCCCAAGAATAACACATCAAAGAGCATGTCTGCATCCCTACAACAGATAACAGCACTGCCATAAGCTTCAGGGTCCACACACGCTACAGATAGAGAGAATTAATAATTTCACATATTTATAAAATATAAATTAACCCAAGAAATATATAAGTCCAAGTGAAATTCCTGCTTTTTAAAACTGAGCAGAGAAAGACACTTTGATAAATAAAAGGTTAGTGAATTTTCATTATGTGGCATCACCAAATTGGCATTTATCACATGGAAAAATCACTCCTCCCTGATATATAGATGTTGACACACAGAAGCACCAGACTATGGGGGTGGGGGGTATGGAATCCAGATGATAGATTTTTTAATTACATTTGGTTATTTGGTGCCTTTTTCTAAACCATAAAACAGCAAGTAATATGATCAGTAAGAATTCTAGAGGCTCTGGTGCATTTATATAAGCACAGCAAATTACTCATAAAAACCATGGGGCATTTACCTTCGTCTTTGTGTATAATATACCATGTCTGTGTGGAACCCAGTTTGCTTTGATGGTAAACAGCTATTCTCTCTGAAAGCTTGCTTTCTCTTGCTCTGCTCTGTGTTGAGAGGTTCCCTTAATAGCCAAACTGGTTCTCCCAGAAAAGAGAAAAAGAAAGCAGTGAGAGAAATGTATGTATTAGACTTCTTTCTTTTCCATAATCCTGTAATGATAATTTACATTTGTATTCAAAGAGGTAAAGATCCATTCACCAGCTTTGTAGAGAAGCAGTCAAAATGTAAAGCAGTATCTTACACTAAATGTAGCACAGCAAAGAAAAAATTTGTGAGTCTGTTACCCAAAGACATAGTATACTAAAAATTAACCTTTTTCATTCTCAGGTCCCTGACCCCAAAACAGAACAGTATGTATATGTGCAAGAATGCTGCAGATATTTATTTACATGGATTATTTATTACTGGGGTTGGGAATTATTTCGCTGCTAAATAGCCTTGAGGGAGGCTGCGTTTATCTATGAAATATTTCCAAACATATTAAGGACATGTTAAGAGCAACTAAGTTATTTAGTTGCTCTTTTAAGAGAAGAGAGCAACTGAATAACTTAAGGTTCTATTTTCCTCATAAAGAATTTTCCATTGAACACCTGAAATAATATCAATAATAATAATTTTACATATATATATTTATATCAGGATTTTATAACTACAGTAGAAAAAATAAGATTAAAAAAAGAAGAAGGAATCATTAGCATCACCTGCAGGTAAAGAAATATGTGAGCTGAGATGGAAGGCCTTTACATGTAAAGCCAAGAATACTTATTTCCATATTGAACAATATGGCAAGTTTTGCAGAGATAATAGCATTGACTGAAAAATGTTAATTACGATAAATCTCTCAGAAACACCCTGAGCTAGAATCTCTCCCTCCAGCTCAGGATGGTCTGCAGAGCAGACCAAGGAGCTTGACCCTGTTGTCTGGTCCTTTCAGAATGATCCCAGGTGAACCAGAAAATTTTCCTCTGGCAGCAGAGCCTGGAAGTGGCATCCAGAAGGACCCAAAGTTACCCATAGCGGAAGCTCTCTAAGGGCCCCATCAGACATGGAACAGTGAGCCAGAGATTCACCCAGAATTAGGCCTGTGAGCTCTGCCCCAGCTGGGGCCACCCGGCCTCTTGGCAACGCCCAGCTGGGCAGACACTCAAACGCTGCAGCCACACAAGGAGCTCTCGGAGAGAAGAGAAGAGATCCTTCCTGCTCCACACGCCTCCGCCCTCCAGGCGTACCTGAGCCAATTCCATCCTTCCCACTAGCGCACCCAGGAAAACCGAGCTGAGTACCGAATAAAGTAGCAATGTGTGGAAAGAGGAGAGGTTAGATGAGTGTGTGGTCTCTGTACTTGACAGAACCCTTATTACTGAAACTTCTTCCTAGACCTTTGCCTTCACAGCGTAAAAATTATGCTGCTAATACCAATCTGTGGTCTAGAGGGATGTGCTGGATGTAAAGCTTATTTGAGACCAGGGAGAATGGGAGACGGCCAGTGTATACAAACTACCTTTTATTAGAAATTCTATTGTACTACAGGCTATGCATGTGTTATCTCTGGAAGTTTCTGTGATCATTCCATTCTATAGAATCGAAACTCAGAGACATTAAATAACTTGCTCAAGCTCACACAGCTGGTAAGTATCTGAACTAGGTCTGAACCCAGATTTGTAAGACCCCATGCTTTTAACCACTGAAAAAAAAGCCCATCTTTGTAGATTAGGCAAATGTGGACAGTAAGAAAAAGAACCCGTTTACTGATTTAACAAACAGTGGTTTCATCAAAATACGTATGACAACCTTATCAATAGCATTTGAAGGAGAGACATTCCAAAGGCACAAAGAAATGTTGGTTTGCCTTAATATTAAACACGCACACATACGTACACACACGTTTAGGTTAGATTAATGGAGCAGTGCAAATACAGGAAGGCACATGTAGGGCAGAAAGGCTGTATCATGCGATCACGTGATCTGATTCTGCGGTCACAAAGGTTCTCCTCTAGCCGTACAAGGAGCCTGCATGGTTAGTGGGTTAGCCAAAGAGCAGTACTACCAAGTGCACTGTGGTTTCCTGATTGGATCCTGGAACCGAAAATGACATGAATGGAAAAACTAGTGAGACCCGAGTAAAGCCTAGAGTTTAAAGTAACGTACCAATGTTACTTTCTATTTTGACAAGTGCTCCATAGTTATTTAAAATATTAACATTAGGGCAAACTGGGTAAAGGGAATACAAGGACACTGTACTAATTTTGAAACTTTCCTGTAAATAAAAAGTTATTCCAAAATACAAGATTTGGTTTAAAAAGTTAAGTAAAATTTAAATAAAAAAATAAGAGAGAGAGAGTGAGAGAGAGAATGTAATGCTGGAGGCCAGAAAATTATCTTGCTGGCCTCTTACTATATCCAAAGGAGAAAACCATGCAGGATAATTTTGCAAATGTTTTTAATTTTTTTATGTTAGTAATATAGTCACACAGATGCAAAATCATTGATTGTGTATATTTAAATAAAGAGAAAGAGGATTCTCAAAGATTAGAAATATACATCAGTTAAGTAAGTCAAAATCTTGCTTTGAATAACTCTTTGGGGAGCTTATACTCTTGCTAGTATTTCATTAGGAGGAATTCTCGTTACTGGAGTGAGTATTAAACGAATCTGCTACTAGACATAAAAGAAGACTTGGTATTTGTTTTTCTCTTTCTGACTTACTTCACTCTGTATGACAGACTCCGTATACTAACACATATATAGGGAATCTAAAAAAAAAAAAAAAAGGTCATGAAGAACCTAGGGGCAGGACGGGAATAAAGACGCAGACCTACTAGAGAATGGACTTGAGGACACGGGGAGGGGGAAGGGTAAGCTGGGACAAAGTGAGAGAGTGGCATGGACATATATACACTACCAAATGTAAAACAGATAGCTAGTGGGAAGCAGCCGCATAGCACAGGGAGATCAGCTCCGTGCTTTGTGACCACCTAGAGGGGTGGGATAGGGAGGGTGGGAGGGAGGGAGATGCAAGAGGGAAGAGATATGGGGATATATGTATACGTATAGCTGATTCACTTCGTTATAAAGCAGAAACTAACACACCATTGTAAAGCAATTATACTCCAATAAAGATGTTAAAAAAAAAAAAGACTTGGAAAAAATAGCAAAAAATACCATGTTCTGAGATAAAGACTTAATATCCTAAAATTCAATTCTCCCTATGTCAATCTGTAAACTTAACATGTTTCCAACAAAAAGGCTAACTATTTTTATGGGGGAACTAGACAAGCTGATTTCAACATCCATAAGCAAACAGTAATAGCCATGAAAATTTGGGGAAAAAATAGTAATAGGAGAGAACCAACTCTACAAGATTTTAAAGTACATAATGAAACTACAGTTTTAAAAGCAAAGTGGTACTGACTTTGACTAGAAAACTGATCAGTGACATAAAACAGAATGTCCAGAAACAGAACTAAATTACTGAGGTAATTTAATATATACAATGGTAATTTTTCAAAATATTAATGAAAAGATACATTATTTTAAAAATGGTTTTGGGGCAAGCAGGTGGCAAAATGTAGAATATCAGTAAGGCGGTTTTTTACCTTATGCCTTCCTCCAAAATGAATTCCAGATACATCAAATACGAATTCATTAACAAATAGATATAAACATGGAAGGATTTTTAAAAATAACCTGTTTTGGGAAAAGCCTCTTTAAGTATAATATAAAACCCTTAAGTCATAAAAGATAAAGACCTGGATATCTGACTACATGAAAATAAAATTTTTCTGCATAGTGAGGGGAGGGGGATAAACAAAATAAAATACAAACAGCAAATTGGTAAAACTGTTTGTGATTCATATTCCAGAAAAGAAGGCTAACATTATTAATATATAAAGAACTATAACAAATCAATAAGAAAAAGAATAACAATCCAATAGAAAAATGGGCAAAAGGATGTGAACATACAGTTCACAGAATAGTAAATACAAAGAGCTCTTTAAACTTAGGCAAAGATGTTCATCCTTACTTATAAGAAGAGTACACATTAAACTACATTAAGGCACTATTTTCACCTTCCAGATTGGCAAAGATCCAGAAGTTTGATATCACACCGTGTTACAAAGGATGTGAGGAAACAGGCACTCTCTCACATATGACTGGCGGGAGTATAAATGATCTTTATGTAAAGCAAGGCAATACAATTTCAAACAAAACCACCAATGCTCATACCTTGTGACTTCACAATTCCAATTCTAGTTATTTACCCTCCAGGCACACTCTCACAACAGCAAAATCTCACAACTACAAGAATATTAATTGCCACATGGTTGGTGATAGCAAAAGATTAGAAACTACCAAAATATCTATCAATAGAGGACAGGTTAAATAAACTAGGGAACATCCATATAATGGAATGCTATGCTGCAGATAAAAAGAATGAAGCACTTCTAAAGGGACTGAGAGTAAAAGACCTCCAGAATACACTAAGTGAAAAAAAGCAAACAATGAAACAATGAATGACATGCTATTATTTGGGGGGGCGGGCGTTGCATATTTATAAATGGATATAAAATCTGTGTAGGGGAACAGTTGGCTAGGGGGACAAATGTAGAAAGAGATTTGGTGACAGAACTTTGAAGGGTCACTCTTTTGGCCTCTCAAATTATTTTATAATGAACATTAATTCCATTTTAAATAAGGAAAATAAACAAAGTTAATTTTATAAGAAACTCCATCAAATGCTCTGTAACTACGCAAGCGCATTTCTGAGAAGAAAATGAAAACAAACAAAACCACCTGGTTCTCCAGGCCCCTCTCCATGATCCTCAGCAGTCCTCACCCTCTCCCTAGGAAAACAATGCAGTGTTAAACCCTCAAAGCCTCCCAGCTCAGTTGTTAAGGTAATTGTGTTTACTCTTTTCCAAACAAAGTCATTAGAATCAGAAAAGTAAATGTGCTCAGTCTTCAGGTTCTTTGATGTCATCTTCCTCCTTGCTCCCCAGTGTGGGACACCGCCCAGCCACTGTGGCCCAGAGCCTGACACACAAATTCTATAAGCATTGCCATAGCTACACCATGCTGCTTGTGATCGTGATATAAAACAAACAAAACATAAGGAAAACCAAATTTGAAATAAAACAATAAGCCCCGAAAAACACAAGCTATGGGGATTTATTTTTCTGCCCTTTGAACACTTGTAGAGATTATGAAATGTTTGAGTATTTTAAAATTTCCGAACAGTTTTTTTGTGTGACAAAGTCCCAGAGACAAGACTATTTTCTTTCCTGAAAATAACATCTGATCAAGGCAAATGGTATGTTGAAACATTAAAAGCCAGTGTCTGTACCTTCTGAGCCTATCAGATGCTTTCCCTCTAGATGACCCTTGTTAAACATCACATCAGCTTTAAATATGATTTTAGGATTTCAGGTTCCTAAGACTCTGAAGCTGGTGGCTGTTTAGTCATGCTGACTGGATGAACCACCTGACTCATCCAAATAAAGCTCTCTGGTCTATGAGACAACTACTGTCTCCTCTGCCCCAAACCTCCCAGGGATAAGTCCATTCTCCTCACTTTGTGGGGTCCTGAGTCTACGCCTCTGGAGATTCAGGTGCTTTTTATTGTCCCCCCGCCCCGCCTTTTTTTTTTTTTTTTTTTTGGCTACATTGGGTCTTCTTTGCTGCACACGGGCTTTCTCTAGTTGCAGTGCACGGGCTTCTCATTGTGGTGGCTTCTCTTTGTTGTGGAGCACAGGCTCTAGGCGCACAGGCTTCAGTAGTTGCAGCATGCAGCTCGGTAGTTGTGGCGACCGGGCTTAGTTCCTCCGAGGCATGTGGGATCTTCCCGGACCAGGGATCGAACCGGTGTCCTCTGCATTGGCAGGCTGATTCTTAACTACTGAGCCACCAGGGAAATCCCTGTTTCCCCCCTTTTTTGTTTTATTTTTGGCTGCGTTGGGTCTTCGTTGCTGCACGTGGGCTTTCTCTAGTTGCAGCGAGCGGGGGCTCCTCTTCCTTGTGGTGCACGGGCTTCTCATTGCCATGGCTTCTCTTTTTTTTTTTTTTTTTTTTTTTTTTTTTTAGTTTTTACTTGATTTTTTATTTATTTATTTATTTATTTATTTATTTTTGGCTGTGTTGGGTCTTCGGTTCGTGCGAGGGCTTTCTCCAGTTGCGGCAAGCGGGGGCCACTCTTCATCGCGGTGCGGGGACCGCTCTTCATCGCGGTGCGCGGGCCTTTCTCTATCGCGGCCCCTCCCGTCGCGGGGCACAGGCTCCAGACGCGCAGGCTCAGCAATTGTGGCTCACGGGCCCAGCTGCTCCGTGGCATGTGGGATCTTCCCAGACCAGGGCTCGAACCCGTGTCCCCTGCATTAGCAGGCAGATTCTCAACCACTGCGCCACCAGGGAAGCCCCAACCATGGCTTCTCTTGTTGCGGAGCACAGGCTCTAGGCTCATGGGCTTCAGTAGTTGTGGCACACAGGCTTCAGTAGTTGTGGCTCGCGGGCTCTAGAGCGCAGGCTCAGTAGTCGTGGCGCACGGGGCTTAGTTGCTCCGTGGCATGTGGGATCTTCCCGGACCAGGGATCGAACCCGTGTCCCCTGCACTGGCAGGCGGATTCTTAACCACTGCGCCACCAGGGAAGTCTCCCTTGTTTCCCCTTTTTTAACACTCCTTTCCCCCCCTATTCTTTATAACAACAACTTTGAAATTGGAAGGTATTTAAGAAGGAAAAAAATAGAAAAAGATTCAAAAGAAATCTGCTAGAATATCCTTTGCTCATTTAACACCCTGAGGTTAAGCTTCTCTAATGGCATTTAAATCCTTGGGGTTTTTTTCATTATTTTATGTACTTGCAATAAAAACATTCCTTTAGATGTTAGAAATTCTAAATAAAACAAGAACAAAGAGTGTTCCTTCTTTTCAGCTCTCCACCCAAATGTTACCATTGTAAATCAAGGTAAGAAAGTAAATTAACTACTGGCGTTTAGATGTTTGCTGTCCTAAATATTTATTCCTTTTCACTCCCCCAAATTTGTTTCATACAAAACAATGCTCATAAAAACAATAAATATTCATTCTTTATCGACTAAAATTTTAGATCAAAGTACTGTGTGGCCCAAATCCTGAATAGCAAAAAGTAATGCTGTTTGTTCAGCAGGAAGTCTTCAACTTCCCAAAAGCAACCGGACCAAGTCTGGTTTCCACTTATCTTTAAGTGCTAGTGTGCTAGATGTAAACATAATAATACGATTAGCACTCCACGTTTGCATAAGACATTGCGAATGTCGATTCACTCACCCTTTGAATGTACCGTGTGCTAGCAGACCTGCCCGTGGCACCCACCAGTGTGCGGATTTTCTGTGTTTGCATGTGTGCCTCCCACTCCTAGAATGTCAACGCCAGGGAGGAACTAGGTCTCCTCTACCTCTGCAGTCGCAGGAGTCACGCGCATTTTTCACACTGACTTGAGTGTACTGATGCTTCTCCTCTGCTCAGGCTCACAAAACTACTACGTGCCCGACCCGCATCCCCCAGCAAGAGGGAGCTGGGGGTTCCATTTTCCCTGCCACAGGCCTGCTCCTCCGCCAGCCGCATGCATTCGGGCTGAACATTTATGGGAAGCTGTGAGAACCTCGGAGAAGAGGCTCCACCACCCCTCAGCCCGGAGCCAGGCTAGGGGGGCACAAACCATCCCCACCCTTGCCAGCTCCGACCTGCCCAGGGCCTCACTGCCCTCCACTAGTTGTGGCGGCCCTCAAGACCGCCCACCCACACGCACACAGGCACACAGCTCCCGCGCTCGGAGTACCCGGCAGCCCATTGTTTTCCGTCCAGACCTGCAGAAGGAGTCCCACGGCACTGACACCTTTCTGCTGGTCCCCTTAAGAGCTCTGTGTTTCCCCGAGGTGAAGTCCCTACCCCCAGAGCCTTTGTCTGTGTCTGTGCCTTGTTCAGTGACAAAGCTGTTGTCCCTGGGGACATGCTCTTGCGTAATGAACTTGGCAAACAACTTTAAAATGACTAACGACGATCCAGCCAGGGCACATTACCCAAGGGTAGATACACACTGCCCACCCCTGCAGACTGCTTTGTGGTCCTTGAAGAGCCCTTGGGCATCTCTTTCAGAGAGTACACAGAGAGAGGATTGAGGTTAAGTCATAGACCTGGTAAAATACTTTCTAGTGAGATGGACTACTATCCTACCAGATTATTCGGTGACACATATTTAGTGATGGGCTACTGAGCCACCATTATGCCAGCCGCCACCAGTGCGACAACTGTAAGGCTCGGCCCCTGCCTTCAGTGCCCTTCATTAGAGGCGGTAGAGGGCACACGTTCCAATTCCCAGCTCTGCCACAAACCCATCTGGGTGACGCTTAGCCTAGCTCTGAGCTTCAGTTTTCGTGCTGTGAGATGAAGCGACTCTGCTTTGCAGATTATTTTCAGGATTAGAAATGACATATGTGACACACAGGGTATACAGCAGGGAGGGAGAGGTTCAGTAAATGACAGGCCTCGTTATGTTGTTTTTTTAAGGGCTTGCTGAGAGGCTCAGTCCATGCTCTCAAGAGACTTATGGACATAAGAGGAGGGGCAAACGTGTAAATGTCATGTGGGCCCCAGAGTGGATCTTTCCACAGGGTAAAGCCCCAGGATGGGGAACAAAGGAAGCACGGTCATGCCTTTTGGAGTGGGGAAGTCCTTCATAGAAGAGGTGACACAACCTGAGCCATGAAGGATGTTTAAATACAGGACAAGCGGCAAAGACTGTAATGGCATTGCAGATGGAGGGAACAGCATGAGTAAAGCCCTGGAAGTTCAGAATACCTATAGCCTATAGGATAAGCCTGAGACATATGGCATAAGACTGTAGCGTGGGAAACAGGAAGCCTGAGGGAGAATCAAGTGGCAGAGTATAGTGAATTTTCAGTCCCTTGCTTGTAAGCAACAGGGGGTGCTCATTAAATGTGTTTTCCTCTGAAAATCTTTCTCTTTATTCATTTTAATTGGAAAAATAACAAGCTCATTGTTAAAGAAAAATCAAGTCATATAAAAGCAATAAAATAAATGATCCTGGCCCATTCCCTAGAGATAACGGTTTAGTATTTCTCCTGGATTCTTCATTGAAGAGTGTTTTAGGAAAGAAAGTGTCATGATCAGATTTTGTATTAAAAAAAAAAATCACTCTTGGTATAAGGTAGTGGGTGGGGTGACTGAAGTCTTTCAGAGACCACAGGGGCCTGCATGGAGGCAGTGCCATGGGGTGGAGAGGACGGCACTTGGCTCCTCATCAGCTGCAAGGAGTCAAGGATGACATTTTGATTTCTGCTCAAATTAATGAGACTGGATATACAGAAGAAACACAGGTTTGTGGAGGAAAATTATGACTATAATTTTGAACATGATGAGTTTGACGTGGCCATGGGACATCCGGGAAAGGAGGTCGTAGGTCTGGAGCTGAGGATAGAAATCTGGCTTAAAGAAGTAGATATGCAGGAGATTTCATGCAATGGTGAGATCGCTCAGGGAGAAGCAGAGGAAGACCCACATTTAAGAAATGAGCAGAGATGGGGGCCTTTAGGAGGAGATGAGAAAGAGCAGACCTAGGAGGGGAGAGAGGAGAGCAGTGTCATAGTCAGTGAGGCAGGGGACTTCCAGAAGGATCAGCAGTGTCAAATGCTGTGAGGGAACAAGTAATGTGACTCAAGTGAAAATGAGCTTTACTCATAGTAGTCATAGTAGTCAGGGAGCTTTACTGGAATGGGTTCAGCACATCATTTATCATATATTATTAGAAAAGAACAGGAAGGAAATATAACACAATGTCAACAGTAATTATTTCTGGGCGTTAAGATTATGGGTGATAGCTATTTCCTTCTGTTCCTAGAAAAGAGATGAGGGGTAAGGGAGGAAGAAGAAGGTGCAATATTCCAAAAGGAAACACTTAAAAATTATATCAATAAAGCAAATTTATTCAACATGCCCAAACTTCAGCCATTTAAGTCCATGATTTTTGTCAAATCCCTTTACCACTAACTAGTCTTGTTATTTAATAAACATTGTATTTAAACCAACTCATTTTTTAAACTTAAATGGATCCATTTATATCACAATAGTAAATATAAAATAATTATCATACTACACAGAAGGTAACTGAAAAATAAGTATACCGAAAACAAAACAACTGTTAGTAATTCTAGCAAGATGTTCTCAATAACCCAAGATTTCCAGCCTGAGGCCTGAGCTAGCTCTCTGGCAATAAGGAAGATTAACAGCACTAGAAGTAGTTAAAGCCTTACTGGTACTTAGTTTGGATTTCTCCAGAAGCAAACTCTTTGACAAGAATTCAATTGCAAATAGTTTACTTAAAAGGGGAAGGAAACATGGAAACACAAATAAGGGAGTTGGGAAGTGAGGCAGAAAAGGGAAGGAAGCCAATAAATGATGTGTTATCAAGCCAGTGATCACTCTGGGCAACTGGAGCTTAATCCCCCTGGGCAAACTCTGGAAGCCAGTGCAGAACACACTTCAGAACTAGCCCACACAAAGGGTGAGAGAGCTGGGGTATTTATACACCAACCGCTGTTAAAGGCTGATCATGGGGACATTAATTCCCCAGCATTCCCGGGCTGTCTTATGGGCAGCAAAGCAGGCCCCAGAGGCAAGAGAAGACCTCAGGCAAAGAATACAAGTGCTGCAGCTGGAAGCCTGGCAGTAGTACACTGACTTGATAAAGGTGGAGATAGGGACAGGGCTCCAATAGATGCTGCTAGATACTAAACTGAGGTCAAAAGGGAATAGAAAAGGAAATAGCTTTCTCATTACTTGAGTCAAAGGAATTTATGGCGAGCCTGTTCATCACTCAAAATCATCTCCCATACCACCAAGCTAAGATTCCTCCACCCCGGGAAATCTTCAGATACCTGGTAAGGCCTGAAGCAGTTCAGGAGGTATAGAGCCTAACCCAACAACTGTCCTGAGGGGCCTGGTCAAATCTCATCCATACCAGGTTACTGAAAAAAACAGACTTTTTAAAATATTTTAAAATTTAAATTTATTTTCCTCCCTATCAGTTAGAAATAGCCTCATCATATCTGCCTGCCCAACAGAGTGGTCCAAAAGTTTCTTCTCTATGGAAGCAAGTCATTAGGATGAAAACCTACATTGACAACATAGACAAATGAGAGTATGGTTGGTCATTTTAAAAAGGATTTTTAACCCATAAAAAAGACATCAAATTCCTTTAAGTAATAGTTTCTCTGATTCATTTAAAATATGATTTATTTATAAATATCAAGCTCCACCCATCCATAGCTCACAACAATAACAAGGGATAAAGTATACAGGTTCCAAGTGCTACCAAATGGTAATGTACGTATTTTTATAGATATTCTTTCATCAGCAAATATTTGTTGGACTCTTTCTGTATATCAGGAACTATTCTAGGTACCTGAAGATAGAGCAATGAAGGAAACACAAAAATCCCTTCCCTCCAGGAAACTACACCCTAGTGGGGAAGATAGTCAGTAAATAAATAAATAATATGTACAGGATGTCAGCTGGCAATAAGTGTTACAAACAAAGCAGGAAAAGAGGATAGGGAGTACCACTGGCTGGGGAGGCATTATAATTTTAAATAGGGTGATCAGAGAAGACCTGACTGACAAGAAATATTCGGAAAGACCCAAAGGAGGTGAGGGAGTAAGCCATGTGAAGATGTGGGAAAGATAACTACGAAGAGAAGAAATAGCCTATGCGGGAGATCCTGGAGCAAGATCCTGTCTGAGATTTGAGAAACAGCAAGGAAACTGGTAAGGCTGGTGCAGAGTAAGCAAGGGGAAGAGCAGTAGGAGATGAGACCAGAGAAGTCAGGGGTGAGTGGGGATCACGTAGGGTCTTGTAGAACTTGTGAAACTGTAAACTACTGGAGAGTTCTGTGCAAGGAAAGACCTGAACTGACTCAGGTTTAAAAGGATCCCCCTGGCAGCTTTGCAGACAACAGGCAGAGACAGGGAGACCAGTTGAGAGGCTGTTGTCAAAATCCAGATGAAAGATGATGGCAACTTGAACCAGGTTGGTGAGAAGTAGTTGGTTCTGGCTATATTTTACAAGTAAAGGCTTTGTAGATAGATTAGATATGGGAACATAAGAGAAATATCACAGTGAAGAATGGCTGTAAGGCTTTTGGCATGAGCAGCAAAAAAACAGACCTATCATTTCCTGAGAGAGAGAGGACTATGGAGGAGCAGATTTGGGGAAAGATCAGAAGTTGGATTTTGAACGTGTGAAGTTTCAGACACCTATCAGACATCCAGATGGAGGGTCTGCAGGCAGTCGGAGCAAGTCTGTGCATCAGGGGTTAGGTCTAGTACAAGGATATGACTCTGGGAGTTGCTGGCATCTACAGTGTATTTAAAGGCCTGAGACTGGATGAGGTCAACAAGGGGATAAATTACCTAGAAGAGAAGGGGCTGAGAGGCTGAGCCACGGGGGCACACTGCACCAACCAGAGGTCAGGGAGAATATGGGGAGCAAGCAGAGGAGGCTGAGGGGTGGCCCAGGAGGCCAGGAAAGAACCAGAAGCTGATGGCATCCTAGAGGCAAGTGAAGAAAGTGTTTGAAGACAGAGTAATCAACTGTGTCAAACGCTGATGGTGGATCAAACAAGGAGATTGAGAACCAACCATCAGATTTAGCAGTTTTGGTGGAGAGCTGGGGCTAAAAGCACATCTGCAGTGTGTTCGAGAGAGAAGGGGTGAAGAGGAATGTACTTCCATTTGCCACCCTCTTTGTGTCGGTGATTTTAGCACTGTTTGGAACCAAAAGAAATGTCTGATTTTTTTCCCCCAACAAAATTAAGTATAATTGAATATTAGCTCTGCTCAATGTAATTTAAACTGACTAGTTCAGGTTAAAAAAACAGCTTTTTCTTCTACAGTAGGGTGTTTTGCCTAAGATATTTAATAATTGGTTTAACTTTCTGCTTTACTTTTTACATGAACAAAATATTGGCTACATACTATAATATGTGTGGTATATCTGGTAGATATTCTGCGTATGTAGTCTCTGTAGTAAGTGACCTGTTGTATATAATTTACATAAGTCAGAAAATATGTATCTCCTTCTGTTCCCATCTGGTGAGGCACCAATAATCTAGAAGATAGGAAAAAGAAGACAGTAAGAAGAAAAAGGAAAGCAAGCAATACTTCTGAATTATCTCCAACCTGATGATGGAGTTAGTTCCATTTAAATCTAGTATCGACAGAAGGGATGAACACAAAGTCACATTCATCAGTGTTCACAGCATCAGAGGCTGGGAGCACAAATACTGACTCATGCACAATGTAAATTACCAAAATAAAAAGAGAAATTGCTCTTTCCTTTTAAATTAAATCTGTGACATGTTGATCTGAATACAATCCTGAGTTTTTAACTATATAAATTAGTCATAATATCTGCAGTATCATTTCTATTTGATTGTAAATTCTTCTTTCATCTTACTAAGACTAGAAGAAACTACAAGAAAATAGGACCTCACTCATCCCCTGGTTAACTAGAAGTGAGAGCGGTTTTACTCAAAGGATCATAGTCCTAGGCTATAAATGTAATTATTGTTGTTTTCTTTATTTCTTTTTCTTTTTTTTCCTTCAATAAAAAAGGAGCAGAATGCCATTTGCAGCAACATGGATGGACCTAGAGACTGTCATACTGAGTGAAGTAAGTCAGACAGACAAAAAGAAATATCGTATGATATCGCTTATGTGCGGAACCTAAAAAGAAATGATACAGATGAATGTATTTACAAAACAGAAATGGACTCACAGACTTAGAGAATGTTATGGTTACCGCGGGTGGAAGGGTAAAGGGAAGGGATAGTTAGGAAGTTTGGAATGGACATGTACACACTGCTATATTTAAAAAGGATAACCAACGAGGACCTACTGTAGAGCACAAGGAACTCTGTTCAATGTTATGTGGCAGCCTGGATGGGAGGGGAGTCTGGGGGACAATGGATACATGTATATGTATGGCTGAGTTGCTTTGCTGTACACCTGAAACTATCACAACATTAATCAGCTATATTCCAATATAAAATAAAAAGTTAAAAAAAAAAAGGAGCAGAAAGAGACAGTATAGCTGAAATAGAATTACTTCCATAAATTGTTTCTTCCACAGTGCTGGAAACCCTAAGATAACAGTCCTGTATTCAAATGTGAGAGGCAGAAAATGTAATTTACTTCAAGCATTATGTGAAACAGAATAGATTTTTAAAAAAATAGACCATAGTAAGTGAAATACTCACAGTAACTAATATACAACGTCCATTTGATTTTCAACCTTTTTTCATATTTAGTAATCAAAAAATAGACATAATGACGATTTTCATTTAAAGATCATTTTTGCTGTTGCTATTGTTGGAATAATGAATATAATTAATTATAGGGCATTAACTCTTGCATGGAAAATAAACAAACAAAAAAATACCCACTTTGGTTTACAAATGAAGGGGAGAGACAAAAGAAAGTATTTAGTTATTAAGTAAACTTCCTCTCGCTTATTTTTCTCAGATTATAATTTTTACTGTTTCTCTCTGTCCAACTGTCCTTCTCATAGAAATGAATCTTTTTTATTATCTTAATTTTCAGCTCACTTATAATTTCTTACCTACATAGCCACTATGCAAAGGTGTTTTCTTACCTAAGTGACTGTTTCTGGTGACCAACTGACCACCTTGGGCACCAAACCATCCTTCCTATCAGTTCTTAATTCCCTTCATGTTCAGGGGTCGAACTATGAAATTCTCATAGCCCACCAGTGGAAACAGTTTGTCAAGTGATTTCACACCCCACATGCTGCAGGGCCCATGAAGAAAGGGGGACAGATGAAAGGCATGCGCGGGCAAGACAGCAGCTCGGGAATATCCTGCAGTCCATACCTGGAGCAAGTCCTGAATGTCGTTTTCACGTTATTGTTTTTATTTCCTTCACAGCATGCCGTGTCTCTTTGGACTACCAGGATAGTAACCCAAGAAGTTCTGACACTTAGCTAGGAAATCGTCTGACCTGAACCCTACTGCAGTTCATTCCACAGCCCTCTTTTGGGACAGCTCTGACCTGTTTACTGATTGGATTGTTCTGGCATGGGTGTTTGAACCCATATTTAAGTTGATGGAATTTTCCCCTTCCTGGAAGTCCAGGTTTATCTTCATGTTAGAGAAAGAAAGACAGAGACAGAGAAGACAAGAATGTCAACTATTTTACAATAAGGGGAAAAAACATCAGTCTACATCCCATCTCTATATTTTAACACTTCCCACAAGAGAAATCCAGGAAATGTGCTTTTTTTCCCCCCAATGAGTACAATTTTGTGCCACAGCCAAGAGACCCTCCTGTTTGCTGTGCTCAACTGCATGTATCCAGTGGACTAGATCAGAGGCCAGAGGAACGCTAACCTCAGCAGGCATGTGCTGGGGGCACGCTTAATTGGCCGTATTGCTCTGCTGTGTCTCTGCACCCACCAAAGATCCTCACATTCCCAAGTCTCTGGGATGCAGCTGCCTCTGGAAATCACCCCATCACTTCCTTCTCAACTTACCCCCACGGTCTTCTCCCCCAAACATCCGTGTCTAGAGCACCCGAGACTTCTTCTGACTGTTGTGTCTGTTGGGACCACAAACATCATTGCATCCATTATGCTGGAAAACAATTTGCAATACAAATATTTCAGTGAATTCACTTGGTCAGTGTTTCAATTCAGCATTTCAATAGTCAACCAAATACTATGAGTTCCATTTCTTCCCTTCCTATAAGGTACATCATCAGCACATTTTCTGGAAGGCATATTTATTTATTTTAATATTTATTTATTTATTTAATTAATTTTTGGCTGCATTTGGGTCTTAGTTGTGGCACACGGGCTTTTTGTCATGGCGCATGGGCTCTGTAGCTGCGGCACAAACCCCGCGGCACATGGGACCTTAGTTCCCCAACCAAGGATCAAACCCGCGTCCCCTGCATTGGAAGGCAGATTCTTAAACACTGGACCACCAGGGAAGTCCTGGAAAGGCATATTTCAACCTGACAAGTTTTTCAAATGGAGGAATTAAATCACAGAGTTTAAGGGAAATGTGCAAGGCAGTAAGAACACACGACATGTCACGAAAAATGTAGCTTAAAAAGTTGCTTCAAAATAAGTTCATCCCATATTTCTGGGGATTTCTGGGATGATTGAAATGTTGTGTATCTTGATTGGAGTGATGATTTCACACGTGTATATATTTATTAAAACTCATTGAATTGTACACTTAAGACCTGTGCATTTCACTGTTTAAATTTTATCTTAAAAAATTAAAAAGCCCACCCTTTCTGATTGCTATAAACTATAAGAGCCCCTTTGTATTAGCTCCCACATACCTACCAGTTGGCCCCGAAACTGCATCTGCTATGATGCAGTGGCGCTCCAACACTACCACTTCTGCCTCATCCTCTCCTTTTCCTTGGGGATTTACTTTCTTTTCTTTTTCTTTCTTTTTTGTTATTATTGTCAAAGTTCCCTAGGATCAGCTCTTTTATTTTTAAAATCTTTGTTTAACATATTACATTTTAACATTTTTCATCTTCCTCTTTTACTAATATTGATTCACTGCATATAAATGTTTTTAAAGGCACAAAGAAGAAGATAAAAATCACCCATGTCTTCACTATTCAAGGAAAAATACTGTCAGTATTTTATGTCTACACTTCTGGGTATATTCAATAGACACTGACTGAGTGCCCACTTTGTGGCAGGGCTTGTCCCAGGCACCAGGTATACTGTGGTAAGCAAGACAGTGCCCAGCCCTCACAGAGCTTGCATGCTAATAAATGATACGTACAGAGGGATTTTTTTAAATGAGGCACAATTGTACTTATTCCTTTATAAGCTGCTTTTTCCACTTAGCAATATATCACTAATATATCTGCAAGTGAATAAAAATTGTTTGATGTCATTTTCATAGCTGCATAGTGCTCCCTGGTACAGCTATATTAGAACTTATTAAATAAATCCCCTAGTTCAAACAACTAGACCTTTCAACGTTATAACCTACATTCCTATAAACATCTCATTAAGAGTCTTTTGAATATATCTTTCATGATCTTCTTGCTGGCAAAATAACTTTGGGAATCATTGTTAACATAACTGTTTTCCTTTAAACACCCTCCACTTTAGTGGTGGCATAAGCTTAATCCTTAATTCTCTGTACTTTTGATGAAAGACGCTATAGGTCATTTTCAAAGTCACAGTAAAGGATGACATCTTCATGTACTTATATCCAAGTAATGCCTTTCTACTATAAAGGTATATCAAGGCCTTGGAGGTAGATACCTCACCAGAAGCTTCTTTACCCATTTCTTCCAGGAAATTATCCTGGTCTCTTTATTGCATCAGGGCTTAAACCTCTGAAATGGGCGGAGTGATTTCTGCAACTATAAAGCATTTGCCTAAGCCTAAGGCTAATGCCTTATGAAGGTATCTTGGTTGAAAACTCCGGGCACAGGACAGAGGGAGATTTACTATCTGGCCCATGTGTGGCCAAGAAGCAATTGAGGAAGTAAAACTGAAAATGAAGTCTGGGTGGGAGTGGGAGCTCTCCACATTATTTATTTCCTGACAAAACTTTGGTCCTAGAGAACATTGAGCTTAGCAGTTTTGCAGGGGAGGAGAAAGTCATTCTTGAAAACATAATACAGGAAATCTTCAACTTACATATTTCCCAAGGTTCAATAGTAAATCTATTATTTAGAATGTAGAAAAATACTCAAAGAAACAATTCAGCAACACACTTGAACCACTTTTCATTGAGCCCCTCTTACGTGCAAAGAACTGTTTATAGTACACTTAAGATGATGACCACAATCTCAAGCTAGTTCACACACTTATTTCACCCTCCCATGAAGGTGAAAGCCTGTATTTGCCATGAAAAAAAGTATATAACAACATATTATCATAATATTCTTTGATAGCTTTTTGATCACCTACTGTTTTCAGGGAACTGTGCAAGGTATGGGGGGTTGGGGGGGGATACAAAGATGATCTGGACAAAATGTGTCATTAAAGGGTTGATGGACTACAGCTGCCGTCATGTTACTGCAGATGTGCTGCTGAGCCCTCCAGACAGGGTTAGCCTGACCTGAGAGCGCTGTAAGTGGACCACATGCCAAATTTGAAAAACTTAATATGAAATAAAGATCTTTTATTAATAAGTTTTGATAATGATTACATGTTGAGGGGGCTTCCCTGGTGGCGCAGTGGTTGAGAATCTGCCTGTCAATGCAGGGGACACGGGTTCGAGCCCCAGTCTGGGAAGATCCCACATGCCGCGGAGCAACTAGGCCCGTGAGCCACAATTGCTGAGCCTGCGCGTCTGGAGCCTGTGCTCCGCAACAAGAGAGGCCGCAATAGAGAGAGGCCCGTGCACCGCGATGAAGAGTGGCCCCTGCTTGCCGCAACTAGAGAAAGCCCTCGCACAGAAACGAAGATCCAACAGAGCCATAAATAATAAATAAATAAATAAATAAAATTTTTTAAAAATGATTACATGTTGAAATTGTAATATTTTGGATATGTGGGTTAAATAAAATATACTATTAAAATTAATTTTACGTGTTTCTAGCTGCCTAATTTTATTTAAATTTAAATCGCATTATACTTGTATTGGCAGTGCGGATCTACACAATTATACTTACTACCTACTCAGTGCTTATAATATATACCAGGTAACTTTATACCAAATATATGTGATCTTCCACAAGGGAAGTATTACAGATGAGGAAACTGAGGGTTCAAAGTCTATATTAATTCCTTACTCAACACACACCTAGTATATTTTCGGGGCACCAAGGGCTGTTGTAGGCAGCGGGGATACAGCAAAACAAAGTCCCTACTCTCATGGAACTTACTTTCTAGTGGGAGAGAAAGGTAATAAGTATAAAAAAGATGTCAGGCAGTGAGAGTGAGGAAAGATGAAGCCTGTAAAAGATGGAGTGCCCAGAATTGGGGTGAGGTGGGAGTGGGCTGTTTTTTAGATAACAAGGTCTGAGAAGGAGCTGTCGTCTGAGTAGAAACATGAAGTGAAAAAGTGAGTCCTGCGAATATCGACCTGGCCAGGAGCTTCTGGGCAGAAGCGACAAGTAAATGATCAAGGGGTGTGTGTGTGTGCACTCTATACCCTGGAGGAAGAGAAGGAAAGTCAGTGATGGTAGAGAGCAGTGAACGAGGAGTAGAAGGAGAAGTCAGGAGCCAGCTCACGTAGCGACTTGGAAGCCACCACGACTAGGAAATGTTCGAGGACGGCTTTGGCTGCTCTGTGACGCGTGGGCTGCTGTGGGGCATGTGTAGAACCCAGCAAGAGTGGAAGCCAGAGACCAGTTAGGAGGCAGTAGTGCAAGAGAGATCTTACGAGGCCTGTCTGACTCAGTCACTGGAGATTTGCTGTTCCTGTGATACAAAGTAAAATAATCTAAAAATTATCCAGAGAATTTGAACAGCAAAGGTCAAATATCTGGATAATTTAAGCCTCAAAATATATTTTGAGTCTGTAGAGTTATCTGAATTGGCAGTCAAAAATCACTGCCAAACTTCATAGGACAGTAATTTATCTCTGTCCTTTGCTTTCTGCCAATTGAACCTAAGGGAAGTGAACTTGAGATCTGTAATTGGCAGAATGGGATGGCAGGACCTTTAAGTAAGATTCAGATCAAGCAAATTAGCTTTGTTTTTGCCAAAGAAAAGTATTTCATTGAGCCAGATGACAATTTTGTAGCCTAAACTATCTGCGCTGGCTCTGTCTACCTTCTGAACTACTCTCATAATTGCTAATTCTGAGTTTAATTTAAGCATAGCTGCACACTCAAGAGAGAGTTAAGGAAAGAACTGGAAGCTGTGTCTTGGATAAATGTATAAATTAGCCTGGATAACTCTGCACAATCAGTCTGTTTTTCTGGACAGAAGTACTTCAAATAAAGAAAGCAGCCGCAAGGTCAAATGTTACGTAGGCCAAGTCCTTCATCCTCGGAGAGGTAAATGAAGGTGTAAAGTAGGTACCCAGTTTCAAATGAAAACAAATAAAAATCAATCACAAGGAACCCCAAAAGTCATGTCTTGATAAAAAGGAGGCTCGGGGCTTCCCTGGTGGCACAGTGGTTGAGAATCTGCCTGCTAATGCAGGGGACACAGGTTCGAGCCCTGGTCTGGGAAGATCCCACATGCCGCGGAGCAACTGGGCCCGTGAGCCACAGCTACTGAGCCTGCGCGTCTGGAGCCTGTGCTCCGCAACAAGAGAGGCCGTGATAGTGAGAGGCCCGCGCACCGCGATGAAGAGTGGCCTCCACTTGCCACAACTAGAGAAAGCCCTCGCACAGAAATGAAGACCCAACACAGCCATAAATAAATAAATAAATTAATTAATTAATTAATTTTTAGAAAAAAAAAAGGAGGCTCAACCCTGACCCTCCAGTTTGGTGTATTTACTTTGATGGAACTCACTGGAAAATTGTTCAGCTCCATGCTTCACTGTGCCTGTGTAGATGTGTTTTCTGGGCATTGGATGTAGTTCCTGTCAGTCAGGCACTTTCCTGGAGCACTAAAATGTACAGATTACACACATCAAAGGCAGGCTGCAACCACTGTAGCTGAAATTTACACAAATCTATGCTGCGAGTAACTGGATAAACAATGAGACTAATGACCTTGTTGTGCATTAATCTCCATATGGCTCTGTTGGTACTGCTCTTGCCTTCAGGCAAGAAGGTTGTGGCTTTGGCTTCTAGCCTCAAACCAGGGATTAGGCGCTGGCCCAGTGCTGACAAGAGCCCAGAGCCCTGCTCCTACAGCCCAGGAGCCTGAGAAGACTACACAGCCCACCCATCTTAAGAGGTACATTTACCATGATTCAAGAAACACCCCTATTACTATATTCACTGAGGAAACTAATTTATAAAAGTAAGAAAATCCTTTAGCCACGCACCCCCTTCAGAGAATTTATTTACTTCCAGAGGGCCCCAGGTTTTCCCTGAGTATTTTCAGGGCCTCCCTACTGTCCTCACAAAATAAGACAGAACCCTTGGTGCCTTGGCGCATGTCCCTCTTTCAGCTAAGAATAAATTTCAAAATGGCTGCGTCTATAAAGAAGAGTGAAAGGAAGGACTGATGTTGACCAGTGAACTTGTTCAGCATTCACGTCTCATCTGGGACTTTGAGGAAAAGCTATGTTAAAACTGGAAGGTTTCCCTCTCCTGAGTGCCCCCCACCCCGCCTCCACATTGCTAGAGAGTCCCTTCAACACTGTTTGCGAAATCTGCTTGTTGCTGCTAGCAGAGACGGTGGAAAGAGCTGGAACATCTCGGGAGGATCCGGTACCTGGGCAGCCTTGGGCCACAGTAACAGGGGACTGGAACACTGGACACCACCCCTTCCTTACTCCTGCTTTCATCACTCTGTACGCAGGTCACGGTGAAAAGTTTATACTGGGAGGTGGAGCCCAGGAAATGATTCCGTCCATGGGGTTACCTTAGGTCAGAAAGGGTCATGCATGAAGCACACTCAGCTAAATGCCCAAAGTGCTACACATATGGCACTCCTGTCACCTCACAGCCAGCCCGAGCCATAATCTTTATTGCCCTGTAAACTTGAGATGCTTCCATCTAAGATATGTAATCACATTCTGTTCTGAGACATAAGTTCCGGTGTCCCAAGGAACACCTCTAATACACCTTACCAGTCACTCTCCTTGTGTCTGTATTTCTGTTGTTGTTTTTGAGTATCTTCCCCATATACATGTTGCTCCTTTCACAGGCCACCGTGTTACCCAGGCTATTAGCAGAGTTACCGGGAGCTGTGCCAAATGCCTCACAAAAATATCCCACACGCAGTGCCATTTTTCCTCAGCAATTTATCAATGCATTAAGAGTCCATCATACACATGAGGAAGAGTTAAGGCACATTCCCTCTCTTCCTGGAATGTTCCTTCTGCCATCACACTCACTCTGGGGATAACAAACGCCAAGGTGATTTTGGTGCCTTTGTAACTCAACAGTGGATGTCTGAGTGTGAAACCATCGCCATTTGCTCCTGTGGTAAAGATTCCTAGTGCTTTAGAAGTTTTTTGTTCAAAACGTACAGGTCTCCTTAAGAATCGTCTTTGCTTCATACCCACATTTGTACATATTTTTACATGCATTATCTCACTGAATTATTACAACAACAGTCTTGTTAAGTAGGCTCTTAGTACACCTATTTTGCAGAAAGGAAACTGAGTTCTGGACAAGGTCAAATGGTTTGCCTGAGGTCACCACAGCATGAGAGGAAGTGAGGGCAACCACCTTCAACGCAGGATTTCCGACTCTTTGCATTACACTATTGCATGCAAAGCTGTCTCTTTATATCGGTTACTTCTGAAACAACAGAACATTGCTGAAAAAGTCTATTCAAGAAGAGGCCTTAGAGGGTGTTTTTTTGTGTTTGTTTTTGTTTTTGTGTTTTTGCCTTAAAGACAGGACACTTCTGGCTAGTCAGCGAGTCAGAAAAGCTTTCCAAAGTCGGTCAATAACAGGATTTCAAATCATAGAGACCAGCTGTGATTCGTGAGTGCTTCGGTAAGGAAAAGTACGTGTCACACCGTACGGTGTGTAGAAAAAGCAGCACTCCGCACGACGAACGTGTGCACACGTGTGTGTCAACGTTCTCTTCCCAAATGTGGCCGCAGAATAAAGTGTGAAACATACTGAAATGAAACAATATTTATGGCTAAAGAAATTCGGATTCACATAACGGTAATTACGAACAAGATATTTTCCGTAATAAAATTACTGCAAAACAAAATCCGGAGAAACTAAGTGTTTCCCTATGTCCTCTTTATTCTACTCCATGTGCTCAAGAATGGTTGCGGGAAAGAAAGAGTACAGGAAGCAGAGGCAGAACGAGAGTCCTAGCGAGACGGCCTCTGTTGAGGGTTGGTTTTGCTTTAGAAACTGGAATGTGTCCAGGCTTGATTTTTATTTTCAATTCACATTTCAGATCCAGCTCCCCAAACTCTTTGATCTTTCTCCCTGTCTCCTTACCCGGAAGAGAACCCTTGGCCTTCTCAGCTGGGAGCTGGGAGCACACGTGGAAAGACTGGCTCGGATCCATATTCTCGCCAAATTTAGTCACACAAAGGGGCCTGCAAGGGAAAAAAGAAAGGATGAAAGCAGCAGCCGCCAAGACTTCAAAGGCTGCGCCGCCTCGCCGGGCCCTGCGCAGGCGCCGCCCTCCGCGGATATAAGGTGCGGCTCGCGCGCGCAGGCGGCCTTTTTGCGCGGCCGCTCCGCGCGCGTCCCCGGCCTGAGGGCGGGTGGAGGGGGACCAGCGGCGGAGGAGAAGGGCCGAAGGGCTGGCCGCGGCGCTCGCGCTACCAGCCGGCAGCCCGAGGCTGGTCCGCACGCCAAGTTGAGACGCCTGAGGAAAGTTTTCAGAAAGGCGGAAAAAGAATTTCACGTCCAGCCCACTAGGCGAGCGGTCCTGCGGCCCGCAAATGTATTCTAGCTCCCCCATCCATTCCATTCCATTCTGGGGATCCCTTTGCAGACGTAACGCCGGCTTCTCTGTGCGGGAGCCCGAGTCCCCGAGGGCGGTTGATGGGGGTCCCGTCGCGGAGCCGAGCGGTGCGGGCGCGTGGCGGGGCGCTCTCTGGCCCGTGCCCCTCCTCTAAGCCCACCCCGCGTCCGCTCGTTCCAGTCCTTGAACTCCCCCAGCTTGCCTCCTCTCCCTCTGGGCGCCCCCGTGACGTGAGCCCCCGCCTCCAGCTTGGCAGAGGGTCCGCCGGCCGAGCGCACAGACTGTAGGGTGGGATGTGGCCCTCCCTCGTGGGCCGTGGGAGGACTCCCACACCCACCCCAGCGAGACGCGGACCCCGCGCCTGGCCCGCCAGAGCGCGGGAGATGCCACCGGAGGGCTCCGTGGGCGGACCCCGCGAGGCTGCGCGGAGCTGCGGGCGCCAAGGGGCGCCGGCCCCACGGAAGCCCGGCGTCCGCAGGCGGCCGGATTTGGGAACGACATTTTCACGGTCCCCTGGGTTCTCGGTTACCCCGGCGGGTGGGGGGTTGAGTTTGTTTGTCTTAGGAGGAAGCAAGAAGAGGCGGAAGAACCCCTGGGACACAAACTGCCGTTTCCCTCGCCATCCCCCCCCCCTTTCCGAGAAGTCCGTTAAACTGAAGATGCCCACAGCTTTAGTCCCCTGGTGACACTGGGGTGGGAGATCGGGGGTGCCGGAGTTCCATCCCTGGAATCACATTATTCGTTTTTCTAGTCCTTCACGCTTCTCTCTCTTCCGTAGGCCCCCGCCACCTCCTTCCTCTGGGATCCCACCAAAGTTGTAGCTGGGAGAAAGTCCAGGCCACACAAAGGGGGGGAGACCCGGAGCCCGGGCGGGGGGTTAGGAGGGCTGAGGAGGCGGAGAGGGCTCTGAAGGGCACCGCGCTTTTCTCTCCTCCCTGTAATTAAGGACTCACTTGAGTGTCTGTAGCTGACTCGACTCGACAGCAAAATCGCCCACCCCCGACCCCGGCGGGGAGGAGGGGTCTCTGGTATTGGTGTGGGTCAACCTCCTAGTTCCCCAGTCCGCACCCGCGGGGGCTGGACCGCGTTTACCCTGCCGGTTTCGAGAACCGTCTTTGCAGCCCCCTCTCTGTTCTGGCGCAGGGTGGGCGCCGGTGGGCGCCTCGCCCGTCCACGCGCAGCGCGGGGGACGACGCCCGGCGCAGAAGGAAGTGTTGATAGAAAACAAGTCACAGTTCGCTCCCAAACTAAACCCCAACCAACCAAAGCCACCGAAAGGGGGAAAACCAACAGCAAGCCAGCCAGCCCCCTAGCAATTGTTTTACGGTCGGAATTAAATCACATCAAAACGCCCCCTGAAACCCACATCCTGAAGGAGTGAACCTGCAACAGCTAACCTCCAGTCGTTCGCCCGAGTTCACACGAACAACCTGCCTCTGCATCCGAGGGAAGGGGGCGGCGGGCGGCGGTGTCTCTCCCGCTCCGCACCCATCACATCCCGGACCTTGCGCCCGAAGAGGCGGTTTGCATATCTTAATAGCAGCCCTCGCGCGAATTAGAAGAGACCTCTCCGTGACAGAAATGCCTTTGCCAGGAACTTCACCGAACCTGTAGGGAGGGAGGAACATCTTCCCAGGGTTACTTCGCCCCTCCTGCGTCTCCCAGCTTTCCCCCCCCCCACCCCGGGAGAGGCAGACTTCACGTGGAAATGTCAATCTCCTTCCCAGACAAAGCTTTTAAAAAAAAATTGAGTGAATGTCTTCTAGTCAAGCTCCTTTTAAGTGCACCTCGTCAGAAGATTTGCAGCAATGCAAAGGACAATCAGCCAACACCCCGCACGCCACGGGGAGGGAAACCAGCCACGCACATAGAGTAAGGCGCTGGGTGATTTCGTTAGAAACAACGTTTCCAAAGGAGAGGTTTGCCGCAAAATAGAGAACGCAGCCACCTACCCGCGGCCCTTCTGGTAAACAGTTCCCACTAGTTATTGTTCCCAAAATTCCTATCTTCTCGAGCTCCTAATCTCCAGGACACCTGGAGCTGAGTTCCAAATGACTCGGGGAGTCCAGATAATTAACATGAAGGAGTAAATGGGATTCGAATTAGTTGCAACACTTTAACGGGGGGTGGGGGATGTAGGAGTCGTCATTTAATCTCTCTCTTTGGCTTCCAGAAAATACCCTCTGGCCATTCTGTGTGCCCCCCCCCCGCCCCCCGACAGTTTGATGAAAAGGAACGTCTACTCTGGCTGTTTTGGTGAAACTGCATTTTCCAGTTTTTTTTCTGTCGGTCAAATTGGAGCATTTGTGGGAGGACTTTTTACTTTGTTTTCCCATATTTCTTTTAGAACAGAGGGTATAAATGTCTGACATAGCTATATGTTCACATCTCTGAGACATTACACTCACACTGGTGCATAACTTCAAGGGAAGTTGCATAATGCTACCGACCAAAAAAATAAAATTGGGCTTTCCCCCATCTTTTTAGTATTGCCTTACACATTGTAGCAGATTATTCTTTTTGTTGTTGTTGTTTTTCCTCTAAGGCATAGCACTGTCAGCTATTTACAGTGGATTTAATGTTTTATTCTTCCTGGCTCCCATCACTAGCCCTCTAATTTTACCCCAACCCCCCAGATAGAATTTATCGTGTGACTACTGGCCATGCTCTATGTGACCAGGTGAACCCTTTAAATGATAGTTTTAAAAATTGCTTCCTAGTGAATTCCCATCCCTATCAAGTAACTATCAGTAAGTGAAGTTTTTTGAGTGTTCATTTAGAGCACTGTTAAGGTCTTTACTTATACGATGTCTAGCAGCATGCAATTTCCCCCTTAGGAAAAGAAGAGGGATCTTTGCATGACTGACTATTCCTGTATAATACGGCTAAAGTCTGATTCTGTAATGTTTTCCCTATTTTCAGTTTGAGGGACATGAAGACACATTTCTTCCTGCCGCTTGTTTACTGTTCTGAGGTTTCACAGATGGCTACTGTATTGCGTATAATAATTTTGCCTGGATTTTTAACTGAGGGGGTTTGAGAGCCAAGGAATAAAATGTAATGTGTTTTCAAACTTCAGCTTCGTTTATAATGTAACTTTCATAAAGCATCTCCTTAAAAGTCCTGTCGTTGTACAAAATGCATCAAAGAGACGGCGGAGGCTGGGGAATTTTTGAGGTTGGATTCGGATTTGCATCTTCAAGGGTCTCTTTGAGCCCGCAGTCCGAGGTGCCAGAGACTGCCCTGTCCTCCCTCCTGCTACTGGCTTCACTCTCCTGGGTCCTTTTGCCTTTTCTTCCCCCTACTTGGGTTGTTTTTTCATTCTTTATGAGGTTCCCACACATTGTGGCATGTATCTTCGAAAATCCACGAGCGACCTAGCATAACTCTGTGAGCATCCCATGGTGAGGATGTAATGAAAAAGATCTTGCTTAAAAAGCGATAATTAAGATCCAGTCTTCAGTTTTTCCTTCCTCCTCCTATATTTCTCGGTAAGCCTGGAGGTTTTATTTTTGCCAGCATGTGTTCCCTTGTCCTTTTACAATGTATTTAGGAAAGCCACAACTCTTTCTTGTTCTTCTTGCTTCCGTTCTGTCTTACTAGTTGAGCAATGTGTTATGTTTTCCCCTTTTCCTTCTCTGTGTCCCCGATTCCCGCCTCATCCCCTCTGTCAGAGCATCTATCAATGTGGTGTCGATCACAGCTGCGGCGGCTTCTCTTTCATCTTCTTCCCACTGGTAGAGCAAGGGAGGGAGAGAGGGAGGCGGAAAGGAGGTGGGGGAGAGACTGGCAGAGGAAGGAGGGGGTGGGTGGGAAGGGAACAAGGAAGAGACACTTAGATGATGAAGTTAAACCGTTGGGGCAGAGTTTCTTGTCAATTTCACGCGGGCAAAGCGTCTCTCTCGTGGGTTACAAGAAGCGCCGGGTCCTTCCTGCGCTCGCCAAGTTGCCTGAATCTTTCCTCTAGGCGCGCGCGCACACACACACACACAAACACACACCCCAAAACCTAGGACTCGTCCTACAGGCTCTGGGAAAAAAAAAAAAAAAGTCCTCAATCACCTCCTCCTTCTCGCCGTCCCCCACCTCCCCCCCGCCCCCCCCCCCAGCGGGCAGCCAAGGAGAGCTGGAGGCGGGGGAGGGGAAGGGGAGGAGAAGCGACGCAAGAGGGTAGCTTTTCAGCGCCGCCGAGGCGCGGGAGGAGGAGAAGCGGCGGGGAGGCGCTGCCGCTCACCTGCGGGGCAGGGCGCGGAGGAGGGACCAGGCTGCGCGCTCTCCGGCTGAGGAGCTGGGACGCGCCCGCAGCCCCGCACGCGGCCAAGCTCGGGGCGTCCCCCTCCCCCGGGCCTGGCGAACCCGAGGGGTGAAGCGCTTTGCTTTGACAAGCGGTGCGGCGGAGGCGTGGAGAGCGGCGAGCAAAAGAGCGAGCGAGCCAGACTGAGGAAACTCGAGACGGGAACAAAGAGGGGTCGGGTTGTGTGTGTGTGTGTGTCTGTGTGTGTGTGTGTGTGTCGGCTCCAGCTCGCGGCAGAATCTTTTGGGTCCCAGGCCCCTGCTGTGACTCCCCGAGACCCAGCCGTGCCCTCCACTGCCGACTCCCTGCACTCGCCGACACAAACTTTATTCTTGGCAAACTTCTTCTCTTTCTCTTTCCCTCCTCCTCCGCCCCCACCTTTTCCTCCGGCAGATTAAATGCTCCTGGAGAAGGAAAACCGAAGCGAAAGGGAAGGAAATAAGAAGCTTTAAAACGGACATCTCCAATCCGGGTGGCTCTTTATTTTTTTTATCCTCCAGGAAGTGGACATTTCGTTATCTTCTGATTCTCTTTGCACCGTCTCTACTGGGACAAACGGAGCCGTTTTGCCTAGCTCCCTTCTTTTCTTGGAAAACAGACTCGCAGATCGGCATCTGGGAAAGCAAAGGTGGAGAGATTTGCGTAGAGACGCGCCGACGGACTCTCCACTGGCCTTTGGAGAGTCGAAACTCCTCCGGAACTGGCGTCCTCCGCGCGCAGACCCCGGAGACGCTGGGGGCGTGGGGCGGCCGCCCGGGCAGCCTAGCCTAGCGCGCGGCACAGACGCCCCCAGAGGCGCCGGCTGCGGCGGCCCTCGCATCCCTGTGTCTTTCGGCGTCGGGGACGGGCGCGGGCGTAGGTCTTCGCGGAGTGGGAAGGCGCGGGCGGCCACCGGGGCGCGGGCGCCACTGCAGCAGCTCCGGCTGCCGGCTGCCAGCCCGGCGCTCTCCAGCCCGCCTTCCGCCCGCTCTCCTCCCTCACGCATCCTTCCAATTCTCCTTTTCCTCCTCCCCTTTTCGTTGACCCCTTCTCTTTTCTGCTGTCGCCTGGGGTGCTCCCCCAGCGGAGCGGAGATTACAGAGTGGTCGGGATGCCCCAACTCTCCGGGGCAGGCGGCGGCGGTGGGGGGGACCCGGAACTCTGCGCCACGGACGAGATGATCCCCTTCAAAGACGAGGGCGATCCCCAGAAGGAGAAGATTTTCGCCGAGATCAGTCACCCTGAAGAGGAAGGTGACTTAGCCGACATCAAGTCTTCCTTGGTTAACGAGTCCGAAATCATCCCGGCGAGCAACGGACACGAGGTGAGCGGGCCGCTGCCCCAAGCTTTGAGAGGCGTGGCGGGTCCCGGGGAAGGGCAGAGAGGGAGGAAGGGAGGGAAGGCGCTGGACAGCCCCGGCTGAAGGGTCCCGAGTAGGTCTGCAGGGTGGGGGGATGGGGGCGGGTGGCTGGGCTTCTGGTTAGTGTTCTTTCTTTGTGTGTGTGTGTGTGTGTGTGTGTGTGGTGTGCTGGGAAACATTCCAAGTGGATCAGTTTTGGGGTTTGGTGACTAAACCGTTGGTTTGCGGCCAGGAGAACCTGCCCTTAACCCATAATGTTTGGCCTTCGGACTTTTTAGTGGGGTTTAGTGAGTGCGATGCATTAAAGCGAGGATGTCTGAACAACACTACTGAGAAGTTCTTCCGTAGGACGGAAAACAGAGTGCACCCGCTATCTTTCTCGGTAGATGTCTCTGCAAAAGTGCGTTAAACCACCAAAGGCTTAGGTAAAGGCGAGCAGAGCCACAGGCCCGAGGAAGGGGAGGCGGGCGTGGGCCGGGGACAGGCGGGGAGGCCCCAACCGCTGCGGAGCCGGCCGGCCGAGGGGGCGCGCGCCCGGGCGGCGGGGGCGGTGCGGGCGCGGGTCCTTTGGGCCGCTGGGGCCGGCTGCCAGCAGCCGTGGGCGAGCCGAGCCACCCCGGGGGGTGCCTCGCAGTACCGCCCGCAACACTAGCTTTCTCCAATCATCGCCACTTAAAGAAAAAAAGTACGCTTATATTTGGGGTTAGTTTGGGCCCGAATCAGGCCTTTAAATCTTTGCAGAAGAAGGGCGAGTCGGTGAGATGCAGCGGAAGCCAGTGCACCCACTCAGGGGAGGGTGGAAGGCGCATTATCAGATCTCCTGGCCGGCTGCGGGCGATAGCGATGGTAACCCGAGTAGAGTAAATAGAGACACGTGGGTGCTGGCGAGAGAAAGCCGCGAGCAGGACCTCGCGGAAGGGCTATTTCAGGCCTCGCGGAGAGCTTCAGAAGTGGGGGGAGGGGGGGACGGATGGACCCTGATACCCGACACTCCCCTGGCCACCCTTCTTCAACAACTGGAAAACGCTTTGGAGGAAATCCGGTAGAAAAGTCCTGACACTCAGATGATTTCACCAACGCCTTTTCCCTCCAAAGAAGTTTGGAGGGTATATTCTTTTTCCTTAAATGGCATCCTTCTGCCCCCAAAAAGAAAGCGTGTGGTTTTGGGGGCGGGGACATTCTGAGTTTTAAACAGTAAGTTTAAGAACACCTCAGAGTTGCCTTCTTTATCCCAATGGCAGGGGTGAGTACGCATTTTGGAAGCCCGGGGGCCTGGGTTCTAAGGAGAACATAGGGGTGTTCTCTATCCCCTGAATCTTTCATCCCAACATGCCAATTAGGGGGGAACCTAGGGGTGGCCAGGGCACACCCAGCTCCACTTAAAAGATTTGTGACTATGTGTGTGTATGGGGGGAAGGAGGCCACTGGGAGGACAGATGTCCGAGGAACCAAATGACATCCAAAACACTCGAGGCCAAACTCATATTTGTAGAGCAGCCTTTTAAAATTTCTACCCATTTTCCTCGTCCTTTCTTTTTCTATAAATAAAGTTGCCACGCACTTCACATTTTCTGAACGTTTCTGCTTTGGGGAGAAGGGTGCTGCATTTGAAGTCCAGAACTCCTATTAGGGCTCTGTTAATCTTTGCCAGTGGTAAGTGGGCATGGGGCAGACCCAAGGAAGATAGTGAAGGGGTAATGCCACTGATTTGCACGTGGTTGAGTCTGGGTGGATGGTGGTTACCAGAACTGATATTAGCTGGGCTACCTTTTAGAAGTCTATAGCCCAATTTTCAAGTTTTCCTCCCTTTAACCACAGAACAGTTTACTTTTCTCTTGTAAGCTTGCACTGAGCCAGCCATGGTAGCTTATGAGGAGAAGAGCTCCTGCTGGGATTGGTTTGGGACAGTTGCCTAAGATCCCCATTTGTGAGTGATGGGTTTGTTTTTAGTTAAATGTCATTTTCAGTTGCAAAATATTTCAGCCCGCTTTTAATCAGCTCTGATTGAAGTAAACAGTGGTTGAAGAAGCCATCAAAACGATTAACGCTGTTAACTCAAATTCTTGTCATATTAGGTATCCAAGTAGCCTTGTTGTGTTTTAGTAAACAGCGGTCAGAACAGCATATGGATTGTTCACAAGTTTGTTTCTGTTGTTATTATCATTTATAGCTGGTAGTCCTGGGTAGATAGTTTTCAAAAACACATGTTGAAAAGAGAAAGATTTCCCAGTACTCAGCCTTAGCCTATCCTCTTAGATTAACAAAACAGGTAGATTGAGTTGCACCTGATTGTCCTCTTTTGAGTTACCAGTGGATACACACTTGTATCATTATTGTCACAAACTCTAAAGTGATCTTCTTTCTTTTGGGGGTGGGGATTCGTGTTGTTAGGTGGCCAGACAAGCACAAACCTCTCAGGACTCCTACCACGACAAGGCCAGAGAACACCCTGATGACGGTAAGACGCTAATTCTACTTCTCCCAACCTTAACATTTAACATGTGCAATTTGTGAATGTAGGTATGTTTTGCTATTTTTATTTGCATCCAAGAAACTCGAATCATATGTGATAAGACTGTGCCTGTGTTGTAACAAAATGGGAAAGAAAACCCAGGAAACTTATTGCTTATCACTAATGTATAGTTACATAATTTAAAAACTCTTTGAATGATTTAGGAGCTTTTGAATTTCTCTTGGCTTCCAGATTCTTTGTGGAAGAGAAATGCCTATAATTAGTTTTTCTCTTTTTCTCATTTTACCTAAAGCTCTAATTGTAGATCTTTACTATTTTTTCCTGCATTCTTATAAAGAGTGACAGTCTACACCAATTTATTTTCCAACAAGAATAGTTTCAAATGGGCTTTCATTTGTGAAATTGCTGTTTCTTGTTATAGTGAGAAGGCAGGCACTGTATGCGCAGACTAAATATGGCTCAGTAAAGAAGAATCTAACTTGTAAAAATATAAAACATTATTCTTAAAATTAAGAACTATGCATATGGAACATGATAGACTTTCTCCCCATTTCCGATTCTTGCTCAAAACTAAAAATTCTACATATTTTTTTAAGATTTAAGGAGAACTCCGTGTGACTTTACAAGAATCTGTAATCTTTAGGGTTCCCTTGTTGAACAGTCTACATTTCTGTTCTCCTTTCATTACTTACAATTGGCCTGACCAGAATGAGGTGTTCGCACATAAAATATGTCAGCTAGGGGAAGAAGAGAAGAGAACTATAATATCAGGCTTCCTTCTGAGCTACAAAGTAGTTACACAGATTAAAGAGAAGAAATGTATACAGTGAACACACACACAATTCTTTACCAGAGTGATGTAAGTGTAGCACATAAAATTAAGTCTTCTGTAGTTAATCCTTCATAAAGTTGGGTAGTTGACCATATGCTAGATACAACTTGCTCCCTCAGTAAAATCTAGAAAATTTCCAGAAATCTAGAAGCACAGGTAGAATTTTTGAGTTTGCCAATACGATGGAGCATAACTTCAAGTGTATAAATACATACATGTGGGTATAGCTGAATGGCCTAGTATATTTATATTACAGCTTTGTGTGTCTTCTTTCATGTGTCTGTATGTCTTAGTCCAGTTTGTTAGTATTAGAACAAATTAAGTTAGATGGATAACACTTATTTTTGTAAAAACACCAGTAAAAAACCAGTCAGTAGTGGCAATAAATTGAACCACATGTTTTTAAAACATCTGGTTCACTGCTAAGCCATTTAAGAGAATAAATACTGTCAATCTAAAGTAGAGCATAATAATCCAGTTACAATACTTCGTAAACAAATCTTTTATGTAAGGTCTGATTTGTAGTAGTACTATTAACTTTTCAATGAAAAATACAGTGATATAAAAAGGAAGTCAAAACACATATGATTGTTCTTTGCATTCTCTCAGGAAAGCATCCAGATGGAGGACTCTACAACAAGGGACCCTCTTACTCAACTTATTCCGGGTACATAATGATGCCAAATATGAATAATGACCCATACATGTCAAATGGATCTCTTTCTCCACCCATCCCGAGAACAGTGAGTAACATGCTGATGTTGCAGATTATTTCAGAAGTGTAAATTAATTTGTATTTTGGCAAAATGTTTGTTTTTTTAAAGACACTGGAAATGCTTTCATTATGTATGACCAGTCGTTGCTAAATAAGACCTGCTATGAGGAATGGCTGCCGTACAGTATTGCTACTTTTGATGTTTTGCACTTGGAATTTTAGCTTTTGGTTTATTGGTTAAGGTAATAAAAAACAGATCACGAGCTATCATGAAATCAGTGAATTTAAATCAGCAAATTCATGATTTTATGAGTATTGTGCTTTCTACTCTGATGAGAGAAATTGATTTAATCTTTCAATTAACTAAGTGCTGTATGTCTTTCATTGCCCCATAAGCTATGTAGAATCAGAACTCCTTTGGCTTATTTGGAGCTGAATACTGGAAATGTTACTTCAGCTTTTAAAACAGTGTCTCATTTTATTGTATTAGCTAATGTTTCTTTAAAATCAGTTTGGGGGTGGGGAGGAATGAGCTATTTTTGCATTATTGTCAATTGTTAAGAAAGTATCACTTGAAGATAACTCTAATGAAAATTGTTCTTTTTTATCTCCGGGTTCAGTTAACTTTCAAGTTTTAAAAATCCAGTGGTGTTATAGCTGCTTTACACATTATGCATAACATGGAAACCTCATTTATATAGTAAGAAAACATCTAAAGGGTTACCTCTGTAGTACATGAATGTGAAATGTGCTGGTGATGGAGTTCTCCCTGAGATTCGTCTCTTCGTAGGTAGTGATGGGTTTTTATTGCTCCATCAATATATATACCTTCTTTCTGCCCTCACTCTCCCTCAACCACCCAAACCCCAGTGAAAAACATGTATATTTGGGTGTTGGGGATGAGGGTTTCAGTCTAACTGGCCCTCCCTCAAGTCAAATCTAGGATTATAAAATGGAACCTGTAGTCTTTGCCTTATTAGCCCAGTGCTTTCACCAAGTGAAAAAAAAAAAAAATCAGTCACAGACATCTGGGGGCAAGTACTATCATTGATACCTCAGTGGACAGAATCTGGGAGCCATGAGATACTACAGAGTAGGAGAGAGGAATACCTCCTAATCAGTCATCAACAAACAAGAGTATTTATGGTTATCTTGATTATCTGTGGCCCTCAACTATTGAAGCGATAGGTCTATGAAATATAACCACTTTATGCGGGCACTGTGATTTAGAAGTTATAATTTTTTCCCACAAGTTCCAAAAAGATATTTGACCTTTTAAGTAGGGAATAAGATTTTTCTAATTTGCATATAGCAGCTAAAATGGAGATCTTGGAAATCTTGTGATGGTTGTTATAGGAAAGAGTGATTTCACATTTTAAAAGGCTTTTCTAATATTTAATGATAGAAATGTGTGTTAGGTACATATAAATCTCTTATCTAAAAAGTGAATGAACTAATAAAAGCAAATATGGTTTTTAACATTTAGAGACTACCCAAATAAATGCTTCTGAGTCTTAAAATTTGTAGGAGACTTTATATTGTTGAATTAAATATGCGTACATTCAGATATTTTAAAGTTGGGCTGTTTTTCTTTTGTTGATGTTTTGGAGGGGAGGGGGAGGAGATTATGTTTTAGATAAGGAATAATTGAAGATTTCTGCTGAAGGCTTTTTAGAACAACAAATAATCTTTCCGACAAATCAAATTATAGTCTCTGACTTGGTAACAATAGAAAATAGCTACTAAAATACTCTTATACTTTTAGGCTGTGCACACAGTTAATGCTTAATAAGTATTTGTGGAATTTATTCTTTAGTTTAGCCACTTCTCCTTTCAAAACAATAATTTTTAAAAAGTCTATTGATATTTATAAATTATTCCTAAGAATATTGAAAATTAAGCTTCGCTTCCTCTTTAAACCAGCATTTTCTGCCTTAGGTCTCTCTAGCCTTTTCTCCTACCCCCTCAATATACTAATCATTTTAAATTGTTAGAATGGAAAGTATTTATTGTTAGTGTATGTATTAAAATTCTGAGGTCAGTGAATTGAACCGTCATTCATTGTTTAGGAAAGATTTGTGGCCAGAATAAATGTTGGTGGGTGTAGAGTGGAGGAAAGGGGTGTGGTCAGGAAACAGTTACCTTACCCTCCTATCTGCTGCTTTGCTTTATTCTGTTACATTTTAGAACACATTTATTTTAGGCACGTTTTCTTGCGATATTCTGCAGTTTGCACAATTCGAGAAGCTTTTCAGTTTTAACCACAAGACAATGTTCAATTTTTTTCTTTTAGGGTCTGACCGAAGTGAGTTGAAATCTTTGGTTTTTAATAATTAACAGCTGTTTTTAGTGTATCTGAGACCCAAAACACTTTAACCCGGAAGGCAGCCCCTCGTCTTCACCTCTAACCACACTTCTGCCTCTTGCTCTTTAACTCTGTCCTTAGCAGGACTGAGTGTTTGTGCAACTGACATCCACAGTGATAGGTTTGCATCTAGGGTGTCAGGAGCAGGGTGACCATTTGGGTTTGGGCTTTGCCTGGGAGCAGTCCCAAGTCAGCCCTGTTACTTGGATTTGCATTACAAACAACTGCTTGTTTACTGTATCTGCTGCCCTCAGGTGTTAGGATTAGAAAAACATCTGGGGGAGAGGGAGGGCCCTGACCAGCCCTTTCCCACACAGAATCTTCTGTTCACATGTAACTGCAGATGATCCAACTGGCACGCACAGAAATGTTTCTGCTGGTGGCTCATTTTAACAATTCTATATGTGTCTGCTCTTTTTTAGGCAAACACTGACATACGTATGCTCGCACAGCTTTTACCCATGACCTAAATATAGTATTACCTACACAGGAGAACCACCTTTGCCAATCAAGCTTTTTCTTTTTTTTCCATCTGAAGGGAAATTTTAATTGGCTAATTACATCCTTCTAGAACAGAAATTCTTAGAGGTGTGTCTATACCAGAAATCTTGTGAATGGGTGTTTCATAGAATTTTAAATAAGACTTCTTGGTTCAGATAAACTGGGCCTAGCAAGAAAGCACCTGTAATAATGACACTTTTGGTGTCATGAGTTCGTAAAGCACAGTAAGCCTTGGCTTGAGGTGGTCGTCTTCATCGAGTGTGAGAAGCTGCAGAAGCCTTTTAAATATTTCAGGGTAAGGGCCCTGGAGACTTTATTAAAAGCATACTCCGAAGACTTTCTTTCTCTGAGTCTTACTTATGAAAATCCTTGGAGGCCAGTGGTACCGTAGTAAAAGGAAAAAATAGTTCGTTGCCTCCTGCGCTGGATCCTGGCACTTGTGTGCCTGAATACTGTGTGACAGTGAGCTTGGCTGGTTTTACATAGTGAAAGTTCCCATTGGCCTCATGCACTGTGGTTATTCATCTTAGGTGTCAAACTTCCATTTGTCCCTCATGCAACCCAAATGTTTAACACCTCTCTCTGAAGAGAAACATCTCATTTCTCTTCAGCTGCTCAAGGGAAAAGCAGCAGATTTAGCTCAGGAAGCGCCGGCAAACGTTGCGGCTCGGGTCACACCAACCACAGTAACACCTGGTCAGGAGAGTGCTGTTGACTGCACTGTTTGTTTCTTTGTGATCTTTCTGAGGATGGATTTTTAGGTGGGAAAGGAAGGTGTTTGTGTTTGAATTTCATCTTCCTTTCTTATTTTTAGTAGACATTGCTATTAAAATGTTTCAGGGTTTTTTGTTGTTGTTGTTGTTACCTTGAGCAACTCAGTTCTATTGGTATGGTTTTTACCTGAAGGGAATCAACATTTTGATTTTTTTTTTTTTTATTATTTTTATTGATTGATTGCTATGTTGGGTCTTCGTTTCTGTGCTAGGGCTTTCTCTAGTTGGGGCAAGTGGGGGCCACTCTTCATCGCGGTGCGCGGGCCTCTCACTGTCGCAGCCTCTCTTGTTGTGGAGCACAGGCTCCAGACGCGCAGGCTCAGTAGTTGTGACTCACGGGCCTAGTTGCTCCGCGGCATGTGGGATCTTCCCAGACCAGGGCTCGAACCCGTGTCCCCTGCATTAGCAGACAGATTCTCAACCACTGCGCCACCAGGGAAGCCCAACATTTTGATTTTTGATGAACAGAATTTATCTATTATAACTTTGTCTTAACCTCCCATGTTTATATTTGCTTACAGTTAAAATTAGATTTTTACCATTGTTCACATCTGGAATTAAGGAACTAGGTGAACATGTCTAATCAGTAAGCTTACACTTATCCAGCTGTCCATCACACTGCTGCTTGGCTTTGAAAATAATCACAGAAACAATAATCAGTAGGGAGACTATGGCTTATTAATTCAAGGGTACAGGGAGACTATGGCTTATGTTTTGAGCAAAAATTTTAAGTGTCTTTTCACTTTACTGCAAGGAGCTACTTCATTTGACTTACTAATAAATTATTTAAAATTTTCTAATCTAAGCTGTGTACCTTTTGAAGCTAAGTATATTAAATTTTCCTTTTACCTCAAGTTCAGGAGAAGTTAAGTTTTAGAAAGTATATTCTATCTCAGATTTGAATGTGATGTCAGGAGAATGTGTGGGAAAGTTCCTCAGGGCCCCAGACTCTTCTGTCTGATTCATCTTTTATTTATTTATTTTTTGCCACACCACGTGGCATGTGGAATCTTACTTCCCCAGCCAGGGATCGAACCTGCACCCCTTGAATTGGGAGTGCAGAGTGTTAACCACTGGACTGCCAGGGAAATCCTTGTTTGATTCATCTTAATTGTACTGCTACAAAGTTGGGAAAGGACCACAGTCAGAAGAACTGGGAGTGATTGCCATTCCCCCTTCAGATAATTTAGAAATCTTATGACCGAATGGCATGCTAATTCAAGTGTCCTGGGAGCCATGCTACATGTGACCCTTCAGGAGCTAATATTGCCCTTGCATGACTGGTACTGCAGAAGTGTGATCCTTAGTCAGATAGATTTTTTCGAAATGACCCTAGAAATTTCTTGTTCATTCATAAAGACATGAGAACAACCCAGTTTCACTAAAACAAGACCATTAAGCCAACCTGCAGAAAATCTTGCTCTTTGAAATACCCCCTTCCCCTGCCCCCATACAGGTCCTGGTCTTGCTCTCATCAGCCCAACTATTTTGATCCATTTCTGTCTTGCAGACTGACTTGTGTAATTCCAACAGGACAGAGTAAGGGCCTCATAAATGGGTCTATCTGGACTTGAACTTGTTACCTCACAAGTATTCTTCCGCAATATCAACTGAGAAATTTTTGCAACTTTTTGAGTCTTGTTTTGTTTTTAACTAATCCTGTTAGTTCTTTAGGCAGAACTGTTTTTGGTTTATATGACTGACATTTTTTTAAGCAATTAGATCATTCCATTCCTCTCTGACTCCCCTTGTTCCTCGTTTACATGTTATAGACATAATTGGAATTTTATAAAACTGGTTTCCCTGTGATTTCAAGACAAACTTGAAGTTTAAAGAGAAAATATGCCAGCACTGTCCATGGGCCAGCAGACAAGCACGTATGTTTTATTCCCAGGCAAAGGTAGAACTCAGCATTATATAGGTGCCACTGTCATGGGACTGAAGTTTTTTAAAAAGAGGATATTCATTTAAAATTTGTATCTTTAAAGTTATTACTTAAGTCATTATGCCAAACTGAGCCAGTCTGTAGAAAACTAATACTGTAGCAATCAAGGAACTTAGTACTGCTTTGTACTGTCCCAGCAGGTCCTTACTCATTTGGAAAAGGCAGCCATTGGACTTTATTTAAATAATTTTTAAAATATATTTTAGATTGATGATCACTTTTTAAATATTAATTGTGACCTCGTGAAGTTCCTATAGGAACTGTAGACTCTGCTATAAGCTTTTAAGTCACTTTAAGCATATAAATGATCAGTCTATAAGATTTGGAGGCACAAAGCCAGAAAATGCCCTAGAGACCAACAACAAAGATGAGGAAGGGGAGAGATTGAACGCACCAAAAAGGAGAGTCAGGAGTTTAGCAGAGGATGGATAGGGAACAGGGATTGCTAACTCCCAGATTCTGATAATCTAGCCAATCTAGCTGGGACTATTTGCAGACTATTATCAGAGGCTGTTCAGAGGACTGTAAAGTCTCTGTAAAGCAGTACATTTATACACAATACCCATTCTAGCCAAATCTGTAAACCTGCTGAAATTATCCACTTGCTATATGTAGATCAGTATAAAGCTCACTGAAGAATGTTACTTGCTTGCCTTCAGTCCGTACAGGGAAAATTGCAAGGGCATTACAGCGCGAACAAGAGTTTAGGTTACCTGTCCTCTTTCCCCCCGTCTGTAGGAGAAATATGACTGGCAGAGATGTTGCATCACAGAGGGTCTAGAAATGTATTGTATTTTTGCAGCTAACCGGAGGCAAGTAGACTCTAAAAAAACCTTTTGATTATTGACCATTGTTTCTAGCTATGCCCACGAATAATACTGTATGGAACTTGGTGACAGTTCTGCAGAATCAAGTTTTGATCTTAGTCATAGTAATTTATTGTTGATGTTATGTTCGCTTTAAAAAGGAAGCCTGTTACTACTTTACTCAATATAGAGAAAGGTGGAATGAGGGGTGGACAAAGGGAAGGTACGATAATATAAAAAGGGGAATGGCTCTAGTGTAGTTTTAATTTTCTTTTATTATTGTCAGCTTCTGAATGAAACAGTTACCAAAACTGTTAAAAGCTGACACACAAAGATATTTTTATAAATCCTTTAATTTTTTTTTTAAATCCTGAAAACTTTTGCAATAAAGCCTATTAACTGTGAATGATAGTTGATCATCTGATCAGATGATCAGGGACGACTGATGAATTATGAGAGAGTTATATGTTATGAGTAGCCTGGCACGGGATAGACACTTCAGTAGATTTGCTGAATAAATAATGTACTAGAAATTTTTCATGTATTTTGGGGGATATTTCCAAAGGATCTGTCTTTATTCAACCAAATGCTATATGAAAAGCAAAATCTGAAAGTGTCTGCTAAATAAATCCTTAGTATTTTATTATTTTACTTTTTCTCTGATTTGTTGCTTCAGTGGAAAAAAAAAAAAGAGCATTAGACCATTGTCTTTAATGAGGAAGTCAGAGTCACTCCTTCAGAATGTTGTTTCCAAGTAACAGCTGAAAACAGTCAGCTGGAGAGCTCGCTGCTAGAGTGAAAAAGAATGGGACTTGGTCCTCATTTGAGGACTGATCATAAGAAGTACTTATCTTTTACTTATGTCCTAGAAACCTGATTGAAGAAGAAGAGGTGATAGAAACGCTTTTTTCAGAAGGGTGCTTGAGATGGAAATAAAGTAATAAAGAAGAAAACCATCTTCAATTCTGTTTCTGCGGTTAATGCTTCTCAATTCATTTTTATTCTTTCCCAGATAGAAAGGACATTTCTTTTTTCAGTAACACTTGAGGTATTTTGAGATATTAAAAAAAACTCTGCATGTTCTTTTTAAATACGTATGGTAGCATCAGTGCTGACTCTTCTAGGCCAGTGTGTGTTGTAAATTGATTATATTCTTCAGCAAACTTTTGAGTCTGTATCAGGCAGAGGTAGAGAATCTGCTGTGAAGGCTGCGCCTGTGGAGGAGGGAAGTCCTAGGCAAGATAGCAAAAGGTCTGGGGTCTAGACCCACGTCCATCACTCTCCCCCAAAGCCTTGGGAAGGTATTTAACCTCTATCAGAGTTTGTTTCCTTGTTCATTATGAGGCATATTTATATCTGGTTGCCTACCTTATATGGTGATGTACAATTCAGATGGCACGAAGCCTGTGAAAGCATTCAGTTTTTTAGCTATGGGAGCAAAGCACAAGTCTCAGATGGTATAAGCCCTCATCCCCACCTGGTAGGAATTCTGCCACAAGAGGTGTTTGGCTGTATCCAGGAAGCTCCTGAGAAAGGGGAGAAATTTTTGGTTCTTACCGTGGCAGCACGCAGGCCTGGAAATTGGACACTGGGTCAAGGCCTTACATTAACCTTTAGAAAATATTAGCATAAATAAAAGTTTTGGGAACTGTCATTATATTCTTTACAGAGACAGCTTTCTTCTCTTGGGCTCTTCTCTCTCTCGCAGTTGTTAGGAGAGCACCTGATTTTCTTCTACTAAGGGAATGAGATGTGTGAGGGAACGGATTTCTAAATTTAAGATTTGTTTAAAAATCTCATATCCTTCTAATATTTGATATGAAATTGCCAGATAACTCTTAACTCCTTGGATGGGGGTAATAATTGATTTTTATTTAGGAAACTTTTTTTTTACTTAATCCTTTAGGAGCTGGGTTTCTTTTCCCCACTGCAAACATTATATAGAGAGGAGATTTAAGAGCCTCGTGAATGTAGAGAATGACAGGAGAGTTATTTTTTTCCCCCTTCGAATTTTCTTCTGACTTAAGTCTTTTGAGCTTTCGTGGCACCTAAAAAAACTCAGGTCCAAGGGGATATATATGTTGGCCAGGCAGCAAGGAGAAATCAGTGTTTTTCTAGTCTCTTTGGAAAATTACAGCTTTCATCCTTTCAAGGCTTTTCTTTTTCTTTCAGTAAAACTCAGTGAATGTTAAATATATTTCAGTGTGGAGTTAGCTTTCTTGGTAGACTTCTTCAGTTTTAAACATCATGTATTTATACCTTGTAATAATTATGAACACGTATCATCTTGGCACACTAGTTCATATGACTTGGACCAAAGGAAAAAGGTATTGTGGTCTTATCTCAAGTGTGTTAAACATTGTCTTAGACCCCAACACTTCGATTTTTTAAAGTCTGAAACAAAACCAGGAGTACCAAAGTAAAAAATGTTTACCGTTTACTATAAATGGGCTAATCAGTTAAGTATCTGGCAGGGTTAGGAAAAGAATCAAGTCTCCCAGACATTGCTTGAATTGGTTTTTACTCTTTTTCTTTTTTTTTTTTTTTGGTATATGTTAAAAGTTTAAAATTAAAACTCAAGAAATTCTTTTGAAAGGGAAAACGATTAACTTTTTTTTTTTCTTTTTTAACTGCTATCATGTGCCAGGCACTGTGCTAGGCAATTTACCCGAATGGAAACTGTGGTTGGGTGTAGTCATCTCCATGCTGAAGATAAGGGCCCATCCTCAGGGGCAGCAGTAACCTGCTTCAATTTAGTAAGTGATAGAGTCACTGCCCTTGCCTTCTTAAGGTCTGAAGACTTGTTTATTTTCATAAAAAATAACCATATGTGCCTTTCAGAACATAAAACACTTATTACATGAATCATAATGTTGATTAAATGTAAAGCAAAAAATTATTATTTTGAAGATTTTGTTGGCAACTTCTTTTCAGTAATGTGTAGCTATTTTTTATGAAAATGAAAAGAAAATACTTTCATTTAAAAAGCAGTACACTAGAAAACTCAGATGAGCAAAAGGAATAACAAATATTAAATTCCTAGGATCCTGCCGTCAGAGATGATCACTCTCAAAACTCACCATGCAGCATTTTAGACCTCTTCCTATGCCCATTTAGAAATACACATAAACATACGTAAGTATATGTTATACGTTCATGGTAATGGTAACATAATATACCATTTGGTACTTGCTTTTTTCCCCACCAATATACAGTGGATATCTTCTGTAACATCATTTTTAATAATGCCTGATTTATTGCCTAATTTATTTAATCAGTTTTGTTGGTAAGACATTTAGGTGGTGTCACTTTTTTTCCCTCTATCTTAAGCAACATTGTGATGCAATGCATATTTTCTAACTACGTCTTTGCACAAATTCTATTTCTTTGGAATGAATCGCTAGAAGTGGAATTGTAGAGTCAAAGGCAATGCACCTTTTTAATTTGGGGTTAACCCAACATTGCAGTTTAACCTTAAAAAAACATTTATTTGAAGTCAGTATTTAAAAGTATCACTTGACTACATTCATATTTGGTTATGGTTGGTGTTTGGAGGCTGATCGCTTTCATGCCTTCTCCCAGTCAAGAATCAGTCCAGGGGCTTCCCTGGTGGCGCAGTGGTTGAGAATCTGCCTGCTAATGCAGGGGACACGGGTTCGAGCCCTGGTCTGGGAAGATCCCACATGCCACGGAGCAGCTGGGCCCGTGAGCCACAATTGCTGAGCCTGCGCGTCTGGAGCCTGTGCCCCGCGACGGGAGGGGCCGCGATAGAGAAAGGCCCGCGCACCGCGATGAAGAGCGGTCCCCGCACCGCGATGAAGAGTGGCCCCCGCTTGCCGCAACTGGAGAAAGCCCTCGCACGAACCGAAGACCCAACACAGCCAAAAATAAATAAATAAATAAATAAATAAATAAATAAGAAAATCCTTTAAAAAAAAAAAAAAAAGAATCAGTCCAGCGACAGACAAGAAGCTGGACAGATGGGGAGCAGAATATCAGCTTCATTATTAATAAGGCTGGATTGGAGAACATGGCTTGAACCGTGACACGAATTTGGACTTCCTTTGACTTCCCCAGATGAAACACACCACTAAGTCACAGGCCTCCCTAACAGGGGGCAGGGAGCTTACCTCCTATAGAACTGGAGACGAGAACAAACCCACGCTCGGGCAAGCTGGCCCCAAGAGGGAGAACAAAGGGTCAGTCCGCCCTTGCTCAGTTCTTTCTCCAGATCACCAGAGATGAGTCGCTTTCCTTTGTGGAAAGTGAGTGAGGGGGTGGGAGAGACAAAGGCTGCAGCCGCTGCCAAGAGAGCAGAAGTTCCTACTTTATTGGCCAGGCTAGGGAGGAGGGGCGAAGGAGAGCGTGGTTATCTCCTTAGTCATAATCCCTGATCAGACCGCGAGCCGGGGACGGGCGGTGGCGAGACGCGTGCGTACACGACGGGAGCTGCAGCAGAGCACTGCATTTGGGGTCTGAAGATCTAGATGCCGGGGTCTGCCAGTGACCGGCTGCAGCCGGCTGCCTCCTCTCTGGACCTTGATTTCTTCACCTGCAACACAGACTGCCACCTCGTCTACTTACGAAAGTACCCGGCACTCTGCATTAGTTAGTAGTGTTTGTGGAAGGCGGACCAACTGCATCTGAATTTACTGGTGTTCTTATTAAAAAGGCAAATATGTAGGCCCTTCTGCAGATGTCCTGAGCCAGAAGCGACAAGCAGGACATACACGTGCACTTTTAACCAGGTACTTTAGCAATTCTTACCTACAGTAAGGTTTGAAAAAATACTGATCAAGTAGACATTCAATAATTTAACTCACTTGAGCTTAGATATCCCAAGTGACTCGCACACCTAGAAAGCAGTCAGGCACTTTGGCCCCTAAAGCTTACTTTCTCTCCACTCAGCCCAGTTCAGCGCTATGCCTAATATGGAGACCACTCCATATGCCTCATGGAGACCACTGGCACTTGTTGCCTTTGAACTCTGTGTTCTCTATTAGCACCATAGCTATTACTACCAAACATATGCCTCATGGAGACCACTGGCACTCTGTTCACTTCTAGTCAGACCTCAGGGGTTTTCCCTCCTCCACTGACTACAGAATGAAACCCACATTCTTTGGCATTATTTTCAAAGCTTTATGCAATCTGGAATCATCCACCTTGCAAGCCTTGCTTCCTTGCCACCATACCCTGCAGCTTACGATTCAGTGACATTTCCAGACCTGCATCCTAAACGCTTTCCCAAATCCCTGTCTTCAGTTTATTATAGCTTGGTCTCCCTGAAATGCCCTGCTCCCTCTTCCCTGCCAGCACAGTCTTGTTCATCCTGAAAGATCCAGGCTAAATGGTACCTCATGAAGCTCTCCTGATTGCACCACCAGTTAAGACTAAGTGCTCTCTCCTGTGGGTTCCCACAGGACCTTCTTCATAATTGTTACCACATCTTATAATCATTGGTTGTCTCCGTGTCTGTCTGTCTCACTAACTGTTAGTTCCTTTAGGATAAGGAGCTTGTCTTACTCATCTCTATTGCTCACAACCTGTTATACTACCTGGCATAGAGCAGGTTACTCCACGGATATTTGTGGAATAAACAGAGCAGAAATTTTAAAAATTCATTAATATAGGGCAGTAACACCAGATATCAATCTGTATTTAAATGGAGACACTTTAATAAAATATAAGCTAATACAGAATCACAGACCTGAAATTGAGCTTAGAAATTATCTGAACATTAAGTATAATCCATGGGATAGACATTAGCTATTAGTTTTGAGTATTTAGTAAGTGCCAGGCCTGTTCTGAGCACTTTATATATATTAGCTCATTTAATCCTCACAATAACCCAGTGATATCCCCAGTATCCCCATTTTACAGATGAGAAGACTGAGGCATAAGGAGGGTTGAGAAACTGAGGCACAGGGGCCATGGAAGTGGTTAAGGACCACCGTAAAACCAGACCAAGAAATGCTTGGTCATATGAAGTAGTTAATTTGCCAGGATATACAGCTAGAAAGTAGTGGTACCATGCTTGGACCAGGCCTTGACTCTCACTGCAGGGTGCTTTCTGCAACTTCAGTTTTCATTGCCGTCACTGCCACTGGTACTCAGAAGATGCTAGATGATTGTTGAATCAGTGAATTTCTCATCAGGAAGATGTAAATGGTTCTTAATCTATATGGTATTTGCAAGCATAAAATAAAATAGTATATGGAATTATAAATGTCTTTAACATTATGTTTGGTAGTAATAGCTATGGTGCTAATAGAGAACACAGAGTTCAAAGGCAACAAGTTAGATGCAGCGAAGTGAGGGGAAATCGGGGGAGATGCAAAAAAGATGGTGAAAGTACTAGCCTGATGATGAGGGGGCAGTATTAGTGGAAATAATGACTTTAGACAGAGCAAATTACAGGTTAGATGCAGCGAAGGGAGGGGAAATTAGGGGAGATGCAAAAAAGATGGTGAAAGTTCTAGCCTGATGATGAGGGGGCAGTATTAGTGGAAATAATGAATTTAGAAAGAGGAGCAAGTTTTAGGACAGACATACATGAGTTTGGCTTAAGGACTATCCTGTGTTTCCTCTTCTATGTTAAGAAAACAGAAAATTAACCAGTATCTGCAACCAAACATTTCACATTATGGACATCATTTTGGTCCATAATTTATCTAATTTATTTAATTTTTTGTGCCTCACAAAATCACTTCACTTACCTCTGGAGCTGCCTGGACCTTGATTAGAAGCCTCTGTGTGATTATGAAAAACAGAACTGCATATTGCCTATAGGTGAGGAGAGGAATAGTATTAATATACTAGCATGTAATATTTAATGAATTCACTTTACCTGCATTTCTCTTATTAAATACTCAGTGTAACACTATGAAGTGAACACTACCTAGTCTTCCCGTCTTTCCATTCCAGAAACTGAGGCACAGAGAGGTTATATTGATTACTATAGTTCCAAAGCTTAGTAAGTGGTAGAACTTGGATTCAAAGCCAGATAGCCTTAATTTAGGAACTGGGACCCGTTTTATAAACTGGTTCCCCCCCTAAAGAATAATCCTTAGTCAATGTCGATAAATTACTTTGAGGATTAAAAGTGTCTGTTATGCTTGTGTTTTATTAAACAATGTAAATGGTTCAGCTTTAGTGGTGGCTTGATTAGCAAGCTCTAAGAATACTTGAAATTTGTCTTCCGGTTCATTCAGCACATAACCATGTGATTGCTCAATGTGTTCTTGAAAATTCCCAGGAAATATTTGTTTCTTAGGTGTATCAGCCGCATTTTGATAAATGTCTGATTTGTATAGGAATTCCTATTGCTCACTTCTAGGGTCCCAGTGTCCTCAAGTCTTAAGGACTAAATAGCTTAATCAAACAGCTGTGTGGCCAAAGGTTTTGTAAATCTTGGAATCACTTTGGTGAATGACGTTGCTTCCTCCTTCCATAAGAACTGAGTATTTACAGGCAAAAATCTGCTGCCAAAGAGTGTTCTTTGCACAATAAGCAATTAAAATGTGGTTTGTGCTTCGTTTCTAGGAGCTGTTTGTGGTGATTTTTGTGGTATCATGATGTTAGGTTAAGTAAAAGAAATTAGTTTAGGATTAACTGGAATTGTGATCATTCCTGAGAAGTTGCAACAGTGGGTTTCCTTAAAAAAATGAAGAAACTTTTTTTGTTAAGAAAATAATTACTAGAAACAATCTTCTTTCTCTCAAAAGGATATTGTTGTTGTTGTTTTAAAGTAATACTGTTTTTAAAAAGTCAGGGGAAAACTCATTAAAGAATAGAAAAAAATAAAACTGCCTGTATTTCTATCACTCAGATATAATGGTTTCATTTATATATTTTTTTAAGATGTTCTTTCTCCACTGTACCTATAATACAAGCACTTTTATAAGTTGGTTCATAAGGTTACTATTTTATTATAACTTTTTCATTAAGAGGATATTGTTGCCCATCTTTCCATGTGAATAAGTAAAGGTCTGTATCATCAGTTGTCATGGCTGGACACCATCCAGTTATAAGAATATTTCAGTTTATTGATTTTATCCTCAATTGTGGGTGTTTTTTTTGTTTGTTTTTACTTGTTTTAAACAATGCTAAAATGAAAGCCTGTTAAAAATGCGTATTTATTTATAATCTATTTTTTAGGTTATGTAGAATTAAATAGTTTATAGAAATAAGTCTGTGCAGATTTCAGATTAAATATGTGTTTTTACATATTTATATTTATGTGAATCACTTGATCATACCTTTCTTGATTTATAAGAGGTTTTTATATATAAAGCATAGTAACCATTTTGATGACAAGAAAATGCTTTCCAGCATTAGCTTGGCTCATTTTTTATGATTTATTTCAGAAGAGAAGATACTCTTTTGACTCTTGTAGGATGGTACAGTAACCAGGAAAAAACATTTTATTTCATTTCACTATCAGAGGAAGATACCTGTTGTTGTAGCAGTTTCTGAATTAACCCTCAAGTTTAGGGTTAAAACAGGTTTCCTGGTAGAATGAAGGCAAACACCAAAGAATGTTTATTTCAGGTGTGACTTATCATGCATCTCATAAACATTCATTGAAGGTACTTGTTTTGAAAGTCATTGTGCTGAGCCCCATTGTTAACATACATGACAGTGAAGACAGGGTCACCACCCTCAAGGAGCTTACGGTTTAGGAAGGGAGGGACACTTGTGCAGACACCCACGGCTGAACGCAGAGTGAGCAGGACCCGGGGAACAGGAGTGGGCAGGTCTTCCTGCAGTGGTGCAGCCTGTTGAGCAGTTCCTGAGGGCTGTAGTTTTCATATGTGCCAGCCTTTCTTCACCTGCTTTCAGTTCAGTATGGACCATTTGAAGTATGATAGAGAGTATTTGGTTTAGTTATTCTAAAATGCTTGTGTAGATAGTTCTGTTTGGCTTGGGCCAGGAAAGTTGTTTTAATAAATAAATACTTTTTAAAATGAAAAGTTATGCATAGTAAGTAACCTAAGACTATTTAAGAAAAGAACTCAATAATTTATAGAGCATTTTGTTGTATTTTTAAAGTAAGTTAACACATCCATCATAAAGCATTTTAAAGGGGCGAGTTTATCAACATCACTGCCAAGTTGATTGATGGTAAGAATGAAGGCTAGGCGTCAGACCCTCCTCTGCTTAGTTGTTGGTACTGTGTCACTTTCATTAGCACCACCACCAGAAACCTTAACTTGTGAGACATTTGCTCTGTGTACTCTGTAACCACATTAAGAGTTATTGTCAGACTTGACCACAATTAGAATTAGGCAAACAGAATCTCAGGAAGGTAGACAAGTTTCCATTTGCTTATGTCATGTAGGGCTGAGAACATGTACCCTGGATCTTGAATGGCTGAGCCCAAATGCAGGATCAGCCACTTGGTAGCTGTCTAATGGGAAAATTACTTTTACCTCTCTGTTTCTGTTTCTTTACTCACAGTATGAAAATTTTCCTGATAGTTGGAAACACAGCAGGAAACGACTGCTTTGAAAATGATGTTACTTAGTTACGGCATATAGGAAATATTTGGTCAAAATCCATGGCAGGGAATGACTACCTGCTTGGAATAGGTATCAAGATAGATCTGTGAATTACAGGCCTGAGGATGTTTGCTTTCATGTCTTCTATACCATTTATTGAATAATTCTAAGCTAAAGCCAAATTTAAATAATGTAAGATCATATTAACTAGATTTTTGAGGGGTTCTCATGTATCTAATTGGGGAAATTAGTCAGAGATTAAATTTTTCAAAAAGAAATATTTCCTCCCAAGATGAAAAGAGCAAGAGAAATTTGACATTTAGCCTACAATTGAGAAAACGGTTTGTAATTCAGGGACGTCTGAGGTGTTTATTTTATGTTTGTTGGTTGTCTAAATAGTTAATGAATGAATTCAATGATGTGTATGCAATGTGAAGTTTGAAAATAGTTGGCTACCTGCAGAAAAATTAATTTCTTTTCCTTAGGATTGGAAGAATAAATTTTAAAAGGCTTTTAATTTTTTCTTTAAGTTCTGTTGTTGCTAATTTCGTGGTGGCGAAAAAATACTGACAAGAAGTTAGGCAAGTCGTTGACTGGCTGTTTGTCTCTGAAGGGGTTCCTAACCCCCGAGCCTTGGTTTTCTTGTCTCACAGTGGGAACAAGTGGTTGCGTGGCCTGAGAAGCACAGTCGCTGGGCTTTTGGGCGCCAGACTACTGCGCTGCCTGAGATCTGCATTTCCCTTGAGCTGTTTTATCGGCACTCAAAGCATCAGAATTGACCTCGGTGCTTTGGCAAAGGAGTGTTTCTGCTCTAAGAGCAGAGCACGGTCTGATGGTTTGAGAAGCAAAGAAAATGGACCCAGTACTGCTTCTGCCTGGCTCTGGGAGGGCATCTCGTTGCCCATTAGTAACCTCTGGGGGCATCCCAGTTGCAGACTAACCCATGCAAGTGAGATCTGGACATCTAATTTGAATAGTTCCATGCAGTGGACTTGCTGACCAATAAAGGTCTGCCTTCAGGGAACCAACCCATAACTATTTCTGCTTTTCCTCCTTTTCGCACACCCCGATATGTTCCTAGAATTCCTTGCCCACAGTTGTCATCCAGATGCTGCATTTTCACAAGCAAGCATTTTGTCGTTTTAAATTCACAGGGTAGCCCTGTGGACAAGGATTAAGTCACACGGTAGTTTGACTCAGGGAGATCATGTCCGGGAGGGTTTTCTCCTTTGCCTTTTTTTTTTAATTGGGGAGGAGGAATTTATTCATTTATTTAGCATTTATTCAGTGATTACTTATTTTTAAATAGCTTTATTGAGATGTAATTCACATGCCATACGGTTCACTCATTTAAAGGGTATAGTTTAATGGTTTTTAACATGTTCATAGATGTGAGGAATCATCGCCACAGTCAGTTTTAGAACATTTTCATCACCTCAGAAAGTAACCCTGTACCCTTCAGCTGTCACCCCGCCATCTCCCTGTTCCCTCACCACCCCACCCCAGGTCTAAGAGACCACTAATCTATTTTTTTTTTTTTTTTTTGTCTCAACAGATTTCCCTGTTTGGGACATTTTGTAAGAATGGAATCATAATAGGTGGTCCTTTGTGACTTGCTTCTTTGACTTAGCATAGTATTTTTAAGGTTCATTCATGTTGTAGCATGTTATCACTACTTCATTCATTTTTTCCTCTGGCTCTTCCTGGCTGAATCTCACTTTCCAGAGGTTGGATACTCTCTCTGATGTAGGTATGAGCATTAGTACAGTGAGAAAATGAGTTGATTTAGTCTATTTTGGGAGGGGGGGGGAAAGTTAAAGTCAGTTGATATTTCAGATATATAACTCAGTGATGAGAATATTTTTGATTGCAGATCCCTACCAGTTAAAACATTTGACCATTGTGTAATTATTTATGAATTATATAGCTGAATTACACATTTATCTAGTAACTCAGATGAGAGTATACACTCAGGGCACTGTTTATGGTCATTGATGGAAGCTGCAAATTCTTATTTCAAATAAAATAAATAATTTCTAATTATTTCCGTTAGCTTCTTGTCAGATCTCATCATAGATTTGAGCTCTAAGACAGGCTCTTAAAGAGTTGTTGTTAGAAGTAGGATAACTGTTAGCTTTGCCATTTTCTTGAGTTTACTTGTGTTTTCATCGTTAGTATTGTCTTCAGTCCACTTGCCTTCTTGCCCATCTGACATGCAGAGTAAATGGGGGCGTTTGCCCAGTGGCAATCTGTATATTAAAAATATTTTGCAAAGCTTAAGTGATCTAATATAGAAATAAATATTGACATTGTAACGTTTTCTTCCTGCACCCCAACGGATGGTGCTATGTACTCTTCCTGTACTACATTGTAGCCCACTGCTCTAGATTGATGGAGAAAGTAAAGGGAGGCTGTATTCCTATTTGATCCAATAAGATACTTCTGACAAGCTGGCTGCTATGTGTTTCCTGTGAGGGCTTTTTATGAGACCGGCAGATTCTGCAACACTCGTGAAAATACTCCTCTTTTTGTCCGGTTAAGTAGGTTCTTTGCTGTGTAGGTTACTTGCAGATGGCTCAGAATCACCTGGGTTTGCTGCACGCTGGGCTGTTGGCTGAGGCCATGTGTGACCCTGCTATGGCCCAGCTAAGTTACATCATTGGAGGTTGCGCTTCATGCCGACCTTGCGCTATCTCCTGTGTGCCCTTCTTGTGGCCTTGCCCTCCAGCAGCTGTGTGGGAATTCGGCTGCCTTCCTTCCCCTAGATTAGATGTCTGTGCTGGGGTGTTTGCTATTTTCAACCGAAACTGTACAGTGTGTGTGCAAGTGATGAAACCGCTTGAAAAGAAAGCCCTCTGCTATCTGAGACAGTTCTCAGTCTTTCACGAGCACATTGGGAACTGGGCACCATCCAAATCTTGACATATTCTTGTGGCTGTCGATGGCAGAGCTCTCTGCTAGCCCCCAGAGGGACCTGCCTGATAAGAAGCTGGTCAGCTGACTTGGACAAGGCAGAAGAGCAGTTTGAAATCATCCCTAAGTATAAGACTGTTTCTTCAGAAATGAGTTTGTGACCAGCTTTGTTCTTCGCTGAAGGAATATCCAAAGAAAACGGGCTTAAATTGTTGAAAGAATTGAGGTTGGAAGAATTAGTTCAGAGGGAGGGATTAATAAACATTAGAATGGTTTACCAAAGGAGAAGCATGGAATCTGATTCTTTAAAGGGTTTAAGAATAAACGCTTGTATGAAGGGATGAAAATGCCTCACCTGGAGGGACCCCGGGCGTGGGCTGTGCCTGCGCCTCCTGTGTCTTCACCTCGGAGGCAGTTGTATTTTCTTTTCAGTCAGCAGCGTGCAAGCCCTCCAGGTCCTCCAAGAGATTATAGTCCTTCCTGAAGGGGAAAATAAATAGGCCAGCGTATAGATTATGCTATATAACGAGTCTCCTGTGTATGATTACAGTGTTGTCACCTCAGTTCTCAATGATGGCAATTTTTGCTGAGGGGCAGTCCTAGGAGTTTGTGAGCCCGCGGCTCCTGACATTCCCTGTGCTTTCAGCGTGTCTCTGCTTAGCCGCCGTGGTGTTGCTCTCAAGGCTGGTGGTTGAGCAAAGGGCGCTGTATCACCTCACGTCCTGTCCCGGTGACTAAAATTCTAAATTCAGCTTTCTCTGAAGAGAGCCTTGAAGAGTACTGGACTCAACAGAAAGAGTCTAGGAAGAGTGGGATGCTTGGTTGTGAGCGGGGGGCCTGGGTTCAGTTAGCCTGTACTGACTGTCCCTCAGGTGTGCATGAGAAGCAGGGGATGCTTCCAGTGGCTGTTTTGCTTGTTATTTTGCTGGAGAGCGCTAATGATAGAATCATAAAGAAATGGGTTTTGCCTGATAATCTGAAATTAGATTGGAGCCTTGGGGTACAGAAAATGTGATAAGCTTATTAGGAATGCCACATAGAGAAAATAACTGGAACTTATTTCTGGCAATTTCTGAAAATGGTGAAATTCAGGAAAGACAGCGTTTTTCCAAGAGAAGAAGATCTAGACTTTGAAATGTTGTTATTCCTATTTTCTTGCTGAATTTTGTTGTTGCAATTCTAAATTCATGTAGTTTGCACTCCTTTTTCCAAAACAAAACCAAAAAATAAACCCCAAATAGAACAAGAATCAAAACTGTAACCCAGTAAACTGAGGTAGAACTTTCCAGTTCAGCAGAGTTTCAGACAAATTTTTCAGAGAAAATTTACAGTTGGGGACCTTACAACCGGGCCTGTTGATGCAAAATCCTGTCAGAAACACAAAGGCAGCTTTTGTTCACCAGTTACTTGGTGTTTCAGAACTAAGAGATTTTGTACAGAATGAAAGGATGCATTTCTTCGATGTCAGTAAGTTTTAGAACTTCGTAGACTTGAAAAAGTAAAAGACTTATGGTTCATTGATTAATAGCTACATAAACGATATTAAATCTTTTTGGAAAGGGGACTTTAATAAATGAGATGCATTCAATTCTGTAAGTTCTTAAAAAGTTCTGCTTTTCCACTTTTTCTGTCCTGAAGTCTTGTCCTATATTACATTTGGGGCTTCTTTATAAAGCTACATATATTAATTGGGGCAGATATCTTCAAAAGCAGAAATTTAAGTATTGGAATTGGAATATGAGAGGGTTTTCTGGTAGCTAGGGAGTGGAGATTACTGGACATACATAACCCTGGAGATACAGTATAATGATTTATGGTTGACCTGCTTGTTTTCTGTGTTGATTTTAAATGCAGTAATGGATAATTTACACAGTGTGCTTAATAAAAGTGTCCAAAATGCCTTAATTTTTAAAAAATCAGAAATACCTTCGCTCTTATTTGCGATTTTAAGAAAGAGTAGGATACTGATATTGATATGTTTTGGTTATTGTATCCTTAAGAATTTTTCTGCTGTTTGGTGGCTTCCGGTTTTGATTCAGATGCCAAGGTGTAATCATGGCAGACTGTGTGTCTGTGTATCTGGAGCCAGAACTGAAAAGCTCCTCTGACTTTCCTGTTTTTCTTCTCTTATTAGTAAGGAATTATGCATTTACAATTTCCCGAGTGAACCTGTGATGTATTACAGATGCAAATTTCAGCTCTCTGTAATAGAAAAAGGAGTGGGGAGGGGGCAGTTCTTGAGCTGCAAGGTTCACCTTGCATCAGGTGTCTTCAGACCCAGTGCATGTTAAAGTCCCTTTCCCAATTGGAGTCACTTACCCCATCGTTTTCATCTTACCCTTCAGGCTTGAAAAAGCGTGTATTTAGCCATCGGCTCATTTTGTGTGGTCTGAGTTATAAAAATGCCCCTGCTGGTTTTTCCATATGAAAAACATGTTTTTCATTTGTGAAAACTTATATAATTTTTTTTCTTTGGCTGGGCTTTCTTTTGTGCTGCTTTAAATTAAAAGCAAATGTACTTCCCTCCCCTTCATTCTTGATTCCCCACCCCCATCTTTGCATGTTCCAATTACAGAGTTGTGAAAATAAGTCATCTTTCGGCTTTTGTTACTTTAAAACAGCTATTGGTGATGTCAGAGTCAATACTAAAAGCATTAAGAATGCTGGCAGAATGTAATGCAGCTGCAGTCCAACATGATGCTGGAAATGGGGTTGAGAGCATAAAGGCTTTCCATATTCCCAGGGCGCACAACTGCTTGCGGCCTTGGCTTTGATCTCTTCAAAGGCTGCTGCCTCCTCCTAGATGGAGAGACTTGGCTGCCACTCGCTTGCATTGAAAAAAGGCAGAGGTCTCTATTCAGGCAGAAATCAATCACTGTGCAGAAACAATTATGTGTAATTCAACCATCATGAAAACAGGACGAGATTACGGGTTTGTTACCTGAGTGACTGTGTGGAGACAGGGTGCAGAGAACACTGGAGTCCTGCTGACATGCCACATCTCGATGACAATTACAGACATACGAATGACGTGGCGGGCGGGGGAGGCACGATGACAAATGCTGGTCACGCTGTCCAGCAGAGCAGAAAATGAGGTTACAATTGGGAGATAATGTTTGCATATGTAACCATATTTCAGCAAGCTGAACAACTTCAGGGAACAGACCCTTAGATACTCTTGTGGGTATTTATGTGTATGTATACTAGGGTGTGAATGCGAAGTTAGCTTAATTAAGGCAAAAATAATCCTAATAATTTGAGAATTAGACTGGAAGAGAGAAAGAGAACTTTGGGTTATTACATTTGCTAATTTGGAATTTATACTGCTGACACCAAACTCTGAAAACACAACTAAGTTTCTAACCTGACATATGTCAGTCTGTCTTTAAACATCTTCCGGTTCAAGAGTAACATTTTTGTTTTGGATTTGTTAATCTGCCTCAAAAAAGCCTTACGTTTTTTCATCTTAACTTAAGCCCTTTGGGAAAATGATTTTGTCAGTTGTTCTGTCGTCCCTTGTTTTCACATGTTATTTTTCTAAAGCAACCTTCTGAAATGCGTTGAAGTTTCCTTTCATTGTGAATAAAAGCAGGGCCTTTTTTCTAGGTAGGAAATAACTTTTTGCTTTAAGTAGGAGTATATTTAGTCTCAGAGCTCTGGCACGCAAAGATGTCGAGGCATTTATTTTTATTTTAACTTGCTCTTGTCACCTAACAAAGGCGTAGGAGTAACCTCACACTTTGCCAGCTAGCCCAGCTAAAGGGGGTGGGAGGGAAGGCAAAATAAGATGAAAACCTAGATGGCTGATTATAAAATGGTATTGCTGCTGCTCAGCTTGCTACCCAGGCCCGGGTTTACCTTTTATGCCGCTCCAGCTTAGACATCAGAGGCGTGAGAGCTGCTTTGAGTTACAGATCTTCAAACAATAAGTCAAAACAAAAAATCAATCCCCTCCGGTCCCTGGGTGCAGTTATCGAAAGATAAAAGAGAAAAATAAAGTTATGCTAAAGCAGATAGAGGAAAGGAGCAGATATGCCAAGGAAACTCGGAGGACAAGTGCAGGGTTGAAGTGGGCCTCGTGTGAGCCAACATCAATGAATTTTTATCTTATCAAAAAGTTTTGGGGTTGCCAGTTCTTTTCAAACTGGATCCAGTCTGCTCCAGGGCTGCCTGGAGCATTGGCTTTAATAACGTTGCTTCTCCCCGCCCCCACCCCCCCTACCCTTTTTAAATATAACCACATAGGAATTAGATTGTGTTTCACTCAAGGTATAAAACTTGCCACAGACTTTAAAAGCAAATTAGGGGTTTCAATAATCCCTTGATATTTTGAATATAAATTGAGGAGAGGTTTTTTTTTTAATGTTTATTGAAAGCCATTGATTTATATGAAAAGTAAGGCAAATCTCTACAGTGTGTATTCTTTCCTCAAGCCAACTTATTAAGGAGAGCTGGAAAGCCCCCATGAATTCTTTTTGAGGTAAGAAATCTGTGTTTTTTCCTCTGTTTCTTGTGGGTAATGTCAGTTATTTTTGGAGATCAACTATCTATCTGAAGCAGTTTGGCCAGCATTTTGATATATGAGCCAGTACGTATTTTTATGAACCCAAGTTAGAGTTTAAAAGGCTTGTATTTTTAGATATTCTTATAGAAAAGTGAACCTGTTTGCTCACTGATTTTACAGCTGTAAACATTTCTGAAATTACCCAAGATACAATTCCTTCATTAGCTTCCCGAAAGGTCTTTCATAAAATGGCAGCACAGATTATACTTTTAGCCTTCCCTTGGTTTCTTTTTATCTTCCTCGCTGACAGAGTAGTGTACCTGAGCTTCTGCCCGGGGAAGCCACCCGTATCCATCTCCTTAACCACTGTGGAGCCTGATTTGCCCCTTGCTGGGTAATAAGTCTCCAGATTTTAAGGGAGAAAAAGATAGTTTGGCTTTATAGAACTAGATGCCCTGCTATTTCAAGAAACTTGTTCTCCGTATAAACTGTAGTTAATCACTTGAGTAAAATCATCATAGCTTTCATTTGCATAGTTCAGATGACTCACTGTTTTGAAAATTAAATAAACTCAAATGGAAAACAACCACACTGCGGGTTGCAACTTTTATTTCCTAGTACAGAGTTAATGAGCAGAAAAATAGCAGAGCCATTTCCACAGATCTAAGACTTGCATTTTTTTTTGAACTATTTAATGAATGTACTTTATTATACGTTGAAGCTTACAAGTTGTGTGCTGTAGGCCTTGAGACAAGAAGTGGAGTGAAGATTCTTTCTAGTTTCTTATAATTAAGCTATGGTCGAGAATTGCAGTCAGTATTTTTAGGCCTTTGTCCTCTGACTCTCCTTCAGGCTGGGTTCCGCTTGCATTTCTACTCCAGTCTCTCTCTTCCATTTCCTATCCTTAATCCCGTTTTGTCATCCTTCCAGGCTACTTAGCAGATGTTGTTATAAGTGTCTTCACATTTACATGCAAGGAAGGAAAGAAGACAGAGGAGGAAAATGGGGCAGGGTGTACCTGCAGCACATAGGTACCGTGCCCTGGCAAGCAAGCTCTGCTCTGGCCCAGGTGGAAGAACCTGTCATCCCAGCCCTAAATTCTGAGCTCAGGGCGTTTACTGTCACACAGGCAGTAGAAGCTCCAAGGGTTTGGGGGACGGAGGTGTGAGGGTGGGCTAGCTTCCATAATCTCCAGCAATATCCTCAACTGCCCCGAATAAACACCTATGCCAAGTAAAAGCATGCTTCAAGATGGAACCTCTAATCCCTTCTTCCAACTAGATTGCTGTCCCTAAGCTTCTTTTATGTAGAAATGTACATGCTGGGCTTCCCTGGTGGCGCAGTGGTTGAGAATCTGCCTGCTAATGCAGGGGACACGGGTTCGAGCCCTGGCCTGGGAAGATCCCACATGCCGCAGAGCGGCTGGGCCCGTGAGCCACAACTGCTGAGCCTGCGCGTCTGGAGCCTGTGCTCCGCAACGAGAGAGGCCCGCGCATCGCGATGAAGAGTGGCCCCCGCTTGCCACAACTGGAGAAAGCCCTCGCACAGAAACGAAGACCCAACACAGCCAAAATCAATCAATCAATCAATCAATCAAACATACGCATCTGATTCAAGATCCTCATTAAAAAAAAAAAAAAAAAAAAAAAAGAAATGTACATGCTAGGTAAATTGTCAGGCATATTCCCCTGTGTGTGTGTGAGTGTATATATATGGATATACATGTACATATAATGCAGTGTTTAATGCTGATCAATTAGATTGCCTGTACTTGAATCTCAGCTCCACCGCTTAATGGCTGTGGGACCTTAAGCAAGCCACTTTAAGTACTTTAATCCTTCATTTCCTTATCTGTATAATGGAAGTAATGGTAGTAACTACTGTGGGGACTCTGTGTAATGCAAATGCAACACATAGGTGACATTCAGGTACTAATGTTAGCTGTTCTTGGGTTCATGTTAGAAAAGAACACATCTGTTCTGCACTCAAAACATTATTTGCATTTTGCTACTAATTTTTTGAGATGTATTATCTGTTTATGCATTTTTGGTATTTGAATTTCTTCATGACCCATTCCCAGAGTAGAGCCCAGGCTCTGGAGGGAAATGTTGAGTCCAGCATGTCTCGTCTAAGCCTGAATGTCTATTGAAGATGCAATAATAAGGGGTTTTGTTGGAATGATCCTAAGGGCTGCATAATCATGGGAGAAAATACATGGTCAATAATTTGTTTAACTCTTAGGTTTCGTAATTTGGAATTGAGGAAAACAACCATAATTCACATTTTTTTCTAGCCTTTTTAATATACGAAAGGAAATAGCTTATCTCTTTCAAAGGAAAAAATTTTAATTACATGAATGTTATATTTTCGCATATTGTATTTGTTAGTTGGATACATTCCATAGGACAGTATTAAGTTCTTTTTACAGAGTCTATCCATGTGTAATTCACTAGCATTTGGAATGGTGAAAAGGAGAGCCATATTCAGATATTTTGAGTTACAAATAAAAAATTGGGTAAGGATCTAAAATTTATAATATGATAATATAATATTCAGGGTGGATGAGACAAACAAGATTCAGGTTACTGGATTATTGTAAATCCTCCAGGATAAAAGCAGACTCTGGGCAGCACGGTAACTAATATCTGTCCTTCCTGCGTTCAGACTGCTCCTCTTGCCTACCAGCCCTCACGGCCTCTCACCGTCATGCGGACAATCGTCAGTGCTGCTTTACCTTCCTCTTCTCAGGCCTTTGAGGGCAGTTTTATCACATACGAACTCCAAAATTTAAAATCTAAGTTGCAGTGGGAAGATAACCATGTGGTATTTAAAATAGTATTTGGACCTTCTGTTTTAATAGGAAATCTCCAATTCTGGTGATTTGTGTTGTTTTTGTAAAAACTACTGAAGATAACTTATTTAACAATTTTACTCCTCTTAACTTCAAAATTCTGTACTGTTTGAAGAAGAATTATTTAGGAGAGGAGCACCAATGTATATTTTAATTGATGTTAATTAACATCAATTTAAAAATATTTAAAATAAAACCTCTGAATTTTTGACAAGCCAAAAGAAACTTAGTCTGAGTAAATAGCTATATCCTTAGCAGAAAGGACCAGACGATCTCTCAGATTTTTTTCCAACTTTTTTGAGGCGTAATTGACAGATAAAAATTGTACATACTAAATGTGTACAAAAAATGATGTTTTGATCAACTTCTCAGAATTTTAAAGGAACACTCAGAGCTCTTAATTGTAGCTATTTAATTTTCAGAGATTACAGGGCTTCCCTGGTAGCACAGTGGTTAAGAATCCGCCTGCCAATGCAGGAGACACAGGTTCGAGCCCTGGTCCGGGAAGATCCCACGTGCTGCGGAGCAACTAAGCCCGTGAGCCACAACTACTGAGCCTGCGTGCCACAGCTACTGAAGCCTGTGCGCCTAGAACCCATGCTCCGCAACAAGAGAAGCCACCGCAATGAGAAGCTTCTGCACCGCAATGCAGGGTAGCCCCCGCTCACCGCAACTAGAGGAAGCCCACGCACAGCAGCGAAGACCCAATGCAGCCAAAAATAAATAAATAAATTTATTTTAAAAAAAGAAAAAATTTCAGTGATTACATAACCTATATAGTAACTTCATAAAAGTTATTGGCCGGTATCTCCCATTTTACTCTTGGCTATTTGGAGTTAGAACATGCTTTCAAAATCTTACAAGCATAACAGGGTAAACAATCTCAACCATTTATGCTTTTGAAAAAAAATGCAAATCTTATTGGAGGGCACATGACCCTAAATGATTTTATTTAACTCTTCAGGCACATTAAGAATTAAATAGCATGCTTTGTAAAACATGTAAATGTTTCCTCTAGCTTTGCAGTTATAAGACTCCTAAAAGGCAAACTTCTGGTATTTGATCCTGTGTGTTGCTTTCCAGATTTGAGTGGTTTTTCCAAACCGGAATGTTACAATGCAGCATAAGCATCTAAAGTTTTTTTTAAACAAAAAAAAAAAGGAAATTAAGGAGATGTTTCATTAGAAACATTATTTCTTTAGAAGTATTTGAACTGGCAATTTAACACACACATTTCTATGAAGATTAATGCTTTGATTTTGGAATATTTGGTTGAATAGCCAGTGCAACTGAAGTGTTGAAGGTTTGGGGGAATATATATAGTAGAAGGACAAAGCAGACATGATAGAAAGATATAAATTGTATAAAATGCTCAACCAACACCACATGGAAATTTTAAAGGTAAGAGTTCTTCATAGAACTCAGAACACATAGTGTTTGCTTGTGTGTCTTAGAAAAGATGAACCATGCCTTATAATTTTAAAGCTTTTAATATAATCTTCTGGAAATCATTTTGCATTTAAGTTCAGAGGTTTTTTTTCCTTGTCTGCCATGTTTTGTTTTTCTACCTGAATTTTAACCTTTGAAAGGTTTGCTTTTCACTCCACATCACCACCTTCCTGTGAGTGGTTACACTGCTTCCAGGTAAAATGAGACCGGTTTTTGTTCAGTTGGCCTGTTCGTCTAATAACTTTGTAACTGATTTTCTTTATGAATGGGTAAGGAAGAAGTCAACCTAAGGAATTTTAGAAGGATATACTTAATCACACATACTGTTTGATGTACATTTGGGTGCGGGGTAGAGGGGAGTGATGAAGCCAAAAAGAAGAGTTTCCTTGGAGCCAGCCCATGGGGTGAGTGGGAGGAGGGTAGAAGGGATTGCAGGCTCCAAGTGGGGTTAGCCCCTGAAGGATTCAGAGTGGATAATTACCTACACTGTAGGGCTTGAGGAGGCCTACAAGTCTCTGCTTGCCTAAAAATCTCTTCCCTGCTGGCAGTCCATTGAAATGTCACTCAGCTGGCCTACTTGCTCCCAATTCCCACTGTTAGAGCTTCTCTACAGACAAAGCAGGGGCGTTGCTGCCTAAGGCCCCTGTTCAGTGCCCTTAACACTGATGCTGGGGATGGGGAGTGCCTTAGAGGTGGGCTGGTCTCACATTCTGGCTGGTAGACACAGCACTGCACCTCTCCCCAGGTGAGGGCAGCCCTCTGCAAGAGTAACTCCCTCATCTCTCACTCTCCCACCATCTCCCACCCCCATGGGGAGAGGTAGCTGCCTTTCAGGGCCATCACTGAAAATAAATGGAATCACTCTTTCATGTGTTTTTGAGACTGCTATCATTTGCCTTCCTCTCACTCTTTCCCCCTGTTTCAGGCTAAACATTCTTAGTTCTTCCAAGCCTCTGCTTTCAGAAATTTTGCTGTTCTGGTTCCCCGCCCCCGCCCCCCCCCCCATTACATTTGTTTTGGTTCAGTAAAGGCTTGAGATTTGAACTCCTCAGTACTTCATATTGGGTCTGACCACTGCAGCATAGGGCTGGTCTGTGGGGTCCCTCATTCTAAGCATTAGAGTTCTATTAACGCAACCATAGGTTTTAAAGTCTTAATCACTTCTTGGCATGTGGGCTCAAAGTTAATTTGGGGCAGCTAAAATTCCTGTCTTCCTCCAACATGTTGGTGTATGGACCCATCAACTTGTAAAATTTCATATTAAGCCATATTAAAACCCCCTTCTCAATGGTACTTTGTCATTTTTAGCCATGTGGGGTCATTTTGGATCCAGTGATAGTGATTTTTATTCTTGCCATTTTCTTGTCCTGTCAGAATTTGCAAGGCAGGCATCTTCATTCTCTTTAAAGTCATTGATTAAAATGCGTATGGAGGCAGGACTAAGAACAGACTTACTGAGCCATTCATCAGTACCCTTTGGGTATTTTGGAAGGATCTTGCTTAGACTTTGGAATCCGGTAATAAGAATCCTCGTTTTGCCTTTGGCTTGCAGTATGACCTTGAGCAATTAACTTCTCAAAGTGTTCACTTCCTCATATATAAAATGATGATACCAGCTACTTCATAGAGCAGTTGTAAAGATCGGAGGTCATGTATGTCAGTCATCAAACAGTGCTTGACACATAGTAGTTGTCAACAAAGATTCATTCTCTTTTTTTTTTTCCTGTGCTTTGGAATCGTGGAGATAAAGTTTAATACTTCATCCATGTGTCTTGGATTAACTGAATCACTGTCTCCTCATCAGCTTCACAAGTCTTCTCTTTTCGAGGACTGAGTGCCACTTTTGACTGTTCCTCCTGTGCGCTACATTACTGCACATTTGAACTTTAAGTAAAGAACTAAGGTTGCTTAGGATGAGTAGTTGACCTTTTACCTAGTCCTCTTTCATTACACTGGATTAATCTATCAGTTGATCATTTGGAAGAAGGGTGACATGGAGGAGGAGACACAGTGGGTAAGAGGGAGGGGCGTGATAGCAGTCTCCAGATAGTTGAAGGACTGCTAGCTAGGGTGGAAGAGGAAGTAGACTTACCTCGTGTAATCACAAAGGACCAAATGATACAGGTCCACAGTCCTTTATTTGTGAATTTGGAATTGAAAAATACCTGAAAATTCAGTGTTTTGGTAAATTTGGTGGCAAAATCTGACTCTAATTAATGTGAAGTTATTTATAATCTTTATTCCACTAAGTGTGAATATTCAGATGCCTCACTGCAAAAATAAAGACATGTTTGATTATAGAGTACTACTCTGGACTCCACTGAGGACAGTATATGGTATGTAGTATGTGTACCATATTACTTTTCTAAAATCTGAAAAATTAAGTTATGAAGCATATGATCCCAAGGGCTTTAGATAAGAGATTAGATTGTGGGCCTGTACCTGTGGGTAAATAGAAATCTCAGAAAGACAAATACCAGCCTAGTTTAGGGAAGACTTTCTCACATACTTGGCGATAAAGTGGCATTATTTGCCATCATGATGGCATCTCTAACACTGAGATCACTCTTTGGGGTGGGGGAGGTGGAGAGGTGTCATGCAACCATCTCTTTAAGATGTTGTCAAGGAGTTCCTTGAGTAGGAAACTGGACCTATGAAGTCTCTTCCAACCCCTACATGCCAGAGTGCAGGCACCTACCGACGGAGAAGCCCGTACTTGCTTTACATTTATTACTTATGTCTCATGATTACACAGAATGCTATAGTCATTGTAAAGTTTAAATTATAAATAAAAGTTGTGTGCTAAACTTCTGTTTCATGAGGTTGATCTGACCATAGGTCAGAGGTTCTCAAAGTGTGGTCCGGGGGTCAGCAGAATTAGCATCACCTGGGAATTTCTTAGAAAAGCATATTTCTGTTCCCATCCCAGATCTACTGAGAACTCTATAAGGCGAGGTCCTGAAACCTGTGTTTGATTAAGTCCTCCAGGTGATTCTGAGGCATGCTAATTCAGTAAGCAGTACTGAGTACTTGCCATGAAGAAAACACCTGGAGGGGCCCATGGTGCCTGCAGTCTAGGCCCAGGTTATTCTGTGCCAAGTTACTATTTTGAAAGGGCTGTAAATGAAACTCAAAATACAGAAGGAGAATAGGGGAGGAGTAAAGGAATTCTAGCTGGGACAATGAGAAGAGGCTCATTGGGAAGAGTGTGCTTTAAGACGGGTAAGACTTTGGGCTACAGATGGAATAGTATTCCTGGCTCAGGAGAAAGAACAATTCTCTCCGCACTGGGAAGTCTGTTGTCTCTAGAATGTCAGTGGGGATATAGCAATAACAAGGGAGGGCTAAAGCAGTGTATCAGCCAGACTACTGGATTACATTTTTCACATACTTTTGGATGTGAAATCAATTCTCTTTGGACCCAAGTGCCTTACCTTATTTATCCTTGTTAAATTTCATCTTGCTCAAATAGGCGCATCAGTTGAGTCCTATAATGTTTTGGATTCCTGAATCTCTCAACCGCATTGCCTAATTAGATCCTCATCCAAGTCATCAATAGACACTTTGAACTTGCGTTTGAAATCTCCCTCCAGGTTGACCTAAATCCTAACATCGTGTCAGTGAACTTGCTGAACTACAAAGAAATAACCTTGATTTCTTGTGTGGTTTGCAAAACAGACCAAAAAAAGTCTCTCTGTTTTCTCACATACCCTATACAACATACCACTAAATTTTTTACTGGGAACTTTTTACATTTTAAGCTTTTTATTATAAGATATGCTTTATACTATATGGTAAGCTGCCCAAGGGCAGAATTTTGTCTGATTTTCAGCCTGCCAGAAACTTAAAATTTTTATTGCATGTTCCCAAAGAGCCCATGCCTCAAGAAAGCCACACTGGTGACTAGCAGCATATATTGGCTTGTGCAGAATACTCCCCAAAGCAGAGGCTCACGAGTTGGTCTTCTGCAGCCTCCCCTTAGACCACTTAGGCGGTTTGCGGAGACTGACTTTGATCCTGTTGCTCAAGAGTTGACAGTGTTTCCAGATGTCTTTCTTTTGACCAGAATTCTGTCTAATAACACATGGAAGCGTGTTTCTGTGAGGGCCTCTTGCATAGTCGTGTGGGCATTGCCGAGGCACTTTCGAGTGGTTTACGTTAGAAAAAACGATTTCTATGTGGCCCCCCCGCCGCCATGTGATAGTTTGATGCTGTTTAAGACAAAAAAGAAAAATGTGCGCTTATTCATTTTCTTTCTTTGTTGGTTAAGGACAAGCCTAAGCTCCAGGAAGCAACTTGGGAAGGCAGGGAAGAGAACGTGTTATTTTCACTTCATAGCAAATTAACTAGAAAGCCTTTTGATGAACTGTAAACAGTTAACAATGTAATCATAGGCTGATAACACTGCATCATAGGACTGTCAACATAAGAGAGCCTTCCTGTGTCTTTAAGGATCTCATCAACATTATTATCCAGGTAGATAGTTATCTGTCAAGCTCTTAATGGCTTCATTTAAAGAGAATCATATAAGCAGACTTAATAATCGGTTCTGGTCACCTGTGTTACAGGCTGTCATTCCTCTTTTTTAACCTAAATTCCAGCTGCTGCTCTAAAAGTTCGTGTATGAAGGGAGAGATTTGAAGGACTGTTTTAACTCATCCTGAAACTCAAAGGGAAGTGAACCAAGTACTTTTTTAAAGTGATCTTGGGACTGATGATGTTATGGAAAAAGGAAATGAAAATTGGAATCACTACCAACTGCCCCAATGACTATTCACTCTGTGAATGGCGCTGCTACCCATGACATGATTTAAGAGGACAGCGTTTCTCTCCTAAGTTGATACCATTTATTACTGGTACTTCAGACAGGCTAAGAAAATTGTTCAAAGAATACACAGCGTGCTTCCTAGGGTTATACCCTAGTAAGTACCCAATATTGATACCACGTTTTTGTACCTAGGATTTGCAACTAGCTATGACTAACATAAGATAAACTAAGTATATTTCTAACTTTATTAAGCAATTTGAATGCCAAGATATGACCTGAATTAACTGGGAACATTTTGTTGTTGGATAGACTTATGAAGAATGAGGAGAACAACCAAAGATAGTTTTGTTGTTTGTTTGTTTTTAACATCTTTATTGGAGTATAATTGCTTTACAGTGTTGTGTTAGTTTCTGCTGTATAGCAGAGTGAATCAGCTATATGCATACGTATATCCCCATATCCCCTCCCTCTTGCGTCTCCCTCCCACCCTCCCTATCCCACCCCTCTAGGTGGTCACAAAGCACCGAGCTGATCTCCCTGTGCTATGTGGCTGCTTCCCACTAGCTATCTATTTTACATTTGGTAGTGTATATATGTCAGTGCCACTCTCTCACTTCGTCCCAGCTTACCCTTCCCCCTCCCCGTGTCCTCAAGTCCATTCACTACATCTGCGTCTTTATTCCTGTCCTGCCCCTAGGTTCTTCAGAACCTTTTTTTTTTTTTTTTAGATTCCATATATATTTTTAAGTGGAATACCCAGGGCAGGATTTTTTTGTTCTGTATCTGTGATTTTCTCAGAATCTGAAAAGTGTTATTTTACTTGGATTGTTCTCTCTCCTTCTGCCTCTCCATTATTCATGAATGACCATGTTTTTGAGAACAAAGCAGTCAAAATTCGTGCAATCTATACATGGTTTGAGCTTCTAACTTACTCCTTACCAAAAAAAAAAAAAAAATTATGACTTGAAGCTTAGAGAATCTATGATTCAGAGATATTTTTTCCTCCAAAATTATAATTTTCTTTGGAATTCTAGTGCTCTTATAATGCTAGAGGCAAAGGGGGCATTCTACTTGACCGCTGGTTCTTGGGAATGGAAGGGGTTTGTGTTTTTCTGTCTCTCTCTAGTGAGCTGGTTGGAACTGACCAGAGTTCCACATAATCAGAAAGACTGTGAAGTGGCACAAATCCTGCAAGATGGTCAGAGAAACTTGGTTTTCTGAGTTCTTTCTTCTTCCCTTGGGAGCAGCAGGTTTGGTTCTGTCAGGAATCAGAGAAAGAACAAAAACAGAAGAGATGTCCTGATTCAGCATGGGGGGTGGGGCACGGGGAGTGGTGAAGATGGTGCCCAGTGGACGCTCTCTGGGATTTTACCTGGCCTTCTTTTCTGAAGTGAAAGTGGTGCCTATGACTTAATAGTGTGGGAAGTGTTCATTTATTTTATCTGTGATATTTATTTGATTGCTACAAACATCCATTTATAATAGGCATTTTTAGGAGTTCTTTTCCTCTTATTTTTAATCTGTCTTAAGGCAACAACAAAGGAAATCAAATGAGCTAATCCATACACAGCCTTACTACCCTAATAAATAACTCTTTTCATTATTCATGATCTTTTCTATTTTCTAGTCCTTTCCCATACACATATGTATTTTTGGCATTTTTGTAATCTTATCTGTTTAGATATTTATATCCTTTCAATAAGAATGGGTGCTGTATCTTAACTATATATTTATTTTCTAGTTAAAATGAATATATTTCACAATTTAGAAAGGAACAGTTTAAAGTCAACTTTAAAATAAGATATATCCTTAGAAAACAAATTCGTGGTTACTAAAGGGGACGAATTAGGAATATGGAATTAACAAATACAAACTACTCTACATAAAATAGGTAAGCAATAAGGATTTACTATATAGCACAGAGAATTACACACAGTATCTTGTAATAACCCATAATGGAATATAATCTGCAAAAAAACTGAGTCTTTATGCTGTACACCTGAAACTAACACAATATTGTAAGTCAACTATACTTCAGTTTTAAAAAATAAAATAAGTAATGTCTTTCCAAAGGGCAAAAAAAAAGCCCTAACTCCTTACTTTCAGTAATCAATTTATCCTTAAAGAAAAATACATCCTTTTTTTTTTTTTTCCCTTGAGATTTTAATCCCACCTTGCTTTTCTACCAGTGACTGATTTCTTGTCAAGCTTTTACGGATACAGGTTTTTTTAATGACAGCTAAATAATTTTTCTTATGTTGTAAACATTGATGTTTAGGAGCTCTTGTTGCAGTTTTATTCATCTTTCTTGTTGTTTTTCTTGAATGCCTAACTTGTCTTTGGAGGGCAAGACTGAAGGTCCTTGTGAAGGTCCTCACTGCTAGACTCCCTCCATTAGTAAGAGGTCCTTTTGTGGGAACTGCACAACAGGTGAATATTGTCACTTTTATACTGGGGTTTGCGTGTATATTTCTTTTTGAGAGTACTACTCCCTCTTAAGAACCGTACATAATTCATTTGCTGTTTTTTCCCCAGCAATCATATATTACGAAAATATACTCTGCATGTGTTGCATTAACAAGCCTCCAGTGGCTGGAAAGATAAAGAAATAGGACTTGTGGGATTGAATTGTCCAGCACCAGACCCTACGGAGAAGATTCAGGGCCATGGTCAAAAGCCCCATAAAAGAGGACGCAAGGACAGAGACCCAGCCCTTGATCTCATTCTCTTTGCCTGGCCCTAAACAATTTGAGACCTTAAATTCCTGTTTCCCACAGTTCAGCCTTTACTATCTTGACATGTTATACTCCCTACATCCATAAGTTCTCTGTGACTTCCTTTTTCCCACTATGTATTTACATTCCTAAAATCTCTGATTCCTCACAGTAGCAAGAATGCTACAGTACATTTTCTGCTTAAATAAGTGAGAAGCAGCTACAGTACATGCTCTGTAAGTGAGATGTACTGTAGACAAGTTCAGGAGACTGCCTGTAGTCCCTGAGGTGGTTTGATGATGGATGGTTTTCAAATGCATGGAGAAAAGGGAGAACATAAAATTGATGCCAACACAGTGGTAATCGTAAATAATTATTTACGTCAGTGAACCCCTGTGCTTGCTTCTTTCTGCCCCCACTCCCTCCAGCTGTCTTCAGCCTCTCTCTGGAGGGTCACGAGATTCGGCTTCAGCGTTTTATATAGCAGTCATCACGTCCTCAGCATTTCCTCAGGTACGCAACTTTATAAATGAAATAAGTAACTTTTAGATGTCTTTCATTCCTTTACTAGTCCCCCAAATTTGGAGGGCTCTGAAACAACCTTAGGAGTCCTCCTGAAGAATAATCCAAAGAATTGACGTGTCAGATGGGAAGTCCCAGGTGTCATCTCAGGCCTCTCCCAGGTTTCAGTGTGCTCTTCTTTCTGCCTGAGTGCTCTCTCCGCGGGGATAACTCCTACCGGCTCACATGTCACCTCTCCTGAGAAGCTCTTCTTGAGCCCTAGTTGGCTTTAATCACTCCTGTAGAATATTTTTTTTTTACTCATGCCTCACTTACAGCATTTTCCACATTGTATTGAAGGTTATTAATTTACATCCCATTCCTCTCACTCGACTGTACACAGATTCTTCAGGACATGGACCACCTTTATATGATTAGCCCCTAAAATAGAGCCACATATACATAAATCAACGAATGATGAAGTAAATGAATGGAACTTTCCCCTTCATTTTTTTTTCCTAAGGATAAAAATAAGGAGATGAATATGTTGAGAAACTATTAAATTACAGTCTTGATTAAGTATTCCAATTGTCATTTATCCTGACTGATTTTTTTACCCATTTTTCTTCTGTCCCTATCGCACCTATATCAAAAGGCACAAAAAGGTCAAATTCAAACGAATCAGTTTAAGTCCTGATTAGATGAAAAAATTTGATTGGGAAAGTTGACATAATTGACTAAAAAAACTACTGAACATTTACTAAAAATATCCATGATATCTGTTTTCATTATTATCAGAAATCTAGAATTGGCTTTTTTATGCATGTGTATGTGAAACTTTTTGCAATTTAAGGGACTTATAATTGGAGCTTTAAGTCCTTAGTGGAAAAAGAGCACTTCAGAACATAATTAAGAGCACGGGACTCTGGAATAGGACCATTTCCAGAAACAAACAACAAGAAACTACCCCACTCCAGTAAAGTTGTCTCATGTCCATCTAAGAACTTAAATATTAGAACTGGAGATTTTGGGTAGTTTTGTGGGTTTTGATGGTAAAAGATATGATTAGTGTTCACACTGTTACAATTAGTAACTTTCTGAACTTAGAGTTCTAAATAATACAACATAATACATTTAGGATTACCTCGTATGAGTATAATAGTGGATTTAATCAGCATTTATGGATTACATTGAATTGAAGTCTCAGGCAAGCCTTGACCTCTCTTCTCTGGTGGTAAGACTGTACATTCACACTACTGTGCTTAAACCATCTGTTGAGGGTTAGCTGTTTCCAAAGTCTGATTACTGAAGTATCTTTCAAACTCACGTGCTTTAAAAATGTATTTTAAAAAAGATTCTAAGGTAGTGTTACTTAGCAAACAAATGATTTTTCTGGGAGACCTCAAAGTTGCAAAATCCCACTAATACCATATAAGCTATCAATAATATGTACATATCTGCTGGACTTTCACAGATTTTCACTAGTGCACCAAGTAAATTCTAAAACACTAAACATTTCATCTGTAGCAGTGGGAAATTTAAAAAATGATAGTGGGATATATTTAAAAGAGCTGGAATCCTACCACCGTAAGTAATATTGATATAATAATGACTGAATTATATTGAATTAGTAAGTGCAATGAATACTAGTAAGCTCAGTGCATTAGTCCAGAGAAAAATAATTGCTAGTCTATAATGGGAAAAGATGTTGGTAAGTTAAAATTCTAAGTTGGAAGGAGATAAATTCTATATGATTAGCCTTTCAGCAGAGAATTCATTTCAGATTTAATGAGTCAAAAATAATGTTTCTCCCACAGCTTGGTACCAATATTGCTACATTAAAATATATGAAACAAGTCTGGTGATACCTAGAAGGTAGTGTTAGAAAAGCTAAGCTTTAATCCTAGGTCCAAGATGAACTTTGGACAGATTGCTTGGGGATGAAAGAGTGCAGAAATCCAAAAACACTCTGAAATCTGAAAGTGTTTTCATAAGTTGATTGGTCACCAGAGCTGACCAAAATTGATGTGAGACTTTTTATAGCCTATATCTAACCCACTTAGTGTGACTCTTGTTGAATTTTGCTGAAGGAATGTTCATCTAACTGATTAAGGGGTGCTGCCCCTGACTCTGCTGGGGGTATTACATATTATACAGTCTACATCCTGTATTACTTTACATACATATGAAAATTCTGAAAACTGGAAAACACGTCCCCTCAGGTTTCACGTAACACGTATGTTGTAGACCAGAACCTTAGTTATTTCATGTAAATTAGATTAATAATACCATACCATTTTGCAAGAGAAAAGTTTTCGATGTCAGACAGATCTGGATTTAAATCTGCCTTTGCCTTTTTACTTTGAGACCAGGGACAGGTTGTTTAACCTCTGAAAGAATAATTCTTAGATTATAGGGTTATTTGTTTTGAAAGTTTCTAAAATACCATGTTTGATAGGTGATAAGTCAAAATACTCCCTAAGTAGTAGCTTTGATTATTAACTTTAGATTTAAAATTGGCAACAGGCATCTTGAAAATTGATGTGGTCTTCTAATTCTGGCATCATGGTAAATGAGATACTCTCACCAACCCTTCTGCTGAAATGAGCCAAAATTATGGAGATCTATTTTACTTACACACACACTCATATATGCACAAATATATGCACATTCATGATGCATACACAAACATGCATACACATACCCAATCTATAAAAAACTTATTGTCAAAATATACATTTTGAATGCATCTGTCAGCTAACTAGAAAGTAAGGGATACTCAGAGGCCAATCAACAAGTAAAAGTAGGAACCCAGTGATGTAAATGGCCCACAGAAGCTGGCTTTTGTTGAATGTAGTGATTCAAGCTTCAGTTTACATCTTGCAGAGTACACAGGAAAAAAAGTTGATAGAGTCTAATAAAAGAAAAACACCAATCCCAGCAGAAAGCTGGATGCCAAAAGCTGTATCTTCAGTATAAAGGTGAACTAGCAATAAACCCACCTTCCCAGGAAAATGCAAGGAAAATTTCTTGTCTCAAATATTGGCACTGACTAGAAGGTTGGAAAAATACTCTCATGAGAATTGTAAACACAGCTGGCTTTCACTGAGGTTTGCGACCCAAGTTCACATTACCCAGGTGGACTAAAGACCTCAAACTGAGAATTTTCTTTAAAGGAATCCTAGTTTGGTAATGTTTTCCAGTACATAGCAGAAGCAGAGACAAGTTCCCTCTGGAAGTCCTACCTTTAAAATAGGTCTCAAAGACTTTCCATAGATAAACTTACAAGAAATAGGCACTTATAATAAAGAAAAAAAGAAAGAAAGAAAGTCACAGCACACAAGAAAACATGGCCCCATACTCAACAGATTCAGTTGAGTCAAACACCAGAGTCTTTAAATCAGTGTTGTCATATGTATTATCCAATATGGTAGTCATAATGTATGTGGCTCTTGAGCACTTCGCTAGTACAACTGAGAAACTGAATTTTTAATTTAGGTAGCCATATAGCTTGTGACTACTGTATGGGACAGTACAGCTTTAGAAAGTAGAATTATTATACACTTAGTTTAATATGCTTGATAAATAGAAAAGGGAATTGAAAAATATGAGTAAAGATCAAGAGACTATAGAAATATGATGATACAGTTTTAAGAAAGAAAAAGAATCTTTAGAAAGGAAATAGTTGAGTATTTAAAGCTAAAAACTAAAATGGATGGGTTTAAGAGCAGATTGGACTTAGCTGAAGGGAGAATTAATGAAATGGAAGAGAGAGCTGAAGAAATTTTCCAGAATTCATATGGAGAGACCAAAAAAAAAAGGAAAATTATGAAAGTTAAGGTAAAAGGTATTACATGCAAAGACCAACCCAGAATAAGCTGAACTATGATAATATCAGACAAAGGAAAATAAAATGCTAAACTGTCATGCTTATAATAATACAACTTCAAAATCTATAAAGGAAAAATTGACAGAAACATAAGGAAATATGGACAAATCTACCTTCCAATAAGGGATTTCAGCATATCTCAATAATTGATAAATCACCAGATGTTCCTCCTCCTCCTCAAAATAATTAAGCTATAAAATATTTGAACAACACAAGCTTGATCAAATGGATTATGTGGATTGCTGTATCCAGCTGCTTTGGGATATAAAATATTAGGCCAGGAATCAAGTGTTACCAGACTTCAAAGGATTAGTTATTATACAACTGTATTCTCTTATCATAAAGCTATTAATTTAGAAGAAAACCAGAAAAACTTTTTTTTATTAATAAGGAAAACTCTTCTAAATGCCTCAAAGGTCAAAGAAAATATTTAGGACTGAAAGGTAATTAAAAGTTGGCATATCAAACCAGTGGTATGCAGCCAAAGTGATACTTAGAGGGAAATTTATAGCCTTAAATGCTCATAAGAGCAAAACAAGAAAGATTAAAGGTGTGGTGAATATGTGATGAATCAAAGAGAATGATTGAGGCATGAGGGGTGATTGCAGCACAGTGCAGGCCAGGGACTGTCCTCCTTTGCTGCTAGCAGTCACTCATGACTCTGAGAAATCAGTCTTTCAAAGTCTTGGCCAGAAAATGTTGTCCAAGTTATTGGGAACAGCTGGTCCAGAGGGTAAGGAAAGGAAAGTGGTTACACTGTAGTACTCAAAATACGAGGGCATGCTTGGCTTGTGCTTTGGTATCTCTATTCTTTGCTCAGAGCAAAAATAAAACCAACTTCCTTAGTAGAGTGGATCAGTATCAGCAGGTTTGGGTTAGTTAGATAGGTTCTCAAAGTGTAGTCTCTGAACCCCTGGGTCCCTGAGACACTTCTGAGGGGGTCCATGAGATCAAAACTGTTTTCATGATAACATATAAATTGTCCTTTTTTTTTCTTTCTTTCTTTTTTTGCTGTTTCACTGTGTTAACATTTGCACTAGTAGTATGAAAGTAACAATGAGTAGAACTGGTGGCAACAGCACAGATCAAGGCAGTAGCACCAACTCTATTAATAGTGATTATATTCTTTCCTATCATGAATTCAATTTAAAAATGCTGGTGCCCCTTGATAAAACAGTAAAAGTTATTTTATTAAACCTAAACCCTTTCAGTCTTTTTTTTTTTTTAATATATTCTGGTGATGAATGAGAAGTACACATAAGGTACTTTTGGTGTGTAGTGAAGTGCCATGGCTGTCTCAAGAAAACACCTGTGTGATTGAGTTTTTACTTTACAGAATGACTAATGATCAAATATAGCTATTTAGACTTGGCTATTTGGTAGACCAGCGGTCCCCAACCTTTTTGGCACCAGGGACCAGTTTCGTGGAAGACAGTTTTCCACGGACCGGCGGGGAGTGGGTGGGGATGGTTCAGGCAGTAATGCGAGCGATGGGGAGCGGCAGATGAAGCTTCGCACGCTTGCCTGCTGCTTCCTCCTGCCGTGCGGCTGGTTCCTAACAGGCCATGGACCAGTACCAGTTCACAGCCCACAGGTTGGGGACCCCTGTGGTAGACCTTTTATGAGAACTAAGCCTGTCACTTCAAGGAAAACAATTATGTTTGTTACCAATGATAAAATTCAGACTTTCAAGCAAAAATTAGAATTTTGGAAGTCTTGTATCCCTCTCCATAAGCTTGAAGCCTGAATCCTTAAAGACTCTTCTAATCTCATTGGGGGTGTTGACAAATGTGATTTTGATATTGTATAATGAAATGTGTCAATATTTGGAAGATCTGCAATAACTCCGGAAACCAACATACTCAAAATGATCAGTACTTCTTACAAAATCATACATGGATGAAAGATCCATTCAATGTAGACTAATGGATTTTGATGTGACAGGGTAGGAAAAGTTCACTGGTATGGTTTCAAATTTCATTTTGCACCTAACCTTTAAGAAACCATCATATGTCCAATGTAGTATAATATCTCCATTATACTGCATGTATAAGGAGAATATTCAAAATTATCTGAAAAGGCTATTAGAATAATTCTCTTTTCCAACTACATATCTGTGTGAGGCCAGATTTTCTGCATATATTTTAACCAAAACAACATATCACCACAGATTTTGTGCTGAAGCAGATATGAAAATGCAGCTGTTTTCTATTAAGCCAGATGTTAAAGGGATTTTCAAAAATGTAAAACAGTGCCACTTATTTTCCACAAAAATGTCATTTATAGTCACATGTAATGAATTTATTACTATTGTTTTTAATAAATAAGTAAATACTTTTAAATGTTCTCAGTTTTAATTTCTGTATGGTAAATATTGATAGATATAATCCACATAAACAAAAGCTGTTTGGGGTCCTCAATAATTTTTACGAGTAAAGGGCTCCTAAAACCAAAGTTTGAGAACTACTAGTTTAGTGAGTCAGACTTTTAAGCTTTTTCATGGGAAAGATTGTAGGCTGCCAAATGCACAGATACATACAAGGGGTTTTTTTTGGTTTTTTTGTAATAAAGGCTGTTAGTGATGAACCACACCATTCAAAATAATCCCAAATAGGCCATATTGGCAAGACCTAAGACATTTTATTGAGTGTTTTGAGCTATTTTTTTTGCATTTTTTAAGTGTGGGTAATTCTCACTGTCATTTTGTACATGACTGTAATATTATTAAATGACATTTTGAACCCCATAAATCTGAAGCCTATTATGTATTTAAAGTAGGCTCAGAAATTTCTTGAGTGAAAATTTATGAGAATCTATCATGTCCTTTCTTACTTAAAATAAAATTTCAGTGTGTTCACTCAAAGATCAAGAATAGAAATGGTCTTTTCTAAATGAAAGTAAAAAAGAAGATTTCCTCATTTAACAGAAAACAAAAACAAATGATTCAGAACCCAAAGACTTGCTCTTTTCCTCAGCACATGGTTTTCGGTAACCTGGTGTTTGAGCATTCATCGTGAATGTGGGAGTTGGCCTTCACTTCTACAGACAGGGCCGTGATCACAACCTTTCCTCTTGGCCTTTAGACCTCAGAATTCCACAAGCACAGTTAAGAGAGATGAGAGTGAGAAAGAACAATCATCTTCCCATGTATCCATATGATATTCTAGAAAATGAAAAAAATGTCAAGACTGAGAAGCCCACCTTCCTGCAGAATTTACATCTGTAGTCTACAGAGCTGATCTAATGAGAAGGCAAAGAAATTGAATAAAATCCTCCTTTTTAAATTTTATTTTTATGTTTCTTTCTTTGGTGTAAGTTATTCGAATCTATTTGATCACAGACCACATGCGGTGAAGTACAGCTCCCTTACAAGGGAGCATAGCTGTCATATACGCACACCAAAAATACGTGTTTGGAAAAAAAAAAATAGTTGTAAAGTTTTTCCTTCAACCAACAAGAAGCTCAAGAAGAGATTTGACCATAACAACAAATGTATGTAAAACAAAATCCAGAAAACAGGTTGGGTGGATGTTGTGTTATACAGTCTCATGAAAGAAAATGAGTCAAGATTGATCAAATTAATGCACACAGATTGCGCACATTTACCCACTAAACCAGGTGGCAGTGGCTGTCCAGCTCCTGCCACAGCTGTTTGTTTAAATTGCTCACTGAGTCATTCTGAGAAGAGACTCTGCCTTTAAAAAACTAAGTAAACAAACTATTTGAAATCTTTGTCTTCTACCTGATAATCATCTAAGAGAAGCTCGGTAATTATGTACTTGGGAGAGTCCCTGGCCTGAGGCCTTTCCAAACCTGAAGTGGCCTAGGAGAAATTCAGAAGAAATGTCTTTGTATTTGTCATTCATTGGAGACATAGTGTTTTATCAAGTCTGTCACCTTCTTTGCTAGTTCAGCTATATCATTGCAGCTGGTAGTTCACATTTAGCCTAAACTTTACAGTCAAGCTGTTACCAGAACCATTATATGATATATGGAGGTTGACTGCCAGCAAATTGATCTGTTGAATATTTTTATGTCACTGTTTAGCAAATGCAGAAAGATGGATTTGTAAAAAGATGACTAGAGAGATGAAAGCATGGATTCTTTGCCAACTTCTAAATTAACAGTGAGTACTAATAAGCTCATCTTTTAAAAAAACAATGCAATGGAAATAAAAATAATCACTCTTACAGTATGCTCAGAGGGAGCCCGTACTGGGGTGTCAGATCTGGATTTGACTCCTACCTCTACTGTGTACCAGCTGTGGGATCTTAGGGAACTCATTTCATCTTTCCAAGACTTATCACTCCCCCCTCCTAAAATGGGGATAATTATGCAATCTCACAGGATTGTCGTTGGGATTAAACATTTGTTCAGCACAGTACTTGGTACAAAGTAAATGCTCCAAATAGTAGTAATAATAATTGTGGCTGTTATCCTTGCTAATATTAAGCTGTATTTCTCAAGTACTAATTAAGTCCTGTTATCTTCCAGAGCCTTGGTTCTCTTATCTCTAAAATGTGGGGTTGGTAGGTGAGCTCTAAGTAATTCTTCCAGCTGGACATTTGAGTCTGGTTCAGGAGGTTGGCTCGCTGCCCAGTGGAGGGTCCTTCACTCTCCCCTCCCCCCCATCTTACTTCCCTCCCCCCCCAGCAGCCCTGGCCAGTTAGCTCCCAGCAGGAGGTTGCTAGATCAAAGCCCTGGGAAAGGTCAGGCATTCCTGGCACTGTGACACTCAGCTGGCTATAATAGCTGCCCTTCCCTAGTCTAGTAATGCAGAAGCTCCAGCCTCTACGTGGAGAAGCTTTTCTGGAAGCCACTTTCTGAGCACCGGGGCTCAACTGAGCTGGGGAGAAACAAAAGGGACAATTCTTGTACGGAGGTCGCCATCAAAAAGCTTTCATTGTTATGTTTCTGTTTTCTTTTGGGATATATAAACGGTGAGACTAGGACGGTGGAGGTCAGGTCTTGTCGAAGATGTTAAAAGTGGTAAATTATGGCAGAAGTAGTGCCACCATTAAAACATAGTGTCATAAAACATAGTCAATAAGGGGATAGATTCACAGTGTATTCAGTAAAAAGACAGATTGCAAAACAACATCACAGTTCCTGTTTTTTAAATGAATGTATGTGTGTGAAACTAATAGAGAAAAAGGATTGGAAAGAAGTTTATCTCTGTGTTGAAGTGTTTTTTCTGGGTGGCAATATCAGGTAGTTTTTGTTAACTGTTATTTGGATTTTCTAAACGTTTTACATGAGTTGAGGATTCCAGTAAGGAGAAACAAAAGCTGATTTTTGTTTTTTTTTAAAGAAAGAAACCAAATTGTCTTTCAGACAAAAAGGTTAACCTTTCAGAGAAAAGAGGATGTGTGAGCGTGAATTGTGTGCCGCAGTGCCTGGAAGTGACCTGTCGTCACCCTGGGAGGCTTGTGGCCTTGAAGCGGTGGAAGGAGCCAGTCCCTTGTGCACGTCGCCTGCTCAGGACTCTTCTCGGTGCTCTGGATCTGTTAACTTCGTGGAGGAGAGCCTGTTATCTGTACCTTATGGGAAACCAGGGCACAGGGAGGTTATCACAGCCAGGCCCGCACAGACATGAGCAGGAGAGCCGAGACCCAAACCCAGAGCCCGCGCTTCAACCACGCTGTCCCGGGTTGCCTTGAGCTCTGGCAGCGCTCCTGGCAAGCTATTTCCAAGGTGGATTTTGTACGTGTAGCCATGGCAAGGTGAACTGGGGTGCTGTGGCCAAGTGCAGTTACAAGTGGATGCAAAGGGCTGCTTGGATCCTTTCTCTTAACCTGTTGATTCTCTGTCCTGTTAGCCGAGTCCAGCCCGTGGTCCTCCGATCTCGTCACTGTTTGGACCCCAGTCCTAATCCCAGACAGCAGCCTCGGCTACCAAGGCCTACTATTTATTTTACCTGAGGCTCAAAAGTCTTACCTGGGTGTGAGCATATCAATGAGTCGATAGCTTCACTCAAAATTAAAACCACCATTTCTTTTCCTTCTGTCATAGTCAGTGGCTTCAATTCTCCCTATAAAAAATAACTCTTCCATAACTGCTTCTCATAGAGGGAGGGAAAGCAAGGTAACGAGAAAGGGTACCCCTGGCCTGAGGGCTTCAAACCACAGGTGTACCTAAGCCATCTCTGTGTGTGTTACAGGCAGACCTCTTAGCCTCTCTGGGCCTCAGTTTCCTCATTGGAAAAATTCAAGGACAGGATTAAATGAATTTCAAGGTCTCTCACTGCTCTTGATTCTTTGAAAAAGTTTCGGTGCAGTCTTTCAACATTTTCTGTTACATATTGTTTTTTTCTAGTATATTCCAAAAGCAGAAAGAGGTTGGAGTCTTATTGTATATTTCTACAACAGCTGCAAAACTTCCTTCCTTTAACCTCCTCAGGTCTGATAAGTACCTCAGCTGTGTCCTATTGTTCTGATGGCCATTTTCTTACTGTAGCATCAGTTACTAATTTATTTTTGATGGAGAGCTCGGAGTTAGCTTTGGGGTTATTAGCAAAATTGTTTCTGGATAGACCATTATCTCTCAAAGTGAACCACGTTAAAATAACATTTAAGTAGAAATTTTCTCAAGTTTATAAAGCAGAGGAATGATCTGGGCTCACCATAGCCGCTGAGAGAGGAGGCAGCTTCCCAGCATTATACCAAATTACATCTAACTTCTCTTCATCAGGTCTTTGTACGGTTTCTATTTACTCCCGTTCTCACCCTCAGGTTGCCTCATGTTAAGCTGTGCCTGTTGGTCTGATTTATTTGGACAGCTCATTTTCAATATATAAAGTTGGGTATTTGCACGGCCAGGAGAGAATTTTCTGTCTTCAACAGAGGAATATATCAGTTATACCAGTGTATATATAAAGGGAAGGGGACCTTTAGTTGACAGCTTATAATCTAAAGTGGATAATAAATCCATTGCTTTAAATGTAGCCTCTTGGACATAGGTTGTCCATAGCAGGCCAGAGGGAACCGAGTCCAAATGCCGTTCTCCCACATCCCTTTCTCCCCAGGCAGGCAGCCCCTGCCGTCACCATGCCCAGGGCTGCTGCCTGGGGTAACACAGTCCTGGGCTGCTGAGGGGCAGTGTTCACAGAGGAAGCTGACACTTCCACGGATAAGGGCAAATGATGTGTCACATATGACATGTGCCTCTGACAGTGGTCCTAACTGCCCTCTGTAAACCCTTTTCCAGGGCACAGGCTGTTTTCCTTGCCCTGTAGCAGCTGCTCATTCCTATTCAGTGTCTCTCCCTAAACAGCATAATCTCGTATCTTCAGCTCATGGAGTTTGTCTGCTCATATGCACCAAAATTGTCTCCACGTTTCCTAGAGAACACTTGTTTTCATATTAATTTGAGCTATTTCCCCTAACTGTGTACCTTTTCACCTCTGTGCTTTTGGTGTTTTCCTCATTTTAACCTTTCCCCTTTAACACAGCACCTTTGGAGTGGTAGGGGTGATGAAAACTTGCTTTCTGCAAAAACCGTTTTCTGGAACGGCCCAGTTTATATTTCTTTTTTCTTTTTTTTTTTTTTTTAAATTAATTAATTTATTTTTGGCTGTGTTGGGTCTTCGTTTCTGTGCGAGGGCTTTCTCTAGTTGCGGCAAGTGGGGGCCACTCTTCATCGCGGTGCGCGGGCCTCACACTATCACGGCCTCTCTTGTTGCGGAGCACAGGCTCCAGACGCGCAGGCTCAGTAGTTGTGGCGCACGGGCTTAGTTGCTCCGCGGCATGTGGGATCTTCCCAGACGAGGGCTCGAACCCGTGTCCCCTGCATTGGCAGGCAGACTCTCAACCACTGCGCCACCAGGGAAGCCCTATATTTCTTAGTTATCCTGCTATGTCAACAACAACGATGACGATGGTGATACCACTGTTTGTATGGCTTTTTCTACGTCTATCATTTAGGCAAGCTTGGTCCTCTTCCCTGCTTGTCCTTATACATTCCTTTACTTGACTCTGAAAATATTTTTAAGGTTGGTTCTTTTACCAAATAAGTTAACTCTAAAGGAGAAAGAAGATCTCTGAAGGACAGTTTTTCTTTATGTTTCTTGTTTTGTTTGAATGCTAAATACTCTGGGCAAGTTTGAATACTTGCAACTGTTGGCTTGAATATGCTGAATTTCTACAATGAAAAAATGGATTTTTGAAAACTTTTAATAAAATAGGTTAAGAAGTTTTGAGTATTTCAAACTTCCTGAAGTTTTCCTAACATACTTGCCTTTTAAGACAAAAAGAGAAGGAAGCCCAGATTGCTTGGAACTCTTCTGTTGCCTTTCTTTTATTCTTTGTCTTCACACAGTGGTTTTTAAATGTGCTTTGTGTCCAGAGCTAAACCTTTTACAGCTGAAAGTAGAACAAACCGACTTTCAACTTGACTCTGCCTTGTCTTTTATTCAAAATGCTTATTCTGAGCAGTAGTGACAACGGGTGGCCCAAGGGCAGAAGTAGCCACTTGCTGCTTCATCCGCCCTACGTCCCCCTCCTCGCTCGGTGCACATTCCTGCCGTGTGTTAGGGCCCCAACCTCCCCACCCTGCGCTTGCTGTTGTGCAAGAGTGCCAGGGGAATCTTGTTGAATTCTTCGAAGAGCAGATCTGTAGATGTGTCTTTTGTTTTAGTATTTTGACAGCATGAGGTGCAGACTTGGGTTAAGGTGCTTGTGATCTGCGGCAAAAACAGGATGTTTTAGGTGAGCCTGACTGTACAGGCGGTAGGCTTGTGGCAGGGTGGGTGCTCCCTGACTTCGGTCCCCATTTCCCCTTCCACACCCACAACAATTCTGTCTCTGTGTGCAGGTTAGTTTCAGGACTTGTCAAGGGACAGTCGCTCAGTTGGCGCTCCCCAGGTCCCCCCGTTACGCTGGGGGGCGGGGTGGACCCCTCCCACCTGCCTCCTTTCTGTCTTCATCAGAAAGTTTCTGTCCCATGCGCGCTCTCTGATTTCCAAATTAAAAGTTAGGGGTTGGTGGATTTACTGGCTTACTGTATTTCTTCCTCACTCTGGTCACATATGACCTTAAACAAAGAGAGTGGTTTCCATCAGCATTGTTAATTAAACACTTGGCATGTTTTTCACTTCGGTAACGTCTCACCTTCGCGGAGCAGTCTCCGGCTTCCAGCTTGTGGACTCGTGGCAGCGCGCGGCTTCCATTCCTGGGCCGCTGCCTCTTCTAGTGGGGTTTCCACTCCACCGGGGCAGTTTCTGACAGTGCTTTTTTGACTTTGCCTAACGGTGTACTTTTGGGATCTCTGGGGGACGTCTTAGGGACAGATAATGCTTTACTATGTGGAGGTAGACCTTGGCTTGATTCTGCCTTCTCTGAGAGGGCTGCATCTGTAAAAGGGTTCGGGTTTAAAATGAGGCACGTGTACTAATCACATTCCTGTTAAGCCATTTGTACTAGGTATGAGTCACGTTTGGCTACTGTGCAGCAGATGTTGAATTATTTTTACATTTTACCTATTTAACAAACATCTATGTATGTCATTATTATGAGCCAGGAACTGATCCAGAAACTTGACTAATAGTAGCTCACTTAATCCTTAACAACCCTGTGAACTAGGTACTGCTATCATGGGTAAGAAGGTATAGTGCCCATAGTCTACCTTAAGCATAGAACCTAAATCCGTCCGCCACTCTTTCATATGCCAGCACCTTTCTTGCTCATCTTGTCTTTCTCTAGCTCGTTCTTTTTTAACTCTCCCTCTTATTAAGTGGTGGAGATAAATGTCAGAATCAGGGCTGGGAATGTATATGGTAGCTGCAAAAGGTAAAGGATCTCTTTTTTGTAGCCATCTCTTGTTTTTCTCTCCTGTCCTCCCCTCAAGCAGGAGTTTGTGGGGACTCTGTAGCACGGCCTGGTTGCTGAAAGGTGACTTAGCCAACAATGCAGTCCATTAGCTGGATCCCCAGGTACACTCAGCAGGTGGTGCTTTCAAAAAATAGCTACAGGCCAGTGTGCTGGGAATCAAGATAAAAACACAGCTCTTGTGCAGTCATCAAAGCTTTAGCTACATTCGGAAAAAACAATGGGAATGGAAAGAAAGTAGAGTTGAGTCTACAGGGGTGTATCTCACAGATGGGCATCCTTCATTTACCTTCGTAGGCGTCTTCTCAGATCATCAACATGAATGATCTTTTCTTCTTCCTTTTGTGACTCATGTGTTCTTTGGTGTATCCTATGGAAATATTGGGTGAGGAGGAGGTAAGTTGTTGATTAGCCCTATATTCTGCTTAAGAAGAACTTAGAGGAAATTGCCCAATTTTTAGGAAATTCAGCATATGGAAAGAAGATCCATCTTTCTTCCAATATAATAAATGCTCAGTACGGACAGGTTTCAGAGACCTTATGGTTGTAGGACCCATCCAAGTTTTCAAATAACATGAAGGATTGCTATGTACTACTGAACAGCTACTAAGGGCTGTGAATTCTCTCTACATTTTCCCTAATCCTTTTCATAACACTAACATCTAGTGTTAACATTAACACTGATGTTGGATGTTAACATTTCCATTTTACAATGGAAGAAACAGAGAGGTGTATTTCGACAAGGATTACCAACGGTGCAGAGTCAAGATTTGAACCCAGATCTGTCAGCTTCACACCACACCAGGAGACCTGCATGGAGTGCCCATGAGAGGGGAGGGGCATAGATTAGCTGGGATGATTTCCTGAGAGAAGTGGAGAGGGGAGCATTCTTGGGAGGGTGAAGAAATAAAGAACGCTGATGTGTCTGTTTCCTTATTGGAAAATAACCCCCTTTGTGGGTTTGTTTTTTTTTTTTATTAAATGCCAGTAACACAAGTGTCGATCTCAAAGACAATTATAATCATCCTATTAGGAACCTTCTAGGCAACAGACAAATGGCTGTATCACCAGGGGCAGATTGAAGCTATTACATTGTAGAGATAGTAAATACCCATACTGTATGATGCTTGTGAGAAATTCTGACTTCAGAGAAATGAGTATAAAATACGAAAACGTGTTAATTTTAGAGAGTGAAAACATGTCCCATAAGGAAATGATTATAATACTTAGTGACCCCTGTTATTGTACTCAAAATAAGCAGACAGAAAAATTTAACAATTACATACTGTTTGGAGGATGTTAATTTTCTACCCGGAAAACTGTTCAGCCAACATTATTACCACCTGCCTTTCTTCCCCATCTCCCCTCCCCACCGGAGGCGACTTGCCCTTGCTGAATATAAACAATTGAAGGGAAAAGCAGTTCTGATACAAATCTCATTACTTTCCCTTTCACACCCCTCCCCCAATAGACTTTAAAAGTGATAATTGCTTGAAATACCGGGAGAAAGTAATTTGTACTGTATTGTAAAGCTCTGGTGAACTTCAAACACATCTGCATTCTGTAACGGTGACTTGTTTTTAATTACGGGGCAGGGCAGATGGGTATTTCTGTGGACATGCTGTTCCTGCCCTCCACCCCGACCCCAAGAGCTTGGGACTTGATGGAAAATAACTTGTCTGGATTTTTAAGAATCTGTGTTAATACAGCGGGAGGCCATAGTTGAGAACCTCAGGGAATGTCTTTAGTATTCAGGACCCTGAATGTTTTGTCTTCTGTTTTCTAGTTTAAAATTTACATTAGACGGGAGTAGTAATATTTAATGCTCATTGGCCACCATTCCAAGCACTTCACATACCTTTATTTTTGTTCAGCATTGACAGAGTACTTACCATGGGCCAGGCACTGTTCTAAGGGGCTTGCAGATATTAACACATGTGTTCCTCATGCAGTCCTTCAGGAGCGCTCCTGTTCTTGTTCCCCGCTTTCCACGCGAAGAAACTGGGCACATGGAGATGGAGTGACTTGCCAGAGATCGTCCAGCTGTTAAGGGGCAGAAGTGACATTCACACCCAGGCAGTCTGGCTCCAGAGTCCACAGCTCAGCCCCTTACTATACTGGAAGGCAGCTCATTCCTCTTCTTTCTCAGGGGCGTTTCTAGATGACAGCCTCCAGCAGGGGAACAGCATTTAGCTTTCGTCTGTTAATCATTGAAACAGATTGAGCACTGAGGAAGTGCTCAGGCTAAAAAACACTAAGGAGGAATAGTTGATGGCCATACAGGGAGTGGCTTTCTCTGCTTTCTTCCAATTTAAATAGTTCTTCCACACAGGTGCTAACTCAAATATGCGTAAAGATCGCATGCCCACAGCAGATAAGTAGCTTCTAGCAGATTTAACAAATTATCCTTTGTCTGCCAAGCTCCTTTGTTATCAAAACTATATCCCTAGGTAGAAATGTAAGTTTTTACACATCAAAGTTTGCATGCTAAGCTGGGGACGGGAGGGACCTATTGAATTTCATACTTGGTCTGGATCCAATCCTATATTCCTGGTTCACAGATAGAGAATGAAAAACACACGTTAAGTCACCCCTAATTACTAGTAAGATCTTTGCTCCAGATCCTTTTAATGTAATTAAGAGGGTTAATAGGGGTAGGAGTGCAAGAGAGGAGAGAGAAACTTGCAGCTCAACAGGAAGGACTAGTTTGCTTGTTTTCTGTTTATTTTTAAACCTCATATTTAACAGCTAATCCTAACCTTGTGCAAGTGTGCCTTATAAATAAATTGAGAAGGTAGTGATTTGTATGGGTTTCATGGCTGATCCTGTTTACCTCATGGGAAAGAGCTGGTAAGATGAGGTGGGAGGCCTTTCTCCTGACCATGTGACTGCTCTTATTTTGGTGGAACCGTTCCCAGTGCCGAGGCTGTGAAGACATCCCCCGTGCTGTAATACGAGTTATTGTACACATTCAGAAGGCAGATACCAATTGTTGTGCCTGTTGTTGCCTTAATTTGGGTAGGAAAAACCGAGCCCAGTAAAACATTAGTGCAGTACCTCTTAACCAGATAAGGTTGCAAGGAGGAAAGGGTGTACTACGAGTGAGTCAAATCTAGAAGAAGTCGAAAGTAAGAGGTGCTGTGACAAACTGATCACAGATAAGATGATAAACTGAGATCTTTTCATTACCAGCACGATGTTATGGCTTGTTGCACAACTGTCATCTCTGGCAAAGCGCCTGAAGGTTGATGTGGAACATCTGAGCCGTTTGGAGAGGAAACGTCAAAGTTGAAGCACACTATTGTAAAGCCACGTATCCAGGTTGAGGTCCCTGCAGCTGTACACTTTGCAGAGTGATTGAATAGATAGATGACCAGGTCTCGTCGATACTTCCGCCTCTCTCTCGAGTTCCGAGTTCCGTGCAGTTGAGTTTCCCTTCATGGCTCTCTGTCTCACCCCGTCCCTGCCCAGGGAGCTGTCCCTTTCTAGCCAGCTTCGTGCTGTATGTAGATGTCTGGCTCTGAGTCATCAGAGTTGTGCTTTCTGAGGGTATCCTGGCTCCCGTTTATAAGACCTTCACGTGGTAACTGTCCGCACGAGTTTGTGTGCCTGTATTAGGTTTTCTATATCTTGTTCTTTCTCCTGTCAATAAAAGGGGACATGGCAGTGGGAGACAGCGGGGGCTGGGGGGAGGAGTGGAAGTGGGCTGTTGGATTCCATGATAGGCAAAGGACATAACACCCTGGTTTTTTTTTTCTTTCAGTGTTCTCAGTGTGTTTGTGTGAAGATCATCACTTACTTGACAGAAAGGGCAAAATTTTGTGAAAAACCGAAAAATTTACACGTGAGGCTGACTTCAGTGGCTATCCAAAATACAGTTCATAGTATACAGTTTTTTTATACAAGAAAGCTCGAGTAACACTAAAATTTCACTTTGTTGTGAAACACTTTTTCTTTGATTATAAGGCTAATGCATAATATTCTTGGTGGAGATTTTGGAGTATACAGAAAAGCACCAGAGACAAGATCACCTCTAGTCTGACAAGTTAACATTGTGGTTAACATTTCAGTGCATGTATTTCCAGTCTTTTTTCTGTCCATAGATACTATATGAAATTTCACTTTTCCCAGAGCAAAGGCTGCTAAGTATGGGAGACATTTTCAAAAAACTCTTTTCCCTCTCTGTGCCCATAAGCACCATCACGTTTGCCTGCAGAGGTCACTGACCTCAGCCCCTCTTCCATTCTGTACATTCATGCGGATAAAAATGACGAGGGGCATAATGAGGACAGAGAGAGTGGACTGTTTAAAAGCCCAGTCAGCCTTTCCACCAAGACCAATGGGTGGGCCTTTGTATAATAAGAGGCATGTGAGGTGTGGGGTTTTTTAATATTTTTCAATCAGGCTCAAGTTGGACTCCGGCTGACACACTGTCTGTGTCTAGCCTGCTGTCTCATTTCTACTCGTCCCTCTGTTATTGCTTATTTTCCAACCTGTCTGCCTCCTCAGTCAGGTGGGTTTCCTCTCTCTGAGCACTCAACGGAAGTTGAAAGGGACTCTAAATATGTAAACTGCCATTCATCATCAAGTGTTTTTTGATGATCGTGTGAGGTTGCTTTTTCTAATATATTTTTTACTAACATGAGTGGGTTTGGAAAAAATAATTTGTATTTCTGCAACTGATCTTTGAAAACTCATCCACACTAGAGGTGGCATTATGGAGGTACAGGATGGCCCGGGGCCAGAACTCAGATCGTGGGCCTTCCTTGGAGTCTGGTGTCAGCTCTACCTCTTCCTAGCCCAGTGACCTCATGAAAGTCACTTTGTTAATTTCGTTTCATGAAAGGAAAACAACATGAATACCCTAACTGGTCTATGAGTATGCGGTCATGTATAACAGGGGACGTGGCCGTGAGAGGCAGCAGAGTTGGGGAGGGGGGAGTGAAAGTGGTCTGTTGGACTTCACGATAGTCAAAGGCCGTAACACCCAATTTTCTTCTCCTCAGTGGACCTGAAATGTTCTCAGAACGCGTGTGAGATAACAAAGCCCATTATCATTTCTCACCCGCCTGCCTACCCACAACCTAGTCCACAAAGGCAGCCTCTCCATTCTCTGAGGCTTCTAGTTTGGAAACCTAGAAGGCTCTTTCCCCTGGCCATTCCCCTCACCACCACACCCAGTCGGCCGTCACGTTCAGCTCCTTGTCTCTGCTGCTCGCGTTTGTGACCATTCCTCGGTCGCTGCCATCCCTCCATCCTGTTACCTCCTGCCGGACTCGCTCCTCTCCCAGCTGGCCTAGCTTTGCTTCGAACACTCCACATTACGGTTCCTGGCATATGTGTCTTACCTCTTTGAGCAGATCCCAAGTTCCTTGAGAACAGAGATGAGATTTTTCTTATTTTTGTCCCCTTTGCCACCCTTCCTTGTCTGGCCCTGCACCTTAACGTGGCAGGTGCCCGATTTAAAGTTGATTGAATTGGGTAGAAGTGAACTGAATTGATGGGATTGTTTAATCTCTGAGCCAGATTTGGGCTCCCCTTTGAGCAGTTTTGGCTGATCTGGTAGCGGCGTGCTGTTGCAGGGGAGCGCTGGATCTGGAGTGGGGGGGGATCTGGAGCCTGGATGCAGACGACCAGGTCCCCAGGCAGCGGCGCTCTCCGGACTGGCCAACTGAGGGCAGTCAGATTTGTGTGGGCCCTTAGGCTCCTTCCAGCTCTCGAATCCCACTTCAGTAAACTGCTTTGCTCCTGATCACTTTGAAGTAGCAACTTTCCCCATCTCGTATGAGATAAAATATTTCATCTCAAGCCCAGGAGTCATTCTGCTCGTATCCTGTGACGGTGGGCTAATGAGAGCCCTGCCAGAGACTACACGTTGGAAGAGAAGGGATCGTTTCCGTTGTTCTATTGTAAGATTTTTGGCCAAATCCTCTGTAGAGAAATAAGGTAGAAAACTTAAAAATTTCACATATAATGGTAAAAGTCATGATTTGAACATGATTGAAGTTAATTTTGAAACCACTCGGGAAAATGGAGATATTTGAAGTGAAAACAATGTTTTAAAATTAGAGCGTGGCCTTTAAATTTTTTGTTCCAACCCCAGTAGTCCTCTTAAGAAGTGGATATTACATGGCAGTGGATTCTTTACACACTTGTAACTTTAAAAACTCACTGCCTTTTAAAGAATAGGATAAAATATCAACCTTAGTACTTAGAACTCCAGGTTACAAATATAGACTTTCCAGGTTTCTGCTGCCTGTAAACGTGGCCTGCCAACCAGGCCAGCAGAAAGCCCTTGGAGCCCTTCCTTCCGTGTGTGCCCAGATTCCGAGTCTACAAGGTGTGCTCCCTTCAGCTCCCATGAAGCATGCCCGTCTGTCTACCTGAGAGCAAGCTGAGAAGTCAGTACCATTTCCCAGGAGGCTTGCAAACACCCTAATCATCCTCTGGCAGGTTGGAGAACACCTGGAAAATTTTCCGGTTCCCTTCTGTCCATTTGCGGCAGTGCCCACAGTAAAACTGATGCCATTTATGGAACGACTCCAGAGAGAGCTCCTGGAAGGGCAGGGGCACCACAGGGCCAACAACAGCCTTCCTGCCAGCATGTGGGCAAGGCCCAGGAATGTGTCTGTGAGGGAAGGGGAGGCTTGCTCCTAGATGTGTCCTCAGTATGATTATGTGGGTGTCATCTGTGTCCCTAAACACACACAGTGTGTCATGCTTTTGCTGTGAGCTGTGCTTTGGTTATATATAATCCCAAGTTTAGCCTTCTGAGATTGCCCTGTCATCACTGTATGTAAAATTACAAGGTTCAGAGATATAATTCACATACACAGTAAAATATCGCTTGGTTTTGTCTTACATATACAGTAAAATTAGCCTTCATTCAGTCCAAATCAGTTATTGCACCTCTAGTTTATTTTTTTAAATTGAGATATAATTCACATAACATAAAATTTACCATTTAAATTGTACAGTTTAGTGGTTTTTAGTACATTCTCTAAGTTGTGGAACTATTACCACTGTCTAATTCCAGAATATTTATATCACTTTAAAAAGAAATCCCTATCTATTAGCAGTCACTCCCAATTATTTTTCCCTCCCCTCAGCCCTTGGCAACGACTCTTCTTTCTGTCTCTATGGATTTGCTTATTCTGAACATTTCACAGAAATGGAATTATATAATATGTGGCCTTTTGTGTCTGGTTTATTTCACTTCATATAGTTTTTAAGGTTCATCTATATTCTAGCATATATCAGAACTTCATTCTTTTTTATAGCTGCATAATATTCCACTCTATGGATATACTACAGTTTGTTTATCCATTCATCAGTTGATGGACATTTGGATTGTTCCACATTTTGGCTATTAATGAACAATGCTGCTGTGAACATTTGTGTACAAGCATTTCTATGAACACATGCATTCAGTTCTCTTGGGTACATTCCTAGAAGTGGAATTGCTAGGTCATATGGTAATTCTATGTTTAACTTTTTGAGGAACGGAAAAACTATTTTCCTATCTATTTCTTTGAAATATTTTTAAAGGCCTAAATATCACCTAGTTAAAACACTTTTAAGGGAGGCAGGAGTTAAACAAGTCAATATATTTGGTTAGAGAAAACATAACTGAGTTAGTATTGCAATAATAATCTGAGTTGGAAAATTTCAGGTTCTGTTAAATACAAGAAAACGGATTACTTACAGTGGTTTATGTTATCGCCACATTAAGCTGGCTTAAATAGGGTTGGTGGAGAAAATGAATTCCCTTGGATTTTTTAATAGACATAGTCAAACTCTGGTGAAATAAAGTTTAATTATTTTCAAGAATTAGCGGTAGTAATCAAGGCTGGGAAGGTGTCCTGAGCATTGCTAATTAGCTGAAAGACTTGAGAGCCTGAAGAAATGGCCGTTGTTAACATAAACTGGAAGTTAAAGGGAAGGTGAAAAACAGAGGCCCATAGGTTCCTTAAAATGATTATTTGTTTTACAGGCAGGAATTTTCTAAATAGAATGATAGCTTATATTCTTTCTTGACATTCCATTCATCAGCTTGTCTTGGGAATTGCAAGGCTTGTGGGTAATGTATTGATTGATTATACTATACATTAGTATGTTGCATAACCATTTCTAAAGCATAAACACAGATGATGATAGCATTTGGGGGTGGGGGGGGGTGTCTGTGGTGATTTCTTATTTGGCTACGCATTTACAGCTTGACGTTTCTCACGCCTGCCTCTGAGGCCCTGTGACCTGTTCCAGATCAAGTTTTCCAACCTAGTGAGAGAGGCTGTCGGCCACTGGATAATCAGAAAATGGGCTGCATCATGATTAGGTGAAAGAAAATAGGATTTAGTCCAGCCTTTCTTACTTATTACTTTGTGGTGTTGGACTTCCCTGAGCTTTCTTGTCCTTGTCTGAAAAATGGGGAAATTAATAATACTTTTCTTCCAGGGTAATGCCAAGATCCAAATGAGACAAGGGACATGAAGACACTCTGTAAACTAATGTAAATTGGTTGTTTTGTCATAGTTCAGTTCTGGCTTTTCCCCACAAGACATCAGCCTTTCCTCGGAGTGGCTTGTTCATAGCTAGACCAAACTGCCAACGCTGAATCCTCTTTGCAGTAAAGTACTTAGAGGAAACCAGGAATCTAGACTCCTGAAATAAAGCAGGACTCTTCTTCAATGTTTGTTATTTTGTAGGACCATAACTCTGTAGCCATACAATTCATAGCACTTACAAGTACTGAACATTAGCTCACTCTGTCAGTGCAGACTCTGGACTGGCCTTTTGGCACAAGTGCACCTAACTCAGGGGGCTGCCATCTCCCTGCCCTTCTGACAGGGGATTGCCACTTCTTAGTCACAGACTAGTCCAACTGGGTTTGTCTTTGAAGGTTAATTTAGTGGCGGAGATTCAAGGTAGACTTGTGGTGCAGGAGTACACAGTGGTTCCTGTCTTTGCTGCAGAAAGGGAGAAGCCCTCAGTGGAATTTTGTCAAGATGACTCATCTGGAAGTCCTGACCCTTGTCATCATTAGCACAATCTTACAGGTCCTTGCACTGGGAGAAATCGGGTTTCATGACAATTAAAATGCTCCCGCCCTCTGTCTTACATCTGTTGTGTAAGCTTTATGGATGTTCCTTCAGATTACCAATACATGCTGCCAACAAGCCAGTGCCCCATCTGCAGTGTGACACTGATGCATCTTCAAACTGATTTTTTAAATGTTCAGGTAAGTAAGTCATCTCTGGTTATATGCAGTTCTTTCTTTTGCCTTCCTGACCTTCTTCTTCCTTCCTCCTAGCTACTACTAGAAGAATCAGAACTACAGAATATTAAAATGTTGGAATTCAAAGCTTTAGAAACCCTTGGGATCACAGGGTCGTTGGTACTGGAGAGGGCATTGAAGATACTCGGGCCGACACTTTTATCATTTGTTGATGGCAGGAATCCAATCCCAAAATTTGAGACTCAAAAACTTCAAGTTGTTGCACCTAAGAGCCTTGCCTTACCGCTCCTCACGTGCCTTTACCTTTCTTGCTCCCTCTTGTGTTTATGGATCATCTTCAGGCTTTCTTGGCCCCCAGTACATATATATTTCCACTTTCTGTATTAGCAAGTCAACCACTACCTTCAAACATCGTTAAAATATTGGTATTCAGATGGAGCAGGTGACACATATTAAAGAGGTAAATTGAAATATTCTTCATGCATTTAGATAGACCATATTGTAGCATATTTGCATCGGAAAAGAAACATTCTTGCACAAAGAAGTTATCTTAATAGGGAGTAGAGATTTCTTTAAGGCTGCAAATCAGTCGTGAAGCAGTGATTGAGAGGATTCTTTGAGGCCATTATTAACTGTTTCAGCAAATTTCTAAGTTAGCTTTATCTGGTATTCCCCGAACTCATGCATGTGGACTCAGGTAGTAACTTTCTCAATGTAGGAAATGAGATTAATGACTTCTTTTCTTCCAAAGTGGGATTAACTATTGTATTTACATAGTGTTTTACCATTTGCAAAGTGTTTCCTTGCATGATCTCACTTGATCCTTATACACACTTAGCCGGGGAAAATATTAGCCTCATGTAATGAGCAATCTGAAACACAAAAAGGGTATATATCATTTGCCTAAAGTTCACACAACAAGTAGCACCAGGAATAGTATCCAGATGTTTCAACTTCAAATCCAGTATGCTATTAATATCTGCCCACCAACCGACCACTACCCCAAGCCTTCGTATAGAAACCCAGGCAAAAGCTTTGTTAAAGCAAAGTGTATAGTGTCTTAAGAATATTCCTTAATTAGCCCTTAAATTATTTTTGCTCCTTTACACTTCTCCCTAAAATTCATAATTGCTTTCAGAGATCCCTAAGTTGATCCTCATATTCTCTACAGAGTGTTTATGTCCTATTTCTTGAGTAAAAGTGCTGTAAAGACAACAGCCTCTCCTCTCCCTCTTTTTTAATATTTAGTCCAGTACCAGGTTCTGTGCAGTTTGCCTGGACGATTGCTCTTTGATATACCGCCCTCATGTTGGAAGCTGCATTCTTTAATGCATGTATGACATAGTTTCAATTATTTGCTTTTCTGTGTAAAATTCATTTGTTACAGATAACTTTCAAAAGTAATTCCATTAAGTATTTTATCCTTTTTTTGGGCTGCATGAACTATTTCCATGAGAGGAGGGAAGAAAATGCCCGCAAATCTTCTACAACACTCTTGTCAGTGCCACGTGGTGGAGCTCCTCCTGTCTGCTGACTGAGACCCGGTGCTGCTGAAGCCCAGTGGCAGGGAACCAGGCAGAGTAGTAAATGCCCAGCCGCCACACGTTTTCCCAGCGTTAGCAGGGCCTGGGGACATGGCTCAGGTCATCCTAGATCGCATCAAATGACAATCTTTGAAACTTCTTTTTTTTTTTTTTTTTTTTTTTTTTAAATATTTATTTATTTATTTATTTATTTATTTATTTATTTATTTATTTATTTATGGCTGTGTTGGGTCTTCGTTTCTGTGCGAGGGCTTTCTCTGGTTGTGGCAAGCGGGGGCCACTCTTCATCGCGGTGCGCGGGCCTCTCACTATCGTGGCCTCTCTTGTTGCGGAGCACAGGCTCCAGATGCGCAGGCTCAGTAATTGTGGCTCGCGGGCCTAGTTGCTCCGTGGCATGTGGGATCCTCCCAGACCAGGGCTCGAACCCGTGTCCCCTGCATTGGCAGGCGGATTCTCAACCACTGCGCCACCAGGGAAGCCCACAATCTTTGAAACTTCTTATTCTGGAACGGTTTCAGACAAAGATCGAGAATATGTTCCTGTTGCTTGTCAAAAGAAAGAGGGAAAGAAAAGTTTGTTTCACCCGGTAATTTAGGAAGGGATTCAGTGTTTGCCAGTGGTGTGCTGTTTCATGTTTAACAACCAGTTTGGGGGGAAGTGGCAGTGACTTTTCATATTTGCCAATTTTCATGGTATAAATAATCCCACCATGGCCAATTTCAAGCTACCAACATAATATTAACAGGTTCTCAAAATTCCTGAAAATTTAGCAGTCGGCTCTGGAGAGCTAGTAGAAGCCAACTCCAATACACTGCTGTAAATAAACAGTAACCTAGGTTGCTCTTGGGAAAGGTTTGTAGATCAGGCATTCGGTATCTGCCTTGAGTTCATCAGCAAGTTTTCCCAAAAAGGATGCAAAATAAAATCCAAAAAGGAAATTTCCTATTCACAATAAATGCTACAAAATAGAGTTTATCTTTGATTTTATATTCGTGGAAGTATCCTTTTTCACCAGCAGAGAATAGCTATTGTCGTTTTTGCTGCTATACTTTTCCACTGGCTATAGGGCATTTCTCTGTTATAATATATGAATAGAACTGAGTTTTTAAAGGGTCTTTACATTTTGCTTCCTCTTTTTATACCATTGAGACAAACATTTTCAGGGAAAGTTTGCTGTTCTAGTTTGACTTATTTGTGGGCTTTAAGATGAATCAAATGTAGTAAATTACATAAAATCCTGTTTATGTAATCTACTTCATTTGTCACTCAGGTTTTATGCCTCAGTTTCAGCTCATTTAAGAATTTGGTTTCAAATCCCAAGCAAAAGGTTTTTTTCCTTGACTCATAAAAGTATATCCTATAAGTAGTGACGTCTGCAGCATCATTTTCTCTCAAGATAAACTCTAGTGTGTTGGGTTTTGTTTTTTTCAGACAATATATTCTGATGTGAGATGGAAAGATGGTTACCCATCAAGGAATGAGTTAACCATTAACTTGTAATGAATCTAAAAATGTGTATTAGGTGTTTTTAAAAGTAATCTGTGCTGACAAGTTGAAGAAGTTACATATAACCGCTGTGCGACACACCATTTATTCAAAAGGCTCACTGACCTATAAAAGATAGATATCATTTAGCAATTCCTTTCATGCTATAATATGAAATGTATAGTTTTATACTACTTGTCATATAAATATTTGGTTTTAAACTTACTGACTTGTCCCTCAGTATGGGATATTGGAATCCAATGTTTAATTTCCAGCTCTACCACTAAACTTTTCTGATTTTCAGTTTCTTTATCCATAAGTTTCCTTTTCCATAAAAGGAACTTTTGTTAATAAATATGCCTTTTTTTGTTTATTTGTTTTAAGTCAAATTGGAGGATAATAGGGAAAGGTGCATTCTTACCTATAGATTTTCAAACTAAAGCAGAGCTAGCTGTCTGTTAGAAATATAATGTGAGTCCACAACTGCAAGTCATACATGTAATTTAAAGTTTTCTAGTAGCCCCATCAAAAAAGTAAAGAGAAACAGGTAAAATCAATTTTAGTAATAACTTATGTAACACAGTATAACCAAAATGTTATTTCAACATGTAATCAATGTGAAGAATTACTGAGATATTTTACATTCTTTTTTCCACATTAAATGTGTGAAATCCAGTGTGCGTTTTATACTTAGAGCCCGTCTACATTTGGACTAGCCACATTTCAAGCCCTCAAAAGCTGGTGACCAGTGGCTACCATATAGGACAGTGTAGCTCTGTAGAATAGCTTTAATGCTTATCTTACAATGTAAATATCACATTTACACATTCATAGAAAATGATTTGCTTTTCCTAATAAGCTGTAGCTCTCAATTAGAGTGTTATTGTTACTAGCTGAACCCAAGATAATTTGCATTTCTTTCTTTGATTTCTGAAAGACTCTTTAGCAAATGCTGTAAAAAAATGAGGGTCCCCCACAGACTGAAATGTTACTCTTTTCACTTTTCAAAACACCCAGTTTTAAGCAGAGAATATTTTACACGTATGGCACTTATTAAAATCGGAGACAGCTTGATGGGACAAAATTGGCACATAAGCCTTCTTATTACTGTGCTGTAAATGCTTCACACCTGATCTTAAAACAGAAATCAATTTTATCTAAACTAAAATAAGGCACATGCTTTTCATAGTTACTTTAAGTGTGAGGGATCCCTTTTCAGTATGAAAATACCAGGTTTAAGCCTGTTGGCCTTTGCTCCTGTGGAATTTTGTACCATCCGTTTGCAGCCCGAACATGAAAACAACTCGCCCGCTCTCCTGGGTAGCTGTGGGACTTCCTTGCCCTCAAGCCCACGCGGGCTCCCCGCTTCCCCTCTCCCCCAGGGAGGTCTAGGGTCATCCGGTTCTCGGACTGGACGTTGTGAGTGCCGTGGGGAAATTTCCCAACCCTCTGAAACTGGATGATAGACAGGTTCTGCTGTGGTGGCAGTAGGAAGACTTAACCTTCCCTTTGAATATCTATCCCTGGGCAGTGGGTGGAGAGAGTCTTTTTTAACCAGGCTGTGCTCAGACCAGCACCAGAAAACCTGACCGACTCTATTCGGGATTGATGGCTGATGAGATTCAGAGGAGAACTTCTGGGGATCCACTCACCCCAAAGCAGTACCCTCCCTCTCTGGTTCCAGAGCTCCTGGAGTTGCCTCATTCCGCCCTTTCCTGTTGCCTGTTGTCGTTATACAGCCTTGTCACTGGGCTGCAGAGGAAACTATCGCCTGCTGCTTCTACTCAGTGCTCTCTGGGGTAGACAGAGAAGGCCCTGGCCCTGACTTCTCACCCACCTTCACTGACTTGTTTGCCTTTCATTATTTCCCAATGACCCACACAAATACTACTTTCAACATGCTAATTAAACTCCAGCTCATTAATAATAATAAATTTTTATGATTTAGTGACTGCTAAAGCACTTCTCTCTTAGAATAGGGCAGGGGTTTTTAATCTAGGGTCCAGGGGCTACTCCGTTCCCTGTCCTCCCCTGTACACACTGAAACCTCCCACCCCAGTCCATTAACGTGTGATTGTGTTTGTATACAAAAACGTTTACACACAGCTTTCATGAGATCACGATGTCTATGATCCAGAAAATGCTACGAACCATTGGCATCTTGTTCTACCCCGTGTCCTTCCACTGTAAAATTTTACATATACGTCTGCACCCCACGGAACCCCACGCTCCTACAGCTAGTAGCCCAGGCAGTCTCCCTCCTCCTCCTTATCCTGCCTCCTTAGAATCTAGTGATCCTTCCTTTCACCCACGCCTCATCCCTTTATTCAACTTCTGAATTAGCCACTGTCTGGCCTCATCTCGTAATGTCTTACCACTAGCACAGTAAATCTCAAACCTGTTTGTTTTGTTCTTTGGTTTGTTTGTTTATCTTGAACGATTCCAGTTCTTTCTCTTAATTTTCAAAGAACAGTCTTTAACATGAAAAATAAATGCAGCACTCAGAGGATTAGGGGTGTGGTGAAGGCGCTGTGAAATCAATCAAATAATAGGATGTTGCAACTTTACCTAATTATAAGTCATTTTCCCTTTTACTCTGATCTTTCCTCAGCTTAACCCCAGTCTGCTGAGTTATAGACTCCAGTGACTGAAACGTGTGGGTCCCCTTTAGGCTCCCAGAATGAGTTATTCCCCTTGTTGCCATGCTTTTCAGCAGCTCACAGTGAACAGTTCACCTGTTTGGGATAGAACAGATCTGTAGTTAATCCAGGTTCAAACATTTACAAGCTAACCTATGTGACATTGGGCAGAACTTAACCTTTCTGAGCCTCAGTTTGTTTCCTTATTTGAAAATGAGGAAATAAATTTGATCACAAGTGTGTAAGTATCATTCGTAGTTCCTAGAATATAGTAAATATTCCATGAATGTCCCTTCTCTTGTCTTTCTCACTCAAGCATCCAGGTTTTAACCTACAACTTTGATTTACTTCCCTTCTACCATGTTTATTTCATATAGCATTTAGTGCATTATTAGTGATTAATAAATGGTAAGACAACTATATGACTCTTTAGGGTCAGGTAAGCTTCAGGTTAGATAGACCCTTGTAATAAGAGAGTTACACTTAAATATAAAATAATGATTTTTCTAAAAATTTTCTTAAAAGGCAGATAATTGGCCAAAATCTGATATGTTGGTTGTTAACGTTTTCTTCAAAATAAATCTATTTGGAGCCTCAACTCTGTTTAGTGATTGCCCTTTTCCGTTGTTTAAGCCATGACCCTGTAGTTACCTTGGAACTTTCCTTGTACGAGCTCTCCCTGATTTCCCTGACGTTGGGAGGAGGGGAGGAGAAGATGTCTGAATCCTCTCTTACCCCTTCCCCTCTGAGCCGTCACTGCCGTCAACTCTGATGCGTGTGAGTAACACGCTGTTGACGATGTAGTCCCTGGATTAAAAAGAGCGAAAAGGAGAGGAGGGAAACACAAAACTAAACCTCAGGACTTTATAGTGTAGCCAGAAGAACTATAACACCAGATAACAACGTTTGTAATGGTACTTCATTTTTATCTGCTGAAGATTAATTGGTGATAACATTTTGCAAACAGAGAAAAACTGAGAAAGTGAAGGGGGTGATCTGTGTCTTAACAGATGGCATCAGATCTTGCAGCATCCTGAACTGATCAGAGCTGACCCCCCCCCCCTTCTGCTGTCTTACTCTCACTGTTGGCTTTAGGAAAGACTGGTTATGGGGTAGGCCTGACATACCCCTGACATGGGGGGCCCTTGGAAAGCAGGTTTCTCCAGAGGTCATAGAAGAAGAAATCAGAGACTCAAAGCAAGAAACATTTGATGTTCAACGTAGGGGCTGCTTGTCAAGGAATGTGAGTGCCCCCCCCACCCCCGTGACAAGCAGCAGGGAAATGGGGATCACCACAAGGAAATGAATCCTACTAACAGCAAGAGTGAGCTGGCAGAGTCTCCAGACAGGAACTCAGCCCGGCCAACCCTTGTGATACCCTGAGCTAAGAAACAGGTCACACCATGCCAGGATCCTGCCCACCGAAACTGAGGGACAATACATTGTGATGTGTTTAAGGCCGCTGATAAATTTGCGATAATTTTTTAGGCAGCAATAGAAAATATGAGGATCAATCCCTGTTTTTAATTTAAGGGTAGGAATTCTTTCTTGAACAGAGCTGACTTCTTAGTGTTGAAAGCCTCATTCGGACCTTTAGTCACAAGAAATAGGCACTGATTGTCTCCACTTTACCGGGACCTATGCTAGACACTGGCGATAAGTTACCAAGACCTGATCTCTATCTAGGAAACAGATGCATAAACAAGTAGTAACAATGCAGTGTGGTAAATGCATGGCGTCATGTCCTGGGGCTGCAAGCATAGAGCCAGAGATGACTGGCGTACCTGAGGAAGCTGAAGAAGGCTTCTTAGCACCGAAGGGTGCAAATCCATATTCCCAGCTATTATGTGTCAAGAATTCCTTTGAAGAAAATAATTCAACTTGAATGAATGAACACAAGTCTCTGGGGTTCTATATAGAGTTAAAAGAGTTGAAGGAGTGTAAAAAAATTTTAATGTTATTTAAAAGGATGTGGTATATATTACTTTTGATTGTTTGCTTTTCAAATTTCTCTTGATTTACAGATTTATAATACTAGCAAATAGGAAGGAAAAAATGATAACTTAGTACATCATGAAAGCATTCTACCTTTGTAACCCATTAATCAATTTCTCTCTGAATTCAGCTTAACAAAAATAATACTTTTCACCTTATTGGCTTGGATCATCCACAGTCAACAACTATTTCTGTACCATTACTTTACTACAGGCAGCAGTTTTCAAAGGGCTCCCTGAGGTAGGGTGTCCACGAGGTCAAAACTACTGTCGTGATAACGGCAACACATTATTTGTCTTTTCCACTGTGTGTTGGCGTTTGCATCATTGGTCCAAGAGCAACAGTGTGTAAAACTATTGGTGCCTTGGCACCAAAAGGTACTAATAGTCACTGAATTCTGCACCACAACACCCTCCCAGGGGAGAAAAAATGCCAGTGTCACTTAGAATATCCTTGAGGAAGCAGTAGGAAATGCTTTAGTTTTGTTAAATCTTGACCCCTTGACTGCATAACTGACAGAAAAACTGTGGTTCTTTGGGCTTTGGTATTTGGCAGATACTTTCTCACAAATGAGTAAGGTGTCTCTCTCTTCAGTGAAAACGCTTGATAGCATTTGTTGCCAGTGATAAAATTGGAGCTTTCAAGCAAAAATTAGAATTTTAGAAAACTTGTTAACCACTACTGTAGACCTGATAACTTCCCAAATCCTTAAAGCTTTTCTGATGAGATGAGAGATGACATTAATGAATGTGATTTTTATATTGTGTCACAAAATATGTCAACTCAGTGAACACTATTTTCCAAATGACCCAATGCAAAATGATACAGGGGTGAATTCAAAGTGCAAGACAGAGCAATCAATTTTAATGTAAGAGTAGGAAAAATATATTGATAAGCCTTTTGATTCTACATTGCAGCAAGCCTTTAAACTACCACTTGTTGAGTTTTGGTTTAGTATCAAAGACGAAGATCCACAATTATCTGAAAAAATTATTAAAATAATCCTTCCCTTTTCAACAACGTATCTGTGTGAGGTCAGATTTTCTTCCTATATTTCAACCAAAATAACATATCAAATTGGAGATTTGAATGTGAAAGCAGATAGGAGAATCCAGTTGTCTTCCTATTAAACCAGTTGCAGAAGGGAGAGTTGGCGGGTAATTCTTCTGAAAGAAAGCACAGTTCTAAATTCTAAAATGTACTGTGTCTTAGAGATGGGTGATTTGAACTTTGGGGAGCAGAGTAATTCATTTATTGGCCCTCTTTTCCCTTTCCTCTTCCCTTTATCCATTCCACAAATATTTATTGAGCATATATTATATGCCAGGACTTGATAGATATTTTGCTTGCATTGTTCATTAATCCTCACCTTCATCCTGTGAGGTATTAGTCTACCCACTTAAGATATGGGAAAACCGAGATTCTGAAAAATTAAGTGAGTTACCTAAGCATAGCAGCTAACTGGTATTAGAATGTTTGAACGCTCTGCCTCCAGTTCCCATGTACTTGAATATTAAACTGTATTATTACTCATCTCATCCACTTGGCAACCAGAGGATGCCGGCACTGTTTGGTTTTGGTTCCTTGGGATACAAGCTGTGGACCTCAGAGTCTCCAACTTGGGTCCAAATCCTGTCTCTGCCGCTTAACATCCCTGTGTGATCTTGTATAAACTGCTTACCCTCTCAGAACCTTGGCTTTCTTCTCTGTGTAACGTAAACTGTAACACCTAACTTAGGGGTGACTTTAGGTTTAAATGAGGAAGCCTATAGAAATCATCACCTTATAGAGAAGTGGGAACACGGAGGGCGCTTCACACCTTTTCATTTTATCAGCAATTCCATCAGTCTGTTTGGAGTCCTGCTGGTGACATCAGTCTTTTCCAAGTGGCCCGTTGTCCTGTCCAGACCCTTCATTACAGTTGAGCCCAGGGCAGGCCATGCTCAGCTGGCAGGGTGGTTTGGAGCAGCGGTGGAGAGAGGAGCTGAGTAGTGGGCAGTGTGGGGCAGGACAGTCAGGGACACGGGTGCCCAGTTGTGCCAGCACAGGTTCTCTCTCCTCTGATTATTACTTAGCTGTGTCCAAAAGGACTCAGTCTTCTCATCTATAAATATAGAGATGATACCGCCCACCTCTGTGCATGAGTGCCAGCCAGAGATAATAAAGGCATGGCCATAATGACGGGCACTTACTGGGTGTCCAGTGCATATTAATTCCTTTCCCTACAACATGTTCCTTCCTCTCTTAGGGAAAATATTCCAGGTGTCCAGTAGAGACCATCCCTTTGCCTCCAGAGGCGGGCCCGTGGAATATTTGTCCTTTGCGAACCTTAGAGTTTTATCAGTTCCTGCTCAGGAAGTCTGCAAAGTCTGGGACCTCATCATTGTCTGAAAAAAGCTGCTGCATCACAGCCGGTAGTCAGCTTACATTTGACAGCCACGTCAGATCGGAGTCAGGTGTTTAGCTTTGGGGGATCTTAGGAAAGATTTCCAGTACCAAGTGTTACTTCTGAGTTGTAGTGAACGCAAGAATCACTGTATCCTTTTTGGGCAAATTAAATCTGCTCCTCTTTGTGGGAAGGCTTGAGAAGCTCAGAATCTCAGAAGAGGACGGGAAGGCACGATACGAAATTACACGGCTTCTACTTCACGAACACCAGACTTCTTAAGAGTTTTATAAAAAGTAAAATGCCACCATAACGATTTAGGCCAGGTGAAATTCCTCACCTCAGTAAGTTGGTGGAGTGTCAAAGTTCCCCTGGATTCGGTTATTACCAGGAGGACTATTGATAAAATGCACAGCCAATTGTAATGGAACTCAGGACCTTTATGCACAGCCAGATCCTGCACTGTGGGTTTAGTGGAGGTGTGGAGATGTGCACAGCGGGGACCAGCCAGCAGGCCAGCAGGTTTCCCCCCCGCCCAGGTTACTCCACTTACCAGCAGGCCCACGGCCTTAGCCAGGAGGGAGCTGAACCACTTTTTAGTCCTTCCCAGACCACATCCTCAGAGGCTGACGACACTCACGACAGCTCGAGTTATTGCCGGCGGTGAGTGGGTCGTTTCTGGGAATGCTGCTGTGGGGGTGACTCTCAGGGTCCCTAAGTGGCACCCACTTCGTGTCCACGGGAGGTGTGGGTTTTATTGGCCGTGACGCCGAAGAAGTCCTTACCTGCAGGGGCCAGCCTGGGTGGCAGCCAAGCTAGCTTCCTTGGCATGTTTTCCAGTCCTGGAGAGAAAGGTGGCAGTTGAGTCTCCAGCTCTGACCGCTTCTACTAAGGTGCCTCTTTGTCGGATGTGATTCCTGTGCGGGGGACAGAGACCACACGGGCATTTCATGGATGTCACATACTGTCAGCTACGGTCCAGGTGGTCAACTCAGTGTCCAAGATTTTATGAGCTGGGCTCTTCAGGGAGGCCGCATGGTCTACTGGTAATGAACGTGGCCTCTAGAGCCAGACTTCCTGCATTTGAACCTGGCTTTGCCACTCACTAGCTCTGGGTCCTCAGGAAAGTTACTTACCGTCCCTGTGTCTCAGCCTCCCCCATCTGGAAAAGGAGGATAATGATAGTGTCTGCCTCAAAGATACTCATGAAGTGCTTAGTACATAGGAAGTACTTGGCTACGTGTTAGTTACTGTAATCATTATGCGCTTCGTGGGTCGGGTGGCCTGATGGCGGTTTTTCCCGTTTGGGAAAAGATTGCGGGATTCCTCCTGAATGGCCACTTACGGGTGCTGGGCGTAGGCAGGAGAGCTGTGTTCTCGAGTCCACCCTTGATATTTTCTACCCCTTTTCCAGTACCTGCTCTTTCCATCTTTTTCCTTTGCTCACCTGACTGATCACCTGCCTGAGCTGTATAGCTGGAATCAGAAGGTGAAGGTCTGTGGCCTGGCTCAGCCACTTGCTGCCGTATGAGCGTAAACAAGTTGCTGAACCTCTCTCTGAGCAGGCGTGGAGAATTTGGGACGACTTAAGGCTGCCAGGTATCTTGTAAAGGTGGAGGAATCGTGCATGCTGCTCTCCTGAGATGATCAAGGAAAGGACACATGCTGGGAGTACATGTTGGCTCTCCTCTGGAAGCTAAGACTTACCTGACTGTCCCTGTGAGTGAAAAAGGATCGAAGTGGTTTTTGCCCTTCCTCCCTCCCTTACAGGGAGCTGTGTGCTGGGAAAAGCACCAGAGGGGGAGTCAGGAGACTGGGGTCCCATTAGGTACAGTACTAGGCGCACAGTTCCCAGCACAGAGGAGGAGCCGAAAAGATGGTATTTCTCTACTGCTTGGTTCCACTCTCTTAAGTGCCCCTGGGGTCTCCATTCCCATTTTCCTCACAGTGGCCCTGCGTTACCGGAGTTGTGTAGTGAGCAAGGCTGTCTTACTGCAGGTGTTGACAGTAGTCATGGCTTGATCACCCATTTCCTGGTGACCTCTGTTTTTCAGCTTCCTGTCTTAGAAAATGAGGATCTTGGACTAAATGAACTTTCGGTTTCTTACAGCTTTAATGTGATACGAAGGCATATGATTAGATATACACTGTCTCTTCTATCACCTGGTTCCTCTTCTTCATAGCACTTGATGTCGTCTTTTCAGATTTTGCTTGGGGTTTTTGTTTTGTTTTTTACAGATTTATTTATTTATTTTTGTCTCCAATACCCGCATCCCCATTTCCAGGCCCCTAGAAAGGAAGCTGCGTGAGAACAGGGACCTTGTCTGTATTGGCCATCTGCACTAGAATAGTGCTTGGCACATTTTAGGTGCTTAGTGAATATACACATGTGCCCACATATATACCTGTAACTAGGCATTAGAATATAGTTACATAAGTTTGTCTATAGAAGCTAAGTAGTCGATTAGTTATTTCTCTCCTCACACACTCCCCTCCCCAATATACAGCACATTGTTATTTGGAGATTAGAAGACTAGAATTAAGAATGGTTATATTGGGAGTTTGGGACTGACATGCACACACTGCTGTATTTAAAAGAGAGAACCAACAAGGACCTACTGTAGAGCACAGGGAACTCTGCTCAATATTTTGTAACAACCTAAATGGGAAAAGAATCTGAAAAAGAATAGATACATGTATATGTATAACTGAATCACTTTGCTGTACACCTGAGACTAACACAACATTGTTAATCAACTGTGCTCCAATATAAAATAAAAAGTTCAAAAAAAGAAAAAACCCTAAGGTGGGCGATAAAAAAGAATGGTTATATTGTCTGACTTAAAACTTACACAAAGTCGCAGTGCCTGGCTTCTCGCCTTGTGTGTGCGTGTAGCACCAGAGGGCAGCAGCTCCTGATGTCAGAGGAAGCCCACCGTTTAGGGCTGAGGATGCTTGACTGTGAGGGCGATGTGTCAAGCATCTGTGGTGTCGGTTGGACCCTTTTGTATACGTAGCAGAGGTGATCAGCTGGAGGCAAGATACAAACCCTGGAAGTGGGCTCGCTCATATTATTGAGATTTCATATTGCTTTTATTATTTGGCCACAAAAATAGACATAATCCTTGTTGGCTTTAACACACCTACTAGTACTGCTTCCGCTATCCATCTTGCAAAATATAAGACAAGGCCAGAGCTTAAATGAAAATCCTCAGCTTCTTATCTCCTTCCCACAGGAAAGCAAATCTGTCTTGAAAACCGTAAAATTAAGAGGAGAGCAAGGATAGCATAATTTAACAAAAAATTCATGGCACTGGATTCGGAGCTATATGACTGGAGGGTTAGGTCAGACATTAAGAAGATGCTGCCTGCTAATGCAGGTTCCTTAAGGTGGTGCTCTGGAAATGAGAAAGGCATGCAAAATAAATATATATATTTTTTTCCCAGAAGATTTCTGCAATGCTTTTTAACTACCCCAAGAAAATATCTAAGTAGATTGTTTGGCAATTATACTTCTTATGAAACTTCTGAAAAATGAAACTCAAAGCAGTTATCCTAAACTATAGTTGAAATATATTCATTTTAGCATTTGGGTGTTGCGATTTTTGCTGTATTTAAAAGGGTTTATAATGATAATATTCTCACACCCACCCACCCCCCATTCCTCTAGCATTCTCAATATTTAAGAAGCATTCATTTAGCATTCTAAGTATTTAAGAAGCTCATTCTGTGTATTTGACAAACTGCATCATTAACCCTTGAAAAGCATTGAAAGATTTTTTTTTAACCTTGTACACATTTATATGCATAGATAGATGTCTGTGCAGAAGTGTAGGGAGAAAAGGCGTGTGGCTTTGATAATGGTGCTCTATTTAATAAATGCCAAGGGCTATATGAGCTACGCAAGTTCTGCCATTAGAGGGAAGCCGATAATTATAAAATAGGGGAAAGTCTAGTATGGATATTACGTCATTGTCTAAAAAAGTGTGATCTTTTTTTTTCCCCTTGCTTTTTTTTTTTCATAAGTTTCTTTTGGGTGCAGGTTGTAATGATAGGGTGTAGAGAATTACTGTTACTAACTGTAAAGAGAATTAAGTGTTACTAGTATGATTATTCCTAATTTTCCTGAGGGGATGGTTTTTCCTGTTGGAGCCACGGACTGTTTATACCTAATTTGTAAAAAACCGTGAGATAATCAGTGCACCGCATAGGTGCACCCACCATACACGAGTGTGTTGTGTTATGGGCCCTCAGCCGTTCACATATGTCCCTACATTTTAAGCAGTTTACACTGTGCAGTTTTCAGGCACTTAAATTTTTTTAATACAGATATTTGTTTCCGGAGAAAGTGATTTCGTGTGCATTTTAGTCTGTAGTACAGTAACAGTCACTATTTCAAACTGGCTGTGGTGAAGGCATGTCTGAACTAGTGAATGAGAGAATATTTACAATTCATTATAGTCTATTCCTCTTAAATTCACAAGTTACTTATTACTGTAGTGTTTCTAAACAGAGATCTTCCTGAGACTGCTTTAATTAGGAGATGAATTTAAACTCAGAAACGTATTTTGCATGTACATAATTGTGTTGGGTTTACTCTCTTGGGGGGGTTGGGTAGAGTTTCTTTTAAAACAATCCCTTGATTAGGTTAAGCTGCCTGAATCTTGTTTATATTACTGATTTGCTTTGTAAGCACTTTCTTGGGGGTGGGGCGGGGGGGGCGGGGTCAACTTTAGCCAAACGAAAGAATTCCAGATTTCAAATTGATGAAGTCCAGATAAATAACCTGAACCTCTAAAACGTGTTATTGTTATACAGTTTTAGAATTCCAAATTAAATAATAAAGTTTACTTTTAAACAAATATAAGACATATAAAATATGTTAAAATATAAATGTTAACAACTTAGAGTGTTCTGACAAGCCATATTTCACATTATGCAGTTAAACTCAAGATTGAGAATTCGCTCTTATCAATTAAGACTTCTAGAAACTAAAGAACCTGAAGATGAACTGAGCAGCTCTAAAGTATAATGAATGATGGTCATGTTTGATTGACAAAACTATAAAACTATATGGTATAATGTGGTTCTTAAAGATGTACAACTCTAGAATTATGAATTTTATAAACTAAGGTGATATCAGTACAGCAGATTTATATATACTGGGTTGTTTAAAAAGTTGCCCTTCAAGTTGACAATATTTATTCATTTATGTATTCTTTGAACAATATTTATTGAGTGCCTTTTTTATGCCAAACATATATAATGAATAAAGAGTTTATAGGACATTCACAACTTTTGCTCCAGTAGCTCTTTGTTGACTTTAACCTGAGGAGATAATCCAAAAGGGGAGTGTAAATATGTATGTTTAGAACTTATGTCATATGGAATAATAGTGACCGACCTAAATCTCCAGAGGGGCCTTGGTTAAATAACTGATTGTTTCTTGGTGGGATATTCATGTACTTGAGTATGAACATGAGAAAATCCTGCAGATCTAAGCGAGCAGAGCAGATGATTCAGCTGTCCAGGTCTGGAGATGATTCTCGGGTTGTGCTGGTGCCCAGTGACTGCTATTGTGTGACTTCTGCGGCGAGAGGAGACGGGAGCTGGGCGTCCATATTAACGGCTGTCCTTGTGGTTACTTTGCAGTCAAATAAAGTGCCCGTGGTGCAGCCATCCCACGCCGTCCATCCTCTCACCCCCCTCATCACTTACAGCGACGAGCACTTTTCTCCAGGATCACACCCGTCACACCTCCCATCGGATGTCAGCTCCAAACAAGGTGAGAGCCCTGCCTCCCTCCCCAGGCCGCTTTGGATAAGCGAGGAGTCTCATCTCATCAGTCTGAGTGACCTCACAAGTGCCTCCGCCCATGTCACTGGGTGGGTCGTAATACATTTGTAGGAGACGAGGGGAACTTATTTGATAGCAATTTTTTTGATAAGCATACAAGAATTTGTTGTTGGCTTCTTTTCAGGATTAAGAAAAAAAAACAGAACAAAAATATTGAAGGGTCATTTCAAAGTGACAGCTCTGATGATCTACGATCACAGTGTAAACCAATATGTTGTGAAAATACATTACGAATTCAGTCCTCAGTGCCCCCTGCCATATTTGTTTATGTTAGCATGTACTAGGTGTTGATGATAGTGTTTAAAAAAAAAAAAAAAGGTAGAAAAGGGACAAAGTAGGAGATTTTTTTTCCTCAAATGTTACCTTTTTGAGCCTTTTGTGATTTCTTTTGGTCTTTATATCCCTGCTGTGTTTTCTCCTCTCTCTGTTGTTTCCCAGCACCAATTTAGATATAAATATAATTAAAATACAAAACCATCTCTGTCTAAAGTCAAAGCAACGTGAGTCTTATTTTGCTTCTCTACGTTATTAGCAAGTTCTGCTTCTGTATCATTTACAGAGAAACACACATCATAAGCGGTCTGAAAAATCAAGACGCCTGTTTTCTAACCTGATGGGTGTGGGTGTGGGTTCGTTGTCGGACACAAAGCTCGGGTTTTCCAAGCCTTCCGGTCCTGTCAGCTTAGAGCAGACTTTGAGGGGGAGTTTGTTCACAGGATAGCCCTTGTTCTTTCCACGTACGTACATACTTGGACCTCAACAGGATCTTTAGACATTCAAAATAAAAGGTCCTGTAAAACCACATGAAGGCAGAGAATGTATATAGGGGTCAAATGTGCCGTCTCCAGCACTTCACCCGTTTGTCCAGCCCTATCTTTGATCGATAGTGAGCAATAAAATATAGTAAGTATGTAAAAAAAAAAAGAGTGGAGTTCAGAAGCTGGGTGTTTTTCCCACTGCTGTGAACACTTCTAGGTTAAATATGTATCATGTTCATTTCCCACCTTTATTAAAAAGACGACTGTTTGAGGACTTAGTTACTGTTGGACTTTGCTTGAGTGGAGCCCAGGTACCTTTACTTAGAGGAGGCAGAAGTCATCAAGGCCGATGTTTCTGGGTTTGTCTCTGTTTTATTCCTCATTTCCAGTCCTTCCTCTCCTCTACTTCCTGTTGTCAAGGACCTCCAAAGAATAAGAAACATCAGAGACAGGTCTGTGAATATGTAGTGAGAAAGGGAATTAAGACAGGCATCTTAGGAAGAAGGCTGAGTTTGAGAGGGAAGCTCAAGAATATGACCTTGGCCGTGGCCAAGGGGGACCATATGACCAATATGACCTTGGCCTCTGAGGACCATAAAGATGCGGATGACAGTTAAAGATAGATATAAAAGCCCCGAACAAGCTATTAGCAAAAATAATCCAACAGCATGTTTTATTTAGTTTTAAACCGTTTATTTACTTAACAATTACATAGTACTTACTATATCCCAGTCCCTGTTCTGAGCACTTTGAAACGGACTTGTTTAAAAGAATAACATTATACAAATTTTTAAAGGAGTAACACGTGATGGTTCAGAAGTTGTTCTTTCAGGAATTCTAGGAGAGTTCAATTTTTTGTTTTGTTTTGGTTTTTTAAAATATTTATTTATTTATTTATTTTGGCTGTGCCGGGCTTTAGTTGTGGGATGCGTGCAGGATCTAGTTCCCCGACCAGGGATGGAACCTGGGCCCCCTGCATTGGCAGCGCGGAGTCTTACCCACTGGACTACCAGGGAAGTCCCTAGGAGAGTTCAGTTTTTTGAAACAGACAATTTTATGACTAGCTACCAATTACAATTACACTTTCTCTTCTGTTTCCATATTTACGGCTACCCTACCTTGTTTTACCTTGCTAATTGTAATTTATATCATTACTCCTCAAACTTTTTTTTTTTTTTTAAAACAAACGTTTTAGAACTAGAGAAGGGACTAGTGGGCATGAACAGAAATTGTCTGCTTGCAGTTTCTTTGAAGTATTTTGTCCTAAAAATTTGTGTGATTTTTGCATTCTACTCCATACACTGTTTACATTTGTTTTAATATAAAAATCCTGTTTTTAATTACTTTTTTTGTCCTGGACTTCATGTACCTCATCACCATGTAGTTAGGGGGATATAAAACCTTGGTTTAAAAAGAACTAATTTTTTAAAAAGTACTAATTTACATGATTTTGAGTTTATATCATTATACTTAGGTACACTGATCACCAAAAAATAAGTATAAGGGAAAAAAAAGTCTAAGGCTTACTGGATCTCTTGCATTTACTCTCTTCTCTCCTTCTGCCTGCCTTTTGGTTATATCACATACAGCTGGTTATAACATGGTGATACTGAGTTGCTGATTTCAAAGTTCCTTGGGAAGCTGGCTAGCTTTATCCCCCCCAAATCCAAAAAAAACCAAAATAAGAATATTGTGTTCATACTCTAACCCTAGATGGAATTATCCGATAAATATAAACTGCTTGTCAGCAGAACCCATTCTCATTTGTAGGAAAATAACTTTAGGTTAATTTCCTATTAGGAAGCATATTAGGTTTTACGTTTCCCTCAGTATGTGTTTCGGGATGGGGTGCGGGGTGCAGGTGTGTAGGTGTAGTTAGTTGTAGGAAAAGCAAGGGAAGCTGATACCCATCATTTTGTTCCACTCACTGTGTCTGATAAAAATGTGAAAAGGAAAGAGCTTTTAAGAAATACTGGGTTTGTGTACCTGTTTATATGTTTGTATCCTTATAAATAACAACAAACACTCAACATAGCGCTTATACTATATACCAAGCACTTCTCAGTATTATATACGAATGCATTTATTCCTGACTGCAACACTTATTTCATTTTCATTCTGATTTTACAGAATAATAATTAAATAACTTCCTCAAGGACATATAGCTAGTGAGTGGCAGAATCACTGTATCCATACAGTCTGACACCAGAATCATTTTAGCTGTATTTATAAAAGTTATTTATAAAAGTTAAAAAATTTTTAAGGATATACTGCATGGAGCCTCCAGAATATAGTTAAGTGTTCAGTAAATACTCATTAAATGAATGATGTGAAATGTGTCTTCAGTAGCACAGGAGTTGGTAGAGAGGCACACTCTTCTAGGAATCTTTGGAAACGGGATCTTAAAACAACAGTAAGCTATTTAGAAAACACAGATCCACTTTCTTCTACTCATGTAATGACCTAAGCCACGTCATGTATGTACGTGCAAAACGGTTAGAGTACTGACCCAGCATGGGGAATGGGTCCATTTATTTCACCTGTTCATTTGTTTAGTCGCTCAGAAGTATATTCAGAGCCTTCTCCGGAGACAGCTATGGTTTGATACACAGATGGGGAAAACATGGTCTCTTTTTTCCAAGCAGTGTATAAGGCTCAGGCAGGAAATCATTCGTACAACCTCACTATAAAACAAAGTGAAGAATATCTTAAGTACCATGTTAAAAGTACAAATGAAATGTTGTAAATTCAAAGAAGAAAGATTTCTCAGAGCAATAAAAGTTAGAGACTATTCCATGAGAGAGAGGTATCTGAAATATGAGTAGAATTTTAATAGAAAGAGTCAAATTAAATACTCAGCATAGGAACTAGCATGTAGCAGGTGCTAAGTAAATGGTGGTTCCCTCCTTTCTTCTTAAGCAGTCAAATCAAATCCAGCTAGTTTGTATTTTTTGTTCTGTCCAATTACTCCCACACGGAATCACTAATGCAGCCTCCTCAGTGTACTCAGAGCATGGACTAGAGTGGAGAGCAAGGTTTCAAGCTTGTCTGCTTAGAGACATGTGATTGGAAGCAGGCTACTTCTCTGCATCCCAGAGATAAGATCCCAGGACACATCGCATTTTTTAGGTACCTGAACAGTCACTTCACCTCTCCAACAAAGGGATTAAAGTAGACAATTCAGACAATTCCATCTCTAATTATGATCTTCAAGTTCAAATTTCCACAAAGTTTTCCATTTTCTTCCGAGTTGGCCTGGCTTTTCTTTTCAAAACTGAGCAGCCCCCCTGCAGAACCTGAGGTTTGGAGAGGTAGCAGAGTGTCGGGGTGAGGGAGGCAGCGAGTTGGAGAAACTTCCCTGTGACTCTGATACGTCAAGGATCATCACTGTAGGCACCTCTGCTGCCCCTACCTCCCCAGACCCAAGAAAAAAATCCCAGAGTATAAAATTCGGGGTCTACTGTGACCAAAAGAAGCAGTATTTCTAGCTTTAAAAAAAAGGGAGATTTGATGGTAACTCTGCTAAGGTGAACTTCCAGCTTCCAAAAAGCAGCTGCCAGTGGCCCTGCTTCAGTGGGAGAGAGTGGATCCGCAGAATGCCCTAGGTCCCATTGTATGCAATGCTTTTGGTGAGTTCATGATATAAAGGAATTAAAAGAATACTCATTAAATTTGAAAGTGATAAGAGATCAAAAAAGGAGATTTTAGACTATCCTTTTAAAAACAGTAAAACCTCAGATGATCTCCTGGAAACTCTCTGTTAAGAGAAAGATTAAAGACCTTTCTCTGAGAGTTGAGAAATAGTTTGTCCTAACTTCAAAGTCAAATTAACATCCACTTTGAAGGCAACACTTCTTAAGCCATTCCCATATGCTCAAGGCCTTCAGTATCTTTTAAGAGCCAAATGAAATTCATAAACATTTTGAATAGTAAAAAAAAGCAGCATACTTAAAGAGCATCTTCTGTATACTCACCTAATTTGCATACTGGCCAATATAATTACAGCCACTGAATGCATATTCTGGGTGTTAAACCTGGGAATGTGTGTTTGCACTTGGTAATGGCCTTTTCAAAGCCAGATTAGCTATGTAAAGAAACTCATGTGGTTTTTTTCTGTTCAGAAGCACTTTCCCCCAAATCTAAATCTTAAGTTTTTATTTTGCATTTTTATGTGTGCGTCTTAGTCCTTCTTTTCTGTACCCAAGGTAAGATATAAACAAAGAGGTGTCATCTGGGACTAGGATTAGGTACAATCTTCAGGTGGTTTTCACAGTTACAGGGCAGTGTGCTCCAGGGAGTGTGAGCTCAAGAAACAATTTGGTGGCACTCTCATTTTCTGTGGAATACAACTAATCCAGAACAGCTTGACCTTGGAGCCCAGAGGACTCCACTTGATGAAGAGCTTAGTTGGAGCTGAAGTGGCAGAGACCAAATGAATCATATCAAGTACGACCATTATGGGGCTGAAGATGATTTCTAATTAATCTTTTATCCTCTGAGGTATCACATTTCCCAAATCTATGTGTCCATAAGGGAGCCAGTGAAAATCTGAAAGTAGCAATTTACCTAATCCTTGAACACCATGGCAGGCCTTCTACTTAGGAAGGGCTGTCATTTTCCATCCTACACAAAAACAATTGTCTACCATTTTCCTGACCAAAGTGATATTATAATGAGGGCAAACTAAATAATTTTAAAGTCTTATTTTGATGCCTGTTTTACTAGCAGCATATTTACTCACTCTTTCAGGAGCTCCTCAAGATGTACTACCTTAATGCCTGTTTTCTCAGATGCTGAAATCTTGAGAAAAGCTAACAAACTGACTTCTGTTAAATGGATCTGAAAAATAAATATTGTTTCATTCTAGAACTTAAGTATTAATGACATCATGCATTTTCTTGCCTATTTCTCTTAAAGTTGAATGTTCTATGAATCTGAAAACTCTACCTCTCTGTTGTTCTTTTTAATAGGCATGTCCAGACATCCTCCAGCTCCCGAGATCCCTACCTTTTATCCCCTGTCTCCGGGTGGTGTTGGACAGATTACCCCACCTCTTGGCTGGTAAGATCCTTCCTGCAACATTTAGCCAGGCATTTGAACACGTATTCTTCTACTTCCCATTCATGGAAATTAGCTTTATGAATGATAACACTTGAGTTGAAGAAACTTCACATCAACAAGCAAGGGGCTAACTTTATTTCATTTCAATTTAAAAGATTAAAAAACATACAGACTTTGAAATGGATTGAATTCGTTTGCTAATATGTGTAGAAAATGGCTGTGTAGCATTTGCTTTGAAGCTTATAGTTTTATGGATTCAATTTGTGGCTTTGGGCATTTGCTATGCCTGTACAAAGTGTTTAGTGTGGATTTTTCTTTTCTAGTTCTTTATGAACAACTTATATTTTTGAAACATAACCTTAGATATATTGAATATCGATCTTTGCTTATAAATGGGCAAGTGAGATAAATGACAAATAACTAGGGAGAAATGCAAGTGCAAAAGCATCTTTTGAATTTTAATAAAATAAGCACCAGTTTGAGTTCAGAGGCGTGAAAAACTGATGTTTGGACTTCTTTTATCAGAATCCAAATGCTCTCTATTTTGTTATTTCTGAAAAATCCGTAACATTCCTTTCAAATTTTTTTAATTGTAAAGGTAAAGGAAAAGAAATGTATTTAGGGAAGAAAGAATCACTACATATAATGTAGCCTATTTTTATCATTTTATTGTTAGTGTGCAGCTTTCCCTGCTCCCACTTCCATTCCTCTCCTCTCCCCACTGCTCACTCCATGGACAGAGTGCTGCAACTTCAGCAAATATTTTCTCTCCTCTCTTTATCTGGCTCTCTGTCCCCACAGCTCCCATGTCAAGGCCCCGGTTTCCCTACCTTGATATCCTTATATTATCTCTTCTTCATAAGGAGGGCTCATCCTGCCATGGAAATTCCAGCTTTCTCTCTTCTCTTTGCATTAAATCTCTCAGTCAATAACTCTGTCTGAATTTAATTGATTATGCAGATACTTTCAAACCTACATCAATTATTCTCTCTGAACTCAGCTACTCAGGGGCAATAATCCTGGGCCGAGTTGCATCAGTGGCATCTGGAAATAAAGATTGTGTAAATGAAAAGTGTGAGATGTAGGAAAAGCAGAGGGAGAGATGGAATTCTCAGAGCAGAGAGAAAAATAACTCCAATGAATCGATCTTTTATTTCTTCCCTATAGCATGGATATATAAGTGGGGAGGAAGTGCAGTGTTTTTAAAAATTTGTTCATTTTTATATAAATATAAACTTTTATTTCCTTCTTTCTTCTCTTCCCTGAAATCCTCAAAGATTCTGATAAAGAATCCACTAACCTAAAAGGAGTATTTCACCATTCTCAGGTTCTGTTATATTCAGTAAGCATTGTTTACCTGCCTGCTTTGTTCAAAGCATTCGTGGGGATGGGAGAGGGGAAGGGATAGACGACAGGCCATTCACGGACTGCGGTGGGAGATTTCCTTCAAGGCAGACGATGCTTTGGTTGGGTGGAGGGTGAGGAAGGGAAGGAGCCGGGTGACTGAAGCAGTGCCCTGGTAACACTCCCCCAAAATGCTGGTTGAGTTCCTCCCCTCGTCAAACTCTTACTGCTGGTTGGTAAGTCATGTTTTGTCATTGATGGGTTCCTTTCTTCTGTGACCTCAGGCAAGGTCAGCCTGTATATCCCGTCACGGGAGGCTTCAGGCAACCCTACCCATCCTCCCTGTCAGTCGACACTTCCATGTCCAGGTAGGTGGAGGTGGAACCGGGCGCTCCAGGACAGGCTGCTCTTCCTGCGCTTGCAGCTCGCGCGCCTCTGCTTGCCTCTCGGTCCCGGCCGGGCGGGTGCGCGGCTCGGCCCGCGTCTGTCTGCGCAGGGTGCCTGCCTCCCACACTAGGCGTCCCGGAGGGCCCTCCCCCAGCAGCGCCAGCCGCGCCCACCAGGGGGATGGACTCGGCCGCCCCGGGAACCCGTGTCTCCCGAAGACCTCGCTGCCCACCGCCTGTGGGACGGAAAACGTCCCCAGAGGGGACATGATCAGAAGAGCTTGTTCGATTCAAAATATGATGGGGATGGGGGTGGGGTCGGGGGGGAGAATAAAGACTGGTTTGATCTGAGTTTTCTAATTTGCTTTCTATGAGGAAAGTTGTATCAGTTTCACGTGCCAGTGTTTGAAAACGCCCAGATAGTCTAGAGCCTTCGGGACCAAGGCCGTCGGAAGAGAAGGGACGGTGCTCACAGGCTGTCAGGCCGTACGGGGCTGCGTGTCCTAGTGTGTGAATCAGGCCCCGTGTGGACACGTTGGTGCAAGCGAAGCTCTGTGAGGTCTGCTATGCCACACCGCTCTGTGTAATGCTTTTGCCTCTGGAAAGGATGGCTTCTATGCCCTGTGCTTGATGTACACACACATTTGTGGTGTATCATCTGCGTGTTCAATGTGGCTTTTTCAAGGGAGCTAGCATTAACATGCTAGAAGTCGAACTGTTGGGTTAGTAACTGGTTGTGAATCTTTACTTTTTTACGTCGGTATGAAATTCGCAGTTTTCTGTGGCGAATTTCAGCTTTTTAAGAAACGTTATTTTTTCAGTAGATTGTAAATCTAGCTGATTGGGAGAGGATGAAATTAATATCCTTCCCCCAAACTATATCTGTACACTTTTTTTTTTAACATTGTAAGAATTGTGTGATGACAGGATTTTCTCAGGGGCAAATAACCAGCATCATGCATTTTTGCAAATGGTACATTTAGCAGAGCATTATGATTTGATCAAGTATTTGTATTTTTCCCATGCCTCCTTAATTTTTAAAAATTTGTTTCTGAAATATTACATATCCAAGCAGAGTCCCTTCTTTCCTTCCCAGAAGAAGGAATTAACTGTACAGGCGGTGATGAAAAGACCTGAGAAAGTTGTTTTTGTTGAATTAAATTGTTGACTTTAAAAGAGCTTGAAAAAAAAAATTTCTAAAGCATATCCAAATTTATCCAAAGAGCTTGTTGAAAGTACTGGCTTTATTTGTTTTATTTTTCTTGCATGGCAGTTTCCCTCCTTTGTGTTGGATGGTAGTGGATATTTTAAGATTTGTTTAATGCTCTACTAGTATACTCTGGGAGAAAGCCTTTATTTTAGCATACGTAGTTTTTACCTTGAAGCAGAACTGTATCCTTCCCTTTAATTAAATCCTTCCCCTTAATTTTGTTATCAGTTTTCCATTAGGCCAGATCTCTCAAACACTACTTTCTTTATGTGTAGAAAATTATTTGGGGTGATGTTGATGGTGACCTTATTAAATTGGGGACTGAACAAATCTTCCTGTCCCCTGTCTTCTCAATTGTTCTCTCCTAGTATTAGGAAAAAAGCCAACAGGAGAAGAAGACTCTTAATGTGAAGGTTTGCTTAGGAATGTAGACAGAGAGTTTAAAATGTGATGTCTTTAGATTTTTAAATCATTTAAAAAGCTAAATCTTAATATAGTGTTATATTTCCAGTAATTGTTCTTGAAATTCTTCTCTGAAAACTGCTTTGCAAGAAAAGTGACTCACTTTTTTTTTTTTTTTTTAATCCTGTGGCCTAGAGCCTTCCCAGGAGAAATGCCCGAGTCTACCATTTAGCTTGAAAAAAAATCTGTTAGGTGGCACGTAATTATAAATATCTTCCACCTGAATACAGAAAGGAAAGAAATTAATCATCAGCCTGCTCTAACTTATAGTTAATACTTCTGCGTATGAAGGTGTGTTTTCACTCTCAGCCGATAGCAGTTAGTGGGTTGTTTGGAAATTCTGTCTAGCTTTTGCTACAGCAGTACATTTTGTTTTCTTGTCTTTCCTTCTTTTAGGTTTTCTCATCATATGATTCCCGGTCCTCCTGGTCCCCACACAACTGGCATCCCACATCCAGCTATCGTAACGCCTCAGGTCAAACAGGAACACCCGCACACTGACAGCGACCTAATGCACGTGTAAGTGTGCCTGTGTCTTCACCCGCGAGTGCCTTACGGTGCTAAGGACTTAAACCACACAATTTCTTCTCCTTCGCTGTTGTTGAATCTGCCCCCTCTCTGTTATTACGGAAGTCAGTGTAGCTCCGCCTCAAAAGCTCTGTCCCCAAGGACACTGAGCAGCTTGATTCTCACTGCTCTGATTTTGGGTCTGAGATTGAAAAGGAGCACAGACCTCAAAAGATCAAGGGAAACTCACCAAAGGGGGAGTGATCTTCAGAGCATAGCGACTGAATCACTTGAGCTGTATAGCCATTTACTACGAGGCTTTAATTGGGTTCCAATTCTTGAGCACAGGAGTTAAGTAGATTGGAGGGTTCAGTGCCTTTCCTTCTGGAAAGGCAGTCACCCTGCATCGAGGCTTCAAGAGCACAGAATTCAAGGGAAAGGCAAACCAAGCCCAGGATTTCCTGTCGGGCCAGGGTTATCCCAGGCTGTCACAGCAGGGCTAAATTGTCCGAAGAGATTAGTAATTGAGTTTCTTAACCTAGGGTTTGTACTGGGATGGGAGGATGGATGGGGTGGCAGGGAGCACGTGATCATCCATAAAACCCCTGCAAATACAGGCAAAACCAGCGTGCGTGTGTTTGGGGGAGCGAGTCTAAGGTTTCATTAGCTTCTCAGAGGGGCCGTTGACCCACAAAAGTCGAGACCCTCAGTTCTGGAGGAGGACTGACCACCCGCACTGTATGTTCAGCTTTTCCTGAGGCGACCAAGGAGCATCTAAAAGTTTAGATGGAGCATCTTCACGAGCCCGTTTCCATGTTGTGTTAAACCCTTCTATAGCTGTGGGTAAACTTCCTCAAACCAAAGGATCCTTATCCGCAAGGAGTTGATGAGGTGCTCTTCTAAGTTGCTGGTGTTCTGGGGGCTTATAGAGAGCCCAGGGCGTGGTCCCAGCCTGAGCTGGGCTTGTGATACAAGCAGATGCTTTGCTTCTCTCCTGCCACCTCTTCCTTATTCGGCTAACCTCTTCCCCACCGCCACCTTTTAGGAAGCCTCAGCATGAACAGAGAAAGGAGCAGGAGCCGAAAAGACCTCACATTAAGAAGCCTCTGAATGCTTTCATGTTATACATGAAAGAAATGAGAGCGAATGTCGTAGCTGAGTGCACTCTAAAGGAAAGCGCAGCTATCAACCAGATTCTAGGCAGAAGGGTAAGTAGTGGGATGGTATGTAAATGTTTATGGTAACCATGGAACTTCTTCATTAACATCTGCCCAAATGCACTTACATATCAGGTAGTCATAGAATCATTGTATAGTCACCAGCCATTTGGGGAGTAGAGAGCACGACAGCCTTTAGGAGGAGTAAGTGATATAATGCCTTGTAGGCAGCTTAGGTTGTACCTGGCACATAGAAAACTTCCTGAAAATGATAACTATTTTTCCTATTATCATTCTTTAAACGAATATATCTTGAGTGTCTTTTAGGTACCAGGCACTGTGGTAGGCATTAGATAATTATTGCTGAATAAAATAGATGTAGTCCTTGCCCTCGTAGAGCTTGAAGTTTTGTGACAGGATACAGATATTAGACAAATAATTACCCAGTATATATATAATTAAAATTGTGATAAATATTGTGAGTATGAAGAGCAAGGATCTGAGAAAGGACCACAGGGGGGCTGGGGAAGGGCCCAGTAAGAACGTAGTTGAGGCCTGAGAGCTGCGTGGGGTTAGCCATGTGATGAACGGGGTGAGGTGAAGCAGTGTGTGTGTGCATGCGTGCGTGTGCGTGTGTGTGTGCACGCACACTGTGAAGCAGGAAACCACTTAACCCACCCCGGGGGCTACAGAAAGGCCTGTGGGACCAGCCACGCTTCTGGGTGAACCCTGGCAAGCACATGTGGCCGGCTGCTCCTTGCAAGATGTAAGCAGATCGTTCCACCTTGAAGCTTTAAATAGAAGAATTGGTACAGGCCTGAGAAGTCTTCTTTCTAGAAAATTGCTCTCTGATTCTTAACGTGTACATGGGCCAGGTTTCTCGACTGCCCCTCTTTTTGTTGTTGTTGCTTCTTTCACCTATGCTAAGATATTTTTCTGAGCACCTGTCATGTACCAGGAACTGGACTGACAGCTAGGACAGACACTCTTAGATTTCTTTGTCCAGCCACCACCCCAGAGGCTAGTCAAGTCCTTCCCAGTACTTTTCTCAGGATTGAAATGGGTTTAGTTGGGTATCTGACGGGTGGTGGAGAACATTTGAATTTTTCTAATTCAAATTGCATTTTTCTGTAATTACATTGTAATTTTAGAAATGCTTCATCTTAACTTGTTGATGCTCTTCGTATATGTGTTTGGCTGCGTTGGGTCTTCGTTGCTGCGTGCGGGCTTTCTCTAGTTGCGGTGAGCGGGGGCTACTCTTCGTTGCGGTGCGCGGGCTTCTCATTGCAGTGGCTTCTCTTGTTGCGGAGCACGGGCTCTAGGCGCGCGGGCTTCAGTAGTTGTGGCACGAGGGCTCAGTAGTTGTGGCTCGTGGGCTCTAGAGCGCAGGCTCTTTAGCTGTGGTGCACGGTGCTTAGTTGCTCCGTGGCATGTGGGATCTTCCCGGATCTGGGATCAAACCCGTGTCTCCTGCGTTGGCAGGTGGATTCTTGACCACTGAGCCACGAGGGAAGTCCCGGTAGCTTCTTAAAATATGACCCTGTGTATTTGTTTTTGCAACCTCTCAAGAAATTCATGATTTGCAAATGAACATTCAGGAGAAGGAGGGTCTTGACAACCTTTGTGAGACCTAGAGATCATGTTTTAGCTGTTGTTGATAATTTTTGTCATGTTTGTTACAAACCTAATACATTTCAGCATTCATAACAGAAAACATTCAGGAGATTTCCAGTCCATGTGAGGAGGCAGCTGGAGGAAAGCAGGCATTCTTGTATTATCGATTCCTGTTGGAGAGCATAAAAATGCAGCAATTTCCAATCTGCAAGACACCAGGGTTTCAGGGGTGGGATGCAGTGGTAGATTATAGCTCTTTTGGTGCCCTGTGTACAGTACTCTATCTCCCTGTGGATTCTTAAACACTTAATAACAATAATTACAATGATTTCCAAAGCCAGATCATAGCAGATGAGTGATTCCCATCATTTTTTGAAGAACTCCGCCTTGAAAGCTTAAAGGCTGATGACCATTTTCCCTGACCCTTTAAAAGAAGAAATCAGAGGAAAAGAAGGGTTCTTATTTCAGCTTGTGTAAAACTCTTAGATTTTTTGTTTGTTTGTTTGTTTGTTTGTTTTTTGAGTTAAAGGTCCATGGTCCTCCAGTGGGAATTATTTTCCTGCTCTAGAGAGTTAAGAATATATGAATGTATGCTTCCTATTTTTAATGCACATTTCCAACAGTTGCTACTTTCTCAGCTCCCTTAACAATCCCCAGATCAGAGCATGTGTCCTAAAGGATGGTTCTCATTTAAGGTCTCTCTCTGTTTTTAATTTGGACACCTGTTTCTATTTATAGGTCTCTGAGATCTTTGATTAAGATCAGGTTTTCTGTCCTTTCATAACTCCGCCTCTGGCAGGGTAGTCCTTGCTAGTTCTTTAAAGTTCCCAGCTTTAAAATCATGAAGTTTTACATTGGGATAATTAGAATTCTTAATAGTGGGCCTGAAATTCATCCTAGAACATTTGATCTTTTGATTTTTATTCACTTCTACTGTATTTCTAGCATAGAAATGTTCATTCATATGAATGAATCAAAGTTTTCTACTTCGTATTCTGAATAATAATAACACAGATATTACTTTAAAATAAGCTTTTCGTTTTCAGACCTTCCAGGCTACTAAAGGAAGCCCATTTACTGCATATTCATTGTCAGAATGTCTCTTCAAATTAAATGGGTATTTTCCCAAAAACTTGGTGAATCTTTCAGTAAGCAGAAGAGATGGAAAAGCATTTTTAGTCAGTTGTGTTTCAGAAATTCCTGTAAAGAAAGATCATCTTTCTAGTCTGCATCAGACTTTATTCTTGTTTTCAGTGCAAAACTTTAATACATAGTTTTACCTACTGTTTTACTCTGGTAAATGATGTTTCATTTGTGAGTAAAGTTTGTGAATTAGAAATAACATCAAGGAACTAAAAGCAATTGAAAGTAAGCAAGTAAACAGTTTAGTATGTGGTCTGCTTTTTTTCTCCTTGAATTTTGCTGTTTTGTTAGCTGGGGTCTTGTCAACATAAGTTTCCTACTGTAACTGAAAAATTCGTGCTTGTTTATTAACTGGTTGTTTTGGGTAGAAGACTCAACCTCCATACGTATTTGGGAGACAAGTTCTATTTATAATGCCAGATTTTCTCAGCAAGTTATAAAGCTGCCATAAATTACATAAAATTATACTTTAAATTACTTAAGCTTTTTTATACTATAAAAATATATTTACAGGTAATTATATTTATAAAAAAGATATCTTTATACTGACATACTGCAGTAGGATTGGAGAGATTATTTATCAAATGAATAAACAGATTTACAAAGTAAGACTTCTATCCTTATCTTTTTTCCTTAGTGTCTTTTTTTTTGTTCCTTTTTGATAACGCTTTGCCTCTTGCTGATCATGTTAGCACCAGAACTGTCTAAACACTAATGATCAGTCTTTTTTTTTTTTTAATTTATTTATTCATTTATTTATTTATGGCTGTGTTGGGTCTTCGTTTCTGTGCGAGGGCTTTCTCTAGTTGCGGCAAGCGGGGGCCACTCTTCATCGCTGTGCGCGGGCCTCTCACTATCGCGGCCTCTCTTGTTGCGGAGCACAGGCTCCAGACGCGCAGGCTCAGTAATTGTGGCTCACGGGCCCAGTTGCTCCACGGCATGTGGGATCTTCCCGGACCAGGGCTCGAACCCGTGTCCCCTGCATTGGCAGGCAGATTCTCAACCACTGCGCCACCAGGGAAGCCCATGATCAGTCTTTTTTAAAAAAAGTGTAGGCTGATCTTTTCCACTGTGCCCAGTTCGGCTTTTTCTCCCTGTGAAGGTCTCTAGGTTAGTACCTCAGGTTTAGAAAAGCTGTCAGTTGACAGAGGCAGTGTGACTTTTCCTGCCTGAACTTCCACTGCTCCCCAGACGTGCCTTCCTAGGCTGCACTTGACTAATTGTGATTACTCTGCTAGTACAAAGAATTGTGTCTCAGGTAACTTTTTCCAGGTGTTTGGGGTTTTTTTTGTTTTTTTTGTTTTTCCTGCCACCTCCCCATCTCCTCTCCCCCCTCCGCCCCCCCACCTTTTTTTTTTAAAAGAAAAGCATATTACCTGATTTGCCTTTAGACTCAGGCCAAGTCCCACTGTGTGTCATGCATCTTAACTTTACACTCTGCACGTGTAAAGCAATTAAAAATGAAATCATCTGCCCTATCCAGCAGAGGCCCTGGCCTTCAAGGGGCTTTTCAAAGGAAATGGAATTGGTTGCCTTGCCTGTGAGCCCCACCGCCTCTGGACGGGAGGAGGGAGGGGAGGTTGGGATGAGGCCGAAGGTGCTTTAGTGCTCTCCTTGAGATCAGGTTCTCGTTCTTCTAACAGGCAAGAGCAGCAGGTGTTCGTTTTCTTGAGGAGAGCATCCCTGCCATGCTCTGGGGGCTGCGTCCTAACCACTGGGTCGCTGTCCTGGAGGGCACCCTTTTCTCACTCACCAGCCCCTCTCCCTCGCTCCTCCTTCCTTTCCCTCAATCCAGTCACACCTTTCTTTTCTTTTTGTCTTATCATTTTAAAAAACAAGAACAGGGTAATTAAAATCAATATGCGGGGTAGAGGTGAATGAGAAAGAATCACCCAGCCTTTAAGGGGAAGTTAGCGAAATGGGAAGCGACACACCCTAGAGCTGGGAGCCCTGGAGTGGGAGCCGGGCTCACTCAGAGCGTGTGCGCGTGCATGTGCACGTGTATGTAGCTGCGCAGTGGTGTGGCGTCGGGTCCACCACCTCTGTGCCGTCACCTCCAGCCAGTGGGTTCCCCAAAGTGAAGCCAGTTCTCCTGGGATTTTCTGACAACAGATCCTGGCATTTGGAGAGTAGGGGGACGAACTTGGAAACTGCTCCCTGGGGGCCTGGGGTAAGTTGTGTGCAAACACACACAAAATGCCAGTACAGGCTGCTAAAAATCCCAAACAGCACCTTGCCTGCATAAACTGTTTTGCTCTGTATGATAAATAAATATATGTTACCTAAAGGGAAATGGAAAATTTGCAGGGTGTCAGCTGCTACGTTCTCCAGATTAGATCCTACAGTCTCAAAGTCTAGATGGCAAAATAAACTTAGGTCATGCTCCTTGTTTTCCGTCCGAAGGAAGCTAAAAAACATAGCCATAAAGTGTGCATGTTTGATTATACAGTGTTATCTGTATTCTCCCTATGGACAATTAGTGTTTAAATAAGTGTGAGGGGAGGGTGAAGAGACTGAGACAGACTGACTTTTGATGTCTTGCTTTATAGACAGGATCATATGATGAAGGTTTCAGATTCCTCACATGACAGAGTGGGAGAGTGCATGGGAGGTGAGGATATATCTGTGGAAATTACTTCATTTTGCATAAATAAATGGTGCTTGGGCTCAGATGTCAGAATATGCTGCAAACTATGAAAAGGGCTAAGGTGGGTGTTGAGGTTCACCAGTGAATGTTCTCTTTAATTTGTATTGGAGAAGAGAAAGGCTGGGTGACAGGCCATTTCACTTTGGATACTTTGACAGGTTTCATGTAACGTGAGAACAGAATAGAGAAATCAAAGTTTGAGTCTCACTCCAGCCACTGAACTCTAGATGGATTTCTGCAACACGTGGTCTTCTGCCATTTAAAAATAAATCAAAGTTTAAATGCTTAATATTTTCATTCTTCAGTGTTTGAAATATGAAACATATAATACTGTCGCTATTTTGCTTTTACTTGATTTTTTTCCTCCTTCCCCTTTCTTTTTCAGTGGCATGCCCTCTCTCGCGAAGAGCAGGCTAAATATTATGAATTAGCACGGAAGGAAAGACAGCTACATATGCAGCTCTATCCAGGCTGGTCTGCAAGAGACAATTATGTAAGCACTTTATGCACACCAACGGCTCTCTCCTCTCACTCGTTCTCTCTCTCTGTTGCTCTCATGAAGGAAATGTGTTGTAGAGTGTATCTAATGCTGGTGCCGTTCTCTAGTTTTGAAAGTTAATGAACTTTATAATAAAGATTTCATGGATATATTCCATTCCGAAAGCTTTGTGCTGTCAATATTTTTTGGCTATATGCTAATGAAATCTTTCAGTAAAAATTTTTAAATCGAAGAAAACCTTATCATTAAAATGTTGGTGAAAAAGATTTTTTTAAAAGCATATAATCTCATCACGTAAAGGCAGCATTAGTAATAACTAGTTATGCTACCTTCCAGTATCTTTTCTGTGCCTATCTTTTTTTTTAGCATCTTTATTGGAGTATAATTGCTTTTTACAGTGGTGTGTTGTGCATATCTTTTTATCTTTTACTTGGATATGTGTGGGTGGGTGGCTGTGTATATACACACACTTCTGTATCATGCTGCTTTTTGTTCTTATATATAATAAGCATTTTTCTGTTATGGCATAGTGTTTCTGTTTATCAGTTTTAACAGGTATACAGTATTTCACTGAGTGAATGTCACAATTTACTTAACCATTTTTTCCCTGCTTTTTAGACATTTGCTATTTTTTTTTTAATAATTGGAAATTATCCTGCAGTGGATGGTGCATAACAGTTTTTAGGACTTATTTCCACAGGACAGACTCACAGTAGTGAAATTGTAGTGAAACAGTAGTGAAATTGCTGAGTACAGATTATAAATATTTTAAAGCCTCTTGATATATATTGTCAGATTTCTTTCCAAAATGGATTGCGTTATTTTACACTTCTTACAATGTATTCCAGTGACTGTTTTGCACAGACTAATTAAAACTGGGTAAAAAAAGCATTTTTTTGTTTGTTTCATATTAACGTACCCTGATGCCTATTATATATTTTATTCAGATGAAGTAGGTATTATCATATTTTTAAGCTGTACTAATTTTATTGGAAAAAAATATCTCATTTATATTGCCAATTATTTTATTACTTCAGAGTTGAATACCTTACTCATGTAGTCTTGATACAGCAAAAACTACTGAGAAAGAATATTATAAGTGATATTAGTTGTATCATATTTTATAGAGGGGAATGATTTTGATTACTTAAGCTCTTAATTTAAAAATTTGAAGATCATTTTCATGTTTCTTGTGAGACTAGCATTCAGAGTGCCAGCTAGGACAGACTTCACATTAAATGGAATTGTGAAATGCCTTTCACAATGCCTTTGTGGAATGCCTTTGTGGAAGGCATAGACTTCACAGTCTATGCCATTTCCCTCCTCCTCCAGGTGGACCAGCTCAGTCTTCCAGGGCCTTTGTGGAAATTCCTTTTTAAAAAGGGCGAGGCACTATGGAGAACAGTATGGAGGTTCCTTAAAAAACTAGAAACAGAACTACCATACGATCCAGCAATCCCACTACTAGGCATATACCCTGAGAGAACCATAATTCAAAAAGAGTCATGCACCACAATGTTCACTGCAGCACTATTTACAATAACCAGGACATGGAAACAACCTAAGTGTCCCTGGACAGATGAATGGGTAAAGAAGATGTGGCACATATATACAGTGGAATATTACTCAGCCATAAAAAGAAATGAAACTGAGTTATTTGTAGTGAGGTGGATGGACCTAGAGACTGTCATAAAGAGTGAAGTAAGTCAGAAAGAGAAAAACAAATACCGTATGCTAACATATATATGGAATCTAAAAAACAAAATGGTTCTGAAGAACCTAGGGGCAGGACAGGAATAAAGACGCAGATGTAGACAATGGACTTGAGGACAGGGGGAGGGGGAAGGGTAAGCTGGGACGAAGTGAGAGAGTGGCATGGGCATATATACACTACCAAATGTAAAACCGATAGCTAGTGGGAAGCAGCTGCATAGCACAGGGAGATCAGCTCGGTGCTTTGTGTCCACCTAGAGGGGTGGGATAGGGAGGGTGGGAGGGAGGGGGATGCAAGAGGGAAGAGATATGGGGATATATGTATATGTATAGCTGATTCACTTTGTTATAAAGCAGAAACACACCATTGTAAAGCAATTATACTCCAATAAAGATGTTAAATAAATAAATAAGTAATTTAAAAAAAAAAGGGCGAGGGTGAAGCCATGAATCAATATGTAAATCAGTGTGTGGCCATTGCTGGAGATGGTCCTGTGTGGACGCACGTCTGAGGTCTTACATCCCATATAATGAGGCACCAAGACTTTCGGAACACATTTGTTTCCTGTGACATGCTCCAGAGAAGAAGTCACTACTGGTCTGGATTTGGAGCTTAAAGGTTGGATACAGCTATGGCGTAGGAAGTAAGAGTCCTCCTGTTTGTGACTTGGGAGCAGCAGCTTCATCAACTCTCCTGAACCGTTGTCTTGATTGTTTTAAATAACTACTTGGGTTGGCCAAAAAGTTCGTTTGGGTTGTACTGTAAGATGTTATGGAAAAACCCTAATGAACTTTTTGGCCAGTGCAATACTATATGCCAATGGTCAAGAGCTGTCTTAAATGCTTTTTGTGTTATTTTCTAGTCCTTCTAATAATCCTGTGGCATCAACAGTATTATTGTATTTTACAGATGAGGGAAATTAAATTGTCAGGAGGTTAGGTAATTGGTCCAGGGCCATGTAGTGGCTAAGCTACAAGGGAAACCCAGGTTCCCCAGACTTCACAGTCTATGCCATTTCCCTCCTCCTCCAGGTGGACCAGCTCAGTCTTCCAGGGCCTTTTTAGGAAGTCTGCTTTAGTTGAAGACTTTTCTCCCTGAACTGGGCTTCCATCCTCTGGGCCGTAGTTAGTATTTTCTGGATAGAGCCTTAGTGATGCCCTTTAAGTGGGAAGATCAGTCCCCCACCTAAAGCGTTTCAGAAGTGTCTTCCTCTAACCCTGTCCTGGATCTCTTTTGGATGTGGTTGGCCTTATAGGGGAGAGTGGCCTTCCTTCTTTGACCTCTGGGAGAGCTTTGCTGTGTTGTGACTTTGCATAGATTTAGTGTTGCATGTTGACTGTCTTTTTTTTTTTTTTTGAAGTACAGTCGACTTACAGTGTTAATTTCTGCTGTACAGCAAAGTGATTCAGTTATACATATATATATATATTCTTTTTCATATTCTTTTCCATTACGGTTTATCACAGGATATTGAATATAGTTCCCTGTGCTATACAGTAGGACCTTGTTGCTTATCCATCCTATATATAATAGTTTGTATCTGCTAATCCCAAACTCCCAGTCCTTCCCTTCCCCATCGCCCCCTCCCCCTTGGCAACCAAGTCTGTTGTCTATGTCTGTGAGTCTGTTTCCGTTTCATAGATATGTTCATTTGTGTTGTATTTTATTTTTTTCAAACTCATCCTTCTTTTTATTTATTTATTTATTTTTGTTTTATATTGGAGTATAGTTGATTTACAATGTTGTGTTAGTTTCAGGTGTACAGCAAAGTGATTCACTTATACGTATACATATATCTTCTTTTTCAGATTCTTTTCCCATATAGGTTATTGCACAGTACTGAGTAGAGTTCCTTGTGCTATACAGTAGGTCCTTGTTGCTTATCTATTTTATATATAGTAGTGTGTATATTGTTAATCCCAACCTCCTAATTTATGTGTGTTGTATTTTAGATTCCACATATATGGATGATATCATGTCTTTGAGTGAAGTTTCTGTTTCTGATCCTTAAGGAGTGAGTTTCCACTTTTAAAAAGAGATAAAAGAAACACATGTTCTCTCCCTCTTGCTCTCTCCCCTTTTCTCCATGTGGAGAGACAGGAAGAGAGTAGTTTTAAAGAAAACCAGTGTTATGTGAATTTACCTTTAAAGATTTTCCTCTGCACAACTTTTAAAGGAAATTGTTTTGCATAACTTGATTTTAGGATCTCTTTGAATGAAGGGGAAGCCCAGCTTTGTTACTTAAAATGTTTATAACAATCAAAATAAGCCTATTAATTACTAAGGCAAACAGAAGTCAATCAAGTGGTATCACTTTAGCTAAAGATATTACAGTATTCTTTTTATTGATTGATTGATTGATTGATTGATTGATTTTTGGCCGTGTTGGGTCTTTGTTTCTGTGCGAGGGCTTTCTCTAGTTGCGGCAAGTGGGGGCCACTCTTCATCGCAGTGCACGGGCCTCTCACTATCATGGCTTCTCTTGTTGCGGAGCACAGGCTCCAGACGCGCAGGCTCAGTAGTTGTGGCTCACGGGCCCAGTTGCTCCGCGGCATGTGGGATCTTCCCAGACCAGGGCTCGAACCCGTGTCCCCTGCATTAGCAGGCAGATTCTCAACCACTGCGCCACCAGGGAAGCCCCAGTATTCTTAAAATAAGAGTACAGGAATACAGTCTAAATAAGATGCATGCCCTATGTCTTAGCATTTCATTGTCAGAATGCTATCCTGATGCTCACTGTGATCATATTAAATATATATCTCAATGATTTAATATTAAGTTGTCCTATTGTATGGCATCATAGATTTTATAACTTCGTTTTTCTAACTTTCATTTTTTATAACTGGTTTTCGTAAATCAGTGCACATATTTTCTTAGGTGTATTATTATATTTATATTATTAGAGCTTTTAAATGTAGTGCTTAAAACCCAAGTACTATATATGATTTTAATGAAAATTTTATATGTGTTTACTACACGTGAATTTTGTTTTTGTGTTAAGCTGACATGAATACATCCAAACTCCTTAGGTCCTTTTGTCTACCATAAATGTAAGTTCTCTTGAAGCACTGATGTATACCTAAAATATAGTACAGGTTATTTCACAAAGCAACATCAGTCCGACATGTCAGGGCACGGTCGCATGTTCTAGGCACGTGCTAGGCATGTGCTGGGTGGCAGAGATGTGCTGAGACTCGGGCAGTGCTCATGTGAGCCGATAGCCACGTGGCTGAGGGGTCCAGGGCCACAGCCCATCATGACACCTGTGCGGAATTACGTTATGGTTGGTGAGCTCTGCCTGGGGCTGACACTGGGGGATGGGAGGTGGGGGTGGAGGTGGTGGGGAGAGAAGGGTCCTGGACAAGATGACACCTGAGGTGAGTCTTAAAGGGCAAATGGCAGCTAGGAGAAGGTGAGGAAGAAGGCTCCAGACACAGGAAACAAGCTTATTGCACCTTCTGGAAACCACAGTCGTTGCATTTGAAAGGGAGATAGCAGATGCCCCTGAGAAGCGTGCCCTTCCTTTGTCTGCTCCCCTCCTCCTGGAGCACCTTAATCTTCTGAAAGAAGACTCCATTATTTTTGATATGCCATTTCCCCAGGTCACTAATATCTGTTGTTTGCCTTAGTGTTTGTGAGGATAGTTTCAGTCAACTTTCCAAAGATATAAAGCCTCAATGGTCGGGTCATGTGACATGAAGAAAAACTATCTTGAGGTGCATAAAAATAGATACTTTTATATATTCATACAATATACTCAATATAATCTTTATGGTTTTACTTTTTGTGAATGTGATTATTACAGCAGACGTAAGATAGAGATACTGGATGTGATACGTGTCCTATGACACTTATATGAAAAGACCATCCTAATCCAGGTTGGTCATTTACTATTCATATAAATCAAATATATACTGTGTCTATGCCCTATTATAATTATTTTTTGAGGGGAAAGTAATTATGAAGAAAAATAGAAAATTAAACTACTATCAATGGGACCTAAAATTATAAATTTGTGATTAAGATGATTTTGAAATGTATTTTAAATTGCAAGCATATTCACGTTATCGTGTTTGTTTTAGGAAGCAGGGTCCTTAACTGCCATAAATAAGTCTTTAAAGTTACCTTCTAAGTTTTCTCAGGTTCTATCTTACCCTTCTACTACTGTCTTCAGTTATGTCTTGTCTGTGCCATGGGAGCTGAGGGGCCTCAGTTAACACTGTGGATTTTTAATTAGATGGTGGAATTCACAGTAAGGAAGATTTATCATCAATACTACCAGAAGTGGGTCCTAAGTGTGGTGGTTAGCAGGAAAAGGAGTGCCTCCTTATTAAGCGGGCTTTCCTTGAAGGTGGGCGGGTGGGGGGGGGGTCTGTGGCCACAGCCCTAGGACATCATCATCGTGTGTGTGTGTGTGTGTGTGTGTGTGTGTGTGTGTATGGCCACCGCCAACGTCAGTACAGTACTGATGACATTAAATGCAAAGCTATAGAGACAGAGGTCACAGATAAGAATTTCTTTCTCTTGCCCTGTTTCTAGGTACAGATGGTAAAGAGAGACATATAATGAGGCATCTTGATCTCTTGGTTGACCGCCTGCTGGTCCTTTTGTATCACGTTCATCCATGTGTTCACAGTACAGTCTATAACATGAACATGTGCCTGTCTTCTTCCAGGGTAAGAAAAAGAAGAGGAAGAGAGAGAAACTACAGGAATCTACATCAGGTAGGCACCATGTGACTTTCCAGCCAATTCTCATGCTTCTGACAAGCACCTTTTAAAGTAGCCTGCATCTTTCTACACGCTGCTTTATTCTTCAGCTATAACATATGATTGTTGAACTCTGCTTTTCTTCCTGAGATTCTTTAAAAATGTTTGAAAGACCTTTCTTTTAAATGTGACTATGTGAAGGTACACCTAAAAAGCTCTTGCAAACCCTGTCACCTGGATTCCTGGTTGTTAACTGTGGTTGTTTTTAAGGTTTTGTTGTCTGTGTTCTCTTTGCTTTAACACTTCTGTTCTTCTATTTGCAAAACTCCTTACAATACAGTTTTTTATGATGACTCTATGATATGCTACCTTATATCCCCTTGAGAATCTTTTCTGTGGTTTGGGGTTATTTAAAAATATAAAACATGGTGATAGGGTTTATCTTTCGTGTACATTAATTCAAGGCATCAATCAGTGAGGTCCAGTTTATTTCCCCTTTTCCTTCATAAAAGATAAGGCCTCTACTTGTACTGCACAAATAAAAATGGCTGGTATAAGAACCATAAAAAGTAAAGCAGACAGGTCCACATTATATTGTAGCTACTACGTATTTGGAATGTACAAAAACCTCTTCAATAAAAATTTGTTAAAGACACAATTTTCTGCAGGTACAGGTCCAAGAATGACAGCTGCCTACATCTGAAACATGGTAAGAACGACTCTCTGGTCCTACTGCTGACATTAGTTATAAACAGAGGCACTTGCTTGTGAATCTTCTTGCTCATACTGATGCCATTCAGCATTGCTCCTTTAAAGAGGAAAGGCCACCAAAATCAAATTAGTGCTTTAAAACATCTGATGGTTTTTATACCGGCTATGGATTTGCAATATAGTATGTGTCTCTCTCTTCTCTTCTTCCCCTTTTTGCCCCTTTAATCTTTCTCCATTCCCTTTCCCCTAACTCTTGTCAGCCATTCCTTACTGACCAGTGGCAAATCTGCCTGCTTCAGAAACAAACAAGTAACAAAAACCGGCAAAATGCCATCTTACTCTGCAAACCCAGGGCTGCATTGGAGGAGCTCAGGCTGGCCCAGGACCTGGAAGGTTTTGTGGTATAGAGACTTTTTCTCAGTTGAGATGACATATAGAGGCTTAAAAGTAATAGATTTGTTTATAGTGAGAAAGAGAGGGATGCTTCATTTTTTCTGTTATTTAAAAATGTGGCATGGGGACTTATGAACTGTATTCTATCAAGTTCTTTATTGGTAACCATTGCTAGATCTCACTCTCATCTTTATAGGTGATATTTATTTCATTTCTTTTTATTGTAGTTATTTGATTTTTGACCACTTGACCACCATCCCTGGCGGGAACCTGGCTTTGTAAATTGCCTCAGTCTTTGCTAGGCTTTGAATTCACAGTGTGTCTACACTGTGACAGTTCTTCTCAGAGGCGCTCGCTTTGATTCTATTCTCTCTAGGAACCCGCCTCCCAGTCCCGTCAGCTCTATCTTTTGGGTCTGTCTCGAGTCTTTCCTCTCACACTCAGCAGTTTCATAGCCCCAGATCAGGTGCTCAGACTTTCCATCTGGATTATTGTAATAAGCCTTTGGATAATTTTCCTGCTTCCAGACTTCCTTTCTGCCAGTTCATCCTCTGTGTTGCTCCCAGAGGGATCTGCTGAAACACAAACGGATTGTGTCACTTCCCGACTTAAAAACGGTCAGCCCACTGTCTGAGGGACGCAGTGCAGACCACGTCAGTGTGGATCTGCGTCTACCCTGTCCTGGGGGTTCCACTCTCTGACCTGCCTCACCTCCAACCATGCATCTTGGGTTCAGTCCAAACAAAACTATTTGCCGTCCCTGAGGCAGATGGAGGTTGCTGCACGTGCTGTCCCTGTGCTTGGAAAGCCCGTTTCCTCTGCCTGAGGGTGGTGTTTCTTAGGAGAAGAGCATTAGCCTGCGGGTCACTTCATTCTTGACTAGAACCAGATGACCGCTTAATCTTTCAGAACTTAATTTTGGTGCTCAAATTTCAGCGGACTTTCCCAGGGGAATCTGCAGAGATTTTGGTACCAAATAGATATGAATTTTGCATCAGCTGTTTGCCCCGGCAATCTGCTTGCGCTTTTTAATCTTCATTTTCCTCCACTGTAAAATGGGAACAGTAACCGCCACCCGCTAGGGCTCTTTGTTTCTCGTATGTGGCCTCCCTCCCTCCCTAGACGCCACCCCCAAGACCTGATGCAGCTGCCTTCTCCTCTGTGAAACTTGCCTCATCTTTATTCACGTTCCCCAGGTTCTTCAAAATGTCATCATTGTTGTTTTATGATATCAAAAGTCTTCTAAACTAGCGCTGAGTGGTAGGCTTTTCTCCAGGTAAAAAGAAGATCAGCCCTTCATACAGGTGACCAAACAAGGTATCAGAAAGATACTATCACAGATGATGTTCATATTTAATTCAACTTAATGGCTATTAATTGAGGACCTCTTCTGAGCTGGCCCCCCAGCTTGGTTATAGGAGCACAGGCTCTGCCCCCAGGTGCTCATGGCATCATAGTTTAGAAGTAATTTTAGTAGCAAGCACATGCTCTTGTACTTCTTCTTTGCGTTTTTTTAGAAGACTATTGTCCTTTTAATGACTAAACACTTAGGTATGGACAGCAGCCCTTTTTATGCTCTGCCTCAAAACAGAAAACCCTTATAAGCATACCATGCTAAGGACCAACATGCACTGATTTTACTCTGTCCTCTGTTTGCACCAAAATCTTCAATGCTGTTTCTATTAAAAATCATGCAAAAATGTATTTCTCTGCTTCATACTTTGATATTTGGTTTTAGTGTCCTTAATGATTAACATTATATAGTATTTTAGAGTAGACGATTAGGCTGAATGCATTTTTGTCCTAGAATGTATCCCAAATATCTCTTTTTAAAATCATGTTACAGTGATCATGGTGTTTTCTTGTCACTTACTTGTTTTTCTAAAGGTCAAGGTGTGTCCCCTCTGCCCTGCCCCAGAAAAACACAACAAAGTCTCCCCCCTCCCCCCAAGAAAACAATTTTCACCAGTGACCAGTGAGGCTCCCGTCGGCTGGGCTGCACTTAATCAGAGTCTCCAGTGTTCCTCTCCCCTCTCGTTGCTGGATCAGTCATGCAGCCTTTGAAGTTCTGTCCTCCCCACTATCCTGTCGTAGAGAGCGGCACTGGCAGTCATCTGATAAGAATTACTAAGCGGAGAGAAGGTCAGATTTGCATTCGTAAAGATTTCCGCAAATTAGGAATGATACTATCCCTACTGTTTCCCCATCCCCTTCTTTGTTTTAGGAATTCAGAAACTTCTATCTGTGTAGTAGTTGACTTGTTTAGTCATTATTCCGCATTTATTGAGCACTTTATAAATGCCAGTTAGCTCCATAATACCTGGAAATACAGCATCGAACAAGGCTCAGAAGGTCCCCGCTCTGTACTGCTTACATCTCGGGGAGAGCAGTTGATTTAAAACAAACAGGAAAGTGTAAGTGCTATAATAAAAATAAAACAGGGAGTGACTTGAGGGTCGGCTTTGGCTTGAAGATCATGAAAGGCCCTTCTGAGGAGGTGACACTCAGTAATAACCAGTTGTTTTCCCTGGAGGGTATTGTGTGTATTGTTCTGAATGAAAGACCAGGCCAACAGGGCACCCTGTTGTAGAAAGAGCCTAGACTAGGAGTGAGGCCACGCGGGCTCTCACATTAGCCGTCCCTGTGCTGTATGGCCTGGGGCAGTAGGTTTAAGCCCGAGACTGGTTCCTCGGCACAAGTGAAAGGGGCGCTTTGCTGGCCTCTAAGCTCCCGGCTGCATCAGGTCCCAACGTCCTGGTCTGCTTTGTGCTTCCGCGGGCAGCACTGCCTCCCAGTGTTAGTAAAGGGACTCGGGTCTCTTTTTTGTTTACTAATTTGTCATCCTCATTCTAGGTCTGAGTGGCTCTGTATAACTATAAGGCACCTGTATGATCTTGAAAACGACTTGCCCACGATGTGCTTGCTCTTCAAGTCCTGTATAGGTCACTTCCTGCCTGCCCTCCTCCTCCACAGGATGAGTGCCCACAAGCACTGCCTCTAGTCTGGGGCTTTGCTTCCCCACTGATGCCATCACGTGGCTCCTTGTTTGTTTGCCAGACTTCGGTCCCGCTCTTGCTGGCTCCACCTTAGAAAAAAGCCGCAGACAGATGAAATGTTTGATTAGACTTGATCCTGCACATAGTGTCTGTGAAAGCTCACAGGGCTTGCTTTCAGTTCTGAAGGGAAGTTCTGAAGTCACGGCCCTCCCTGCAGGAAGGTAAAGCTACCGGAGCACGGTGCCCAGACAGGGAGGATGCCGTGATCCAACGTGAAGAGACTTTTGAGAGGGTTTCTTTCTGCACAGCGCAACTTAACATTATCCTGCTGCCCTTAAAGGAAATTCCTAGTAGATCACTGAGCTTAGACAGCCATGATGTAGCTCAAATGCTAGGGAACTCTCATTACTCTGAACTAGAGTGGGACAGTGGACTATAAGGAAAAGACCCCACCCATCAGGAAAAGACTCCTCTGTGAACCAAAAAGCCCTCTGAAAACTTGTTTCTGTTCCTTGAAAGACATGAGTTTCACTTAATACTTTCTCATTTCATTGGTGGGAAATGCCATTGCAGTTGCTTCATATACCCAGCTGTGTCCCCATCTCCCTGTGAGCTTCTACTTTTGTGTATTCTATAAGAATATTCACTCTGGTGAAATCAAGTTGAAACAAAGAAATTAGCATTAACCCAGTCTCAACACCTTGCAGCAGACTTTAGGATTATTGGAAATGGGATCCTTAAAAGACATTCCTCCAAGTTGGAGGTGATCCCCAAGCTGTGGGATCATTCAAGAAATCCAGATTCATCCTTAGCTTTTTTAACTAACTTGCCACTTGTGGGAGCTGGGAGCCCAGGGCCTCAGGCAGTGAGACTTACACACGTTCTCCTGTGAAGGCCAGTATCATAAAATGCCAATTGTTTGTTTATTCACTCTGCCAACATCCAGTGAGGCCTACTCCTGCAAGTCAAGAACTGCTTTAGGCAGTGGGGTTACTTGCTAAACGGACCCTGTCCGTTACCAGAGGCGCTCCCTGTTTAAGAAGATGCAGACGTACAAATGGATAATTATAAAATAATATGTTTTATGCTACCAAGGAAGTGCATACAGCGCAGTGTGTAAAAACAAAGACGACGGAAATCAGAGCGAGATCAAGGAAGGCCTCCTGCAGTAGGTAACACTTGCGTGTCCAGTCATGGGGGAATTCTTGAGTTTGACAGAACAATGATCGAGTTGCTTTGAGTTTCCAGTATTTTGGTGCACGTTTCATTTGGAATATGTAACGTCAAGAGTTTATCAGAAGTCAGAGATTATCATCAAATACTGAACTTCCCTTTCTTCCTGACTTAATCAAGATTCATAAAGAATTAAAGAAGCAAAGAATTAGAATTTTTGAAAAGCTGGAGAGAATTATCATTCTGAGTTTACTAACTTAAAAACTTTACAGGTTGGTTTACTAATATTTACTTTAGCAAAACATAAAAAGTCCACTATCTTAAAGTTATATAGATTGAAAAGATATTCTTATGATATTTCAGTGTATTTCATTTGATTATATAACGTCAAAGGTCTAGTTTAAAAGTAGAAACAAGCTATCTTTTTTTAAAAAGCAAAAAATCTCTGGTTAAATGCACCCAGAGATACATATAGGCACTCACATACAGACATACTTCTGTACACTATGATTTTAGCCTTGGCATAATCTTTAGCTTGCACACTTGCTGAACTGAGAAATTAATATATATTTTTTACTAAATAAAAACATTCGCCTTTATTTCCCTGGCGCCAAGAGGTGTATGGGAGAAGTAATTTCTAGTACAGTATAGAATGCAATAGTTAATTGTGCAGTGCTTGGATTTACATCTTTAAAAAAATTGTCTCTAGCTTTCCATTATAGACTGGAGTCATGTGCAGGACTAGCGAGAAGACTGTGACCCTGAAGGTCTTCTAGGAACCTTGTCTGAAGCTCAGGACTTAGCCCTGTCCTCTTAAGACTCAGGGAGAGGTCTAAATATTTTCAGCTGTCTCCTTGAGAAAAACATTTATTTCGTATAGTTTTTGAAGCTCACCCTGGGGAACTTGATGCTTTTGCCTAATCTTTGCTCTGAACTCTGTTCCCTAAGTACTTATGTAGTCACCCCCATTAAGTATCAGTGAGCCTCTGGGTATTTGTTCCTAGGTTGGCATGTCTAGTTAGAAGGCAAAGCCAAGTGCTTACAAAGTAGTAAAGTTGGAAGCAGCTAGAGAAATGGTAAGGCTTGTCCAAAGTCTCAGAGTAAAAATTAAGGCTTTGATAATGAGAAAGTGAAAAAACTACGCCCTGTTTTCCATCCTTCATCTTTTTGTCACACGATTAGGCACTAAGTGTGTCGGGCACTTAGCCTAGAATTGCCACTAAGCACACAGGAGACGGCAGAGTCAGGCGCTCTCGGGAACGGAGCCGCACATCTGGAGGCGGGAGACCAGCACGGCCGCCTGCACCCGGCTCAGTGCTGTCCCCAGGTTCCTCCTGAGCGTCCTCTGAGCGGTGGCCCGGACAGTGCAGGGCCTCGCCTGCCAGTTGGCCAAGCGTCTGGATCCTGATGGAAACGACTGCGGGCGTGTCATTTGTCTTGTCAGGATCGCAGGTGTGCTGTGCCTAGGACACGGAGGTCTGTCCCTGCCTGGGGTGGTAGACTACCCGCGTTCCCCTCCTCTTACGTCTGGCTGCAAACCCCTGCGAAACGCATCATGAGTTAGCGGAAAACTTGTAGAGAATTCACACGGCAATATGGACACTTGACTGCAGTGTTCTTACTAGGGACTCCCTAGTAAGACGGTTCCGCAGGAAAATTCAGACACTGATAGCAAGGGCAGCCTTGGTCACGCTGTCTGAAACAGAGACGGCTGCCTCACGGCACTGTGTAGCTAGACTAAGTTGTGCATGGACCGCAGGTTTTCAGGTTCTAACCATTCTCCAGAATGCCTTATGCTTGCTCATATGATGAGAGCCTTTTGATCACAAGGAGCAGAAACAACCCCTGCTGGGCTAAGGATCTCTATTTAAGGATACAGGACCATCGTGTGGAAGCCGAGGAGAGTACTAGAAGGTGCTCTTGGAAAACTGTCCAGACGCTTTTGCTGTCTCTTATATCTGCCCCTCCCCCAAATCACATCCTCCCCTTCTGCAGATTGGCCTCCTCAGTTCTTTGATCCACGTGTCCAGAACCCCTCAAGCTCACATGTTCTTTCTTACAGTACCAGTCTCCAAAAGAGAAAACTCTTTCAAATTCCAGAGAAGGGGGACTTCCCTGGCAGTCCAGCGGTTACGACTCTGCGCTTCCACCGCAGGGGACACAGGTTTTTGATCCCTGGTCGGGGAACTAAGATCCCACATGCTGCGTGGCCAGAAAATAAACCAATACAAAGTCAAATTCCAGAGAAGGGACTCTGGCTAGCCCAGCTTGGGTCAAACTTCTACCCCCATCTGCAATCAACTGTGGTCACAGCAGATGGTCACACAGTACAAGACAGCTGTCGGGGGCTCACCGCTCCCACCGGGGCTGTGTTGGCATTGGGATAATCAAGAGGGAGGCAGGCTGCAACCCAGCAGACGTCCACCACAGCTCTCTAATAAGCGGGTGGCTGGGCCTGTTAGATCAGCAGACAGGGTGATTTTATCTAGGCAACTGTACATTCGTGAAGGAACCGGGAGAGGATCATACATACGGTGAAAGCTTTTAAAATCTCTGTTGTGCTGCAGTGTCCTTCCCATCAATTCTTTTCCCCTCTTTCTTTAATGGTCAGAAGAGCTAGGATTGTGTTTAAGTTGCCTTGGGAAACAAACAGGAAACTGGACCCTTGGCTAGCAAGAGTGGTCACGTGCCATTAAAAAATAATAGTGAAAAAAAAAAAAATAATAGTGGACGGAGAGAATGAGGCTCATTATTACAACCCTCCTGAGATACGTAATATTTAGTATTGTTCATGAAAGCCCTATGAAATTAAGATCCATGCTATTATTCTAGTACTTCATAGAATAAAAAAATTATTTTGGACAAATTTAGTTTGATAGAATGTTTTCTCACTGAGCCATCCAGAACTTGAGGGAAATCATCCTTCTGGATAACAGAGTTTCCCAGAGAACTCTAGGTTTACCTTTTTAAGTATCAAAACATGTAATTTTTAATTTTCACTCTTGTGAATGCACCTCTTTCTTCACCAGAGTACATGAAAATTAAATATTTCTTAATACCTCATGCCATTATTCTACAGTGTAGTGTACCATATGGTAAATGATAACAAGGAATGGATGCTATTTGACCCTTCTAGGTGACCCCAAATAATGGGGTTTTCTTAAAAATCTTTTTTATTTATTGTGTCTTCTTGTTCTGTCTAGGACTGTGTACCCCTCCCCTAGTTTTCCTTCTGATCCACTTTGTAGAATTGGGAACCAGAAAACACAGCTTACTTGAATAATATATACATTAAAAGTAAACGGGGCCTGAGTTGGCGCATGGAGGGTGCTCTTATTACGAAGGGTAAATATGCTTTTTTTTTTTTTTTTTTTGCTTGAATGTCTTGATAACTGCAGTGAGACCTTGAGACCTTTTCACTTCCTTTTCCTCAGCTGTGTCCTTTGGGTCTGAAGCTGCCCGTCAACAGATCCAGAGGAGCGGGGTGATCCTGCCTAGAACTCTCTGTGAGCCTTAGCAAAGTCACTCTATTCTTTTCGACAGAATGAGGAGAAAAAAAAAATGAAAGCACCTCAGTCAAACAGTAGTGCCCACTTTTTTGCTTAAGTCCTAAGTCAAACCTAACCTGAAGTTTTCTAAATTTTTAGATATAGTCTCCGTAAATATAATGACAAATTTTTTGCTGCCCTCTTGGGATTACTTTTCCCAGCTATCAGTGTGTTTCTGCAGACATTCTATTTTATAAGATATTTTGTAATATTTCATGAGAGATTTTCCAGAATTCTCTATTGGTCGTAATTTTCCACCGGAAGTTCTGTAAATAGTATAAATCTTGCTTTTACCCCCTGAACATGCTGTGTGAGATTGGAACAACAGAAATGGAACTAACATTTCTGGACCACGTATTCTGTCCTGGGTGCTCTAATCGAAGCCTCTCCATCCCGTCCTTGAGGCAGCCCTGTTCGGGGAGGGATCTCTGCCCTGTTAGAGGGATGAGGAGATGTCAGTAACTTGTCCAGGGCCACGTGGCTGGTGTGCAGCAGGGGCAGGTTCACACCTGGCTCTGTCTCTCTGTCACTCAAGTCTCCACCCACTGCAGTAACCAACATTCATTGCGCCCTTTCAGATGCCAGGTACTTGCCGAGCCTGTCACAGGAGAGCCTTATCTCCTCTCAACCCCTCAACACACGTTATGAGGTAGAGCGACTTAACTATTTCCATTTCACAGATGGGGAAACGGGTGTGGCATGTTCAAGTAACTTGCTCAGGATAAGTCTGTCTTCAGAGCTCATGCTCAGAACCCACAACGCATTGTCACCTCCCTAGGCCCCATACACTTAGACACGTAGACTCGTACTACACGACGGTGGAAAGGAAAAACACACAGAAGTGTGTGCTCATTCTGTTGCCTCATTTTTAGAAGGTGAAGTTAGAATTTTTAGGGCAGGAGAACTTGTAGAGAGAAAGGTGAACTGGATAAAGAATTTGGAGGTGGGTAGGTGAGTCTCCATAGTGGCTATCCTCCTGAAGCACTTTAATATACAGAATTAAGATGGGTTTTGAGGGTCTCTTATTCAAAACTTTCCTTGAGAATGTTTCGGTAGTGTTCCCAGCGGAGGTGAAGGTCTAGTGGGTGAGACCTACACTGGGAGGCCCAGCCAACCAATGGTGGTGTACGTCCTCACAGGGAGACACAAAGGGCTGATGAGGAAGAGAAACCATTAGCTGCAGATGGAAACCAGCATCTCCCCCTCGAGCAATTTATCAATAGTTCCAGGCCTGCCTCAGCGTCATCTCGGCATTGCCGAAGTCTGCTTTCACTGGTCACAGTTACGCTTTGAATAACTGCACAGGAAGGAACCGCACAGATTCAGTGACCCTGCCTCGGTCTGTATAACCTGGATCCAACCCCGGGGCCAGTGACCCCTTGTCTCACTGACCACTCCCTCCCTCCCTGCCTCCTCCACGTTCTGGGAATCATCTGGTGTCAGAGCTGTGGCTGGCGACTGGGGGACCGACGAGCTTGATGCTGGGACTTCAGGACTAGCTCAACTGCAGAGAGAAGAGTCAGCGCTAACCTTCCTCACCACGCGTTATCATTTCTTCTTTTTCTCCAATACTGGGTAGTACTTACTTTCAAAGACCTGAAGGTGGCCTTTGTAGGTTAGACTTTCAATCTTAGAGATTTAAGTTTCAAAGTTACTTTCTTAGGCCCTTTGTTCTCTCACCCTGCTTTCAAGCAGAGCACAGCCTCTTGGGGTGGGCAGTGGTCCAGATGGAGACCACCTCCACCTCCACAGTGATGCTGACTCATGATGGGCACGGAAGGCAGGCGGGCGAGGAGAAGCAAATGAGTGATAATTTAGCCCTGAGGTGTGGTGGAGAGAACTTATGTGTAGGGCTCAAAAGCTAATCCTGCCACCTGTAGGTTGGGTGACCTTAGGCAAGGCCTTTCGCCCCTCCCGCAGCGGGATCCTTCTGTGTAAACGCGCTCAAGTCAGCGGAGCTGTCGTGATCGCATGACGTCGTGTCCCAGCGCCTGGCACGGCAGCGCTCAGCGCACGTTGTTGTTGTTCTTCCTTCCTCCTCACCAGCTCCTGTGACCCGTGGGGAACCAGGAGGCCTGGGGAATCTCTAGGGGCCCCTCACACCAGCCGCTCACAACCAGATGCCTCAGTTCCCTCTAGGACAACAGGGCCAGACCAGCTCTGCCGCGCTCGCTGCCCGCTCTGGAAGTCCGCTCCCTGCGTACACAGGCGGCTTTGTGCGGCACGGGAGTTCACGCCCTGAATGGCAGGCTTCCGTCCGTCTGCCCCGAGGTGGGGCAGAAGAACTTAGGCATGAGGTGGTGTGTGCCGCTGTGAGGAGGGCGATCTTTGCAAAGCCTCTGCCTCTGTTCATCTCTCACAGACTGATCTCTGATACTCTCCCCTCAAATTTCACAGCATAACTAAAAACATTTTAGAGTTTCCCACTCCTTGCTAGTAACATTTGGGAAGGGGAGGGAGGAGCTCTTACTCCAACCACCTTCCTTTTGGGTTACTCACCATTTCTGGACGAGGAAGTGAGGTTACAGGCACGGCTCCAGCTGAGCCGGTGGGTCCTGGTCACGCGTCGCCCCTCCTCCCACACCCACCTCGGCCTCTCTAATGGGCTCATTTCCGCAGCCCCTCCTGTTGGGGGGACAGCCTGGGAAGGGGGCTGGGCCGCAGAACCTCAAGGATATGGGCTGGCCACGCACTTGGCTCCCAGTGGAGGCTCACGTTTGCACTTAAGAAGAAGGAATTTCCCCTCTCCCTGTCTTCACATCTTTTGAGCCAAGGCCTAGAAGGCCCTAATGCCTCAGTCAGTGCTGGTCGTCTTCTAGACGCAGGTCCCTCTTGAAATCTTGAGATGTCCCTTTACCGCTTGGGCTCTTAATAAGCGACTCTGCCTGTTTGGGTTCCTGCTTCCATTTGGTTAGTGGGATATTTTGTCCGGATTGGAGTCTGGTCCAGGAGAGGAGCCTCCTGGGTTTCAGCTGGACGGTGGGAGGAGGGCGTTTTCCTGTGCTTCCTTCACACCCACTCAGCAAAATGGCCCACGTGGTGAGCGCTGGCGGAGGGAGCCCAAGCCTGACGTGTAAGACGGAGCTCCGAGCTCCCTTTGAAGCGGGCGCGGTAATTGCGGCTTTGATTACGCCGACTCCACCGCTGGGCAGGGCTGCGCGGGGCTCGCCTGGCCGGCCCAGCTTCAGCTGCAGCCCCCCGTGAAGACTTAGATGTGGGAAGTCTCCAGTCTCCCGAGCCTCATGCCTGTGGTTTCTTGAAAAGAATCTTGATTTGACCTGTTTTATGTCTGTAAAGCAACACTGCAAGGCTTTTTACCCCCAGTTCTCCCATCTGGGGGTAAGACTGGTCTGCCCTGGTGACCCTGTACTTTAAAGGAGCAACCAGGTTCAAATAAGGTGCCTTATTTGATAGACAGCTTCCTTGCCCATTTATTTAAATACCAGCTACACTATAAGGAGAGCATCCCCGGTGGGGAAGAGTCGCTTTTTGGTTGGCAGTTGTACAGAGCAGCTCTGAAACCAACTTTTCAGGAGGATTTATAAGAGGATACTAAGATAATGAAACAACAGTGGGGAAACGTGAGACTGTAGAAAGCACTGGCTTTATTAGGAGATGTCGAAATTCTTGCCAGGGAAGCGCGTATTATCCTTGTGACAAATGGCCACTCAGGCCAGCCGGAATCGGGTTAGTAATTATGTTGTTATGCTCTCAAGAAGCGGGCAGGAGGAGGCACTTTGGGTGCCGTGAGGAGAGAGGAGGCCGCCGCAGGGCCACGCAGGCCGCTGACCGTCTGGCTTCGGAATCAGCCTGAGGCTGGGGTGGGCACGGGTCCCAGCAGAGGGACAGTTTGTCTCCATGAGCAGACAGACGCCCCTGGCGGCTGAGGCCAGTCTGTTCTGAACCACAGCGCTGGTCTCCAGCTGCTGTGCGCTCCTGGCCCGGGGCTGCTCGCCATTCCTCACCAGCAAGAGCAACCGGGTCTGGGCCTTTGAGAGTCCATGAGCCCAAGCACGGTGTGAATAGGAGCCTGCGGGCGCTGCCTTCACCCCCACCCGGGCTCTGCTCCTGTCTTCTTGGAAAGCCAGGGCCCTTCGCAGCTCTTCCATCCTCCTGTGTGAAGCATCTCTACCCTGCTTCAAGTTTAAAAATCACAAAGCTGTAGTGTGGTTTTCCCGTTAAATGGGGGAAGGTTAATTTTCCAGGAGAATAGGAATTGAAATCGTCATTGAAGACCTCATTCTGTTGAAGGCAACATTCTGTGGCTGATTTCCTCCCATTTTGCTTTTGCTTGTTTTGTTTGTTCACTAGCCACCCGGGTAAACAGTTTCTTCTCAGCTCTGGTAAGTCATTTTGAGGGACAGCAGCGGTGGTGGTTGCCATGATTCTGACGATGCTAACACGTGGCTGGTAAGAGCCCTAATAGCGGGGCTCACTCTGCGCCCTGCACTCTCTGAGCCCCTTAGAGGCATTGGCCGAGCCCATCCTCACGGCTCCCGGGCCACAGATCCATCTTCTCTGAACAGCGCGGTGTAGACCGTAACTCGCTACCCAGAGTTGAGTTTTCATTATTAAACTATCTCAAAGCTTCCTTTTATTTCTCCTCTAAGATGTCTTTCCACTCAAATAAAAAGCATAAAGGAATGCACTCCACTTTTTAGAATTAATTTTTTTTTTGAAGGAAATGTCTGCTAATAACAAGGACACTGCAAGCACAAAAAGTTGAGATGTGTCTGAGCTGCCAAAGACCCAGGTAGAGTAGGTGCTTCCCTGCAGCTGGACGAGGCCGTCTCCCCAGGTGCAAAGCAGGGGTGGCGGATGCTCTCCAGAGAGGAGGTGACCTTGGGGATGCTTTCACTTTCCTTTTGTCTTTGTCTCATCTTGTTGCAATGTTATATTTTATTTTTAATCACTTTTTAAATCTCAGATTATTAAAGCTTTGGGGATTTAGGGATTCTCCTTTCTGAATGCTCTTATCAGCAATATCTTTAAATACTTGTTGAGTGTACATTCCAAGGCTAACGTTAGAGATCCTGGTTGTTATGAAGGGAAAAACTCTTGAGAATTGAAAAGTCTAAGATGGGAGAAGCGTATGCACCTCAAGACTGAATATGAGCGGACATAGACCATCCCGGTCACAAGGGGGCTTGTTGCAGGAGTGTGAGGGGCATTGACTAACTTGCGTGTGGTTTAGTCTCGTGTAAAATCCTACAGTGGCTCCCCACAGTGGACTAAAAAGACCAAACAACACTTTAGAATGACAAGTCTTCCCCTGATCTGGCCATTGCCTGCCATTACGATTCATGTTTGGCCATTCCCTCCTGATGTTTTTCCAACAGATTTTTTTTTTCTTTTTTCACCATGATCTAAAGTATTACGTGTATTTCACATCGTAACCCTGTACATTTATGTACAAATACATGGAACCAGGGTAAACATTTCAGTAAAGTACACTTATTCTCTAACATAGTCTGAGGATTTAGGGCTACCATAGGGCAACCTCTTTTAGCCATCACCAGATCAACAACGTGGATTAATTAAATGCAGAGATCTTAAGACATGTGCTGTATGAAATAGAGGTTAAAATCTGTAAAGGTCTGTGGCAAATTCACATTCACAGTACTTTATTTGTTCCTTCTTGAGGTGGAAAACGAAGCTCCTTCCCAACGTGCAAAGCCAAGGCAGCGACCCCGGGACCTCTCCTGGAGATGGAAGCTTGTTGACCACCCAGACTGTCTCCACGGCTTGCCCAGTCGACCCCAAAGGAGAAATGACACCAACTTCACCCTGAGGTCACTGCTAGAGACGCTGATCCATAAAGACAATCACTGCCAAACCCCCTTTCATCTACTGCGAGAGCCAAGTTCCACAATAAAAAGCATACAAGGTTTTTCAAAAGAAAAAAAAGCACATGAGAATGCTAGCGGGCCCTGGGTCAGCTGAGCAGCTTTCCTCCCCCGTCTCCGCCATGCACTTCCCAGAGCATCCCGCCTCCATACCTGTAACCTCCTGGCAAGGACAGTAACTTGGGCCGCTCTTGCCTGCCCCGAGCACCGGGAGCGGCCGCGGCACAGCCGTCAGCGTCCTGGGGGGAACTTGTGGAAGAGTTCCCTCTTTGTTTCTGGCTTCGTGTTTGTTTCTCTTTTCCTCAAGCTTTTATTTAACAGTGCAAAAGGATCGATCTTGTTTGCTTCTTTTTTTTTTTTAAACTTGAATTTTTTTAATTTACACTTTTTAGTTTTAATCTTCTTGTATATTTTGCTAGCGATGAGCTTTTTAAGTAAAATCGAAAGATCTGGAAGAGTTTGAAATAAAAACGAAATGAAAAGAAGCCTTCTTCTTTTGAGGGCTATCTTGTCCGCTAAGGGGCTTCTCCGTGAATTGCCTGTCATAATAGTGGCCTGTCTTTGTCAGGTGTCCGATAGAGCTAAGTAAACCTAACAGTCCACTGTGTGGGTGGCAGTTGGCAGTCCTCTTTCATTTTATTTTTCTTATGATCTCTTCTCTTTTTTTAAAATGGTAAACCTTAACAGATACCTTTCAGCAGACCAGTTTGCAGTGAATTTTCATTTCTTTCCTTCTCACCCTCTTGTAAAAAGCCCAGCACTTGAATTGTTATTACTTTAAATGTTCTGTATTTGTATCTGTTTTTATTAGCCAATTAGTGGAATTTTAAGCCAGTTGTTAAAATGAGCATTGATGTACCCATTTTTTTTTAAACAGCAAGGCACAGCCTTTGCCCAAAACTGTCATCTAACGTTTGTCATTCCAGTTTGAGTTAACGTGCTGAGCATTTTTTTTAAAAAGCTTTGTAATAAAACATTTAAAAACAAGTCTTTTTTTTTTTTTTTTAAAGAGTGAAGTTCCTGATAACCTGCAGTTGGTAACGGTGACCTAAATCCATAGGCCAGGCCGGAGCTGGTGTGTCCGCATGACGGGGGCACTGCCCGTGAGGCTGCCTCGGGGACAGGCCCACACCCTACCCCCTTCTCCAGGCTATGCAGTCCGTAGGGGTCCTCCTGCAGCCTGGAACCCCACCTCCTCCTCTCCCACGGGTAGATGGAAATCAGGGCCACAGGATTCAGATGGGAATGATTCTCTCCCTTCCTGAGAACCCAGACATCCTCACAGGCTCCAGCTGGCACCTCTGCAGGTGTGCTGGTGCAGCCCGTGGTCAGAGCCCATGGGTTCTCAAAACTGGGCTCCCCGAATCAAGGTGTCCCCGTGCTTTAACTCCCATTCATCTCCCCAAAGTTGACATTTTCCCAATTTTGAGTTTGAACTCCATAATTCTCCCTTAAGCGTTTGTTATACTATATATAGGTTGGTATCGGATTTAGTAGAACCTCCATATTTTAAGTTTAAAACATCAGCATTTCATGGTCTTCCACAAAGCTTCCACAGTCCATTGAGCTAGTCTGAAAACCACCGACACCACTGATCTAACTTCAATGTCTTGCTGAAATTCTAGTTCTGTTTCCTTTTTTCAACCTTCACTACAGCTGGAGAACAGCTGGCTACCATACTTGTAATAACCCTCCACATACTGTACTTGAAGATTGCCATTAAATCACCCCTCAAATTTCTCTTCTCCAGGCTAAGTAATCCCAATTCCTTGAACCTTTCATCATTGGTCCTTTAATCATTTTCATTACGATCCTCTGGAACCTCTCCAATTCCTCTTCATTTAGTCCTAAACTTGAAGCAGGGAAAAATGTCTATTACGTTCAGGGGACCTACTTGTTAAAGGTTTCATATTCATTTGAAACTCTCTCTCTCTCTCTTTTCTTAACATACATGAACCAAGAAGTTATAACTGTTTAAAGCTGCCACCGTGGTCTCTCCAGAAGTTAACTAGAAGATCCAAGGAAGTGTAGGAAAAATCTAGGGTGTTACTTTTGGGGGGAAGAACAGGTCATAGCAACACATTGGTTCTTCTGAGTCTTAGAAAGAAACTGATTAGTGATAAAAGTCTGTCCGTCAAGTGAACAGAGCAAGGATAGTTGTGAGACTTGAGCCTCAGCCAAAGCCTACTCAAGTCTCCTCTCCCTGGGTTCCTCCTCCTCTACGTTTATATGACGCAAAAAATGGGTAAACAGTATTGAAAGAAATGGGTTGTTTGAATCCTCCGGGCCACAACTTGGTCCCTCCTAGTTTTCTATTCATATTTCCTCCAGAATAACTCTTCCTAGATAACCTGGATGTCATGGCACGGTGCTCACTCCTGGCCCATTCTTCCCAAATCCTGCTTTCTGCAGGCAGCAGTTTTGGGGAAAGGAGAGTCCAGAGTCCCCTGAGAGGCACACACAGACCAAGGGACACTCTCCTGGGGCGACGGGGCAGAGGGACTCCCCTCCGGCCACTGCTTCTGTTTGCTCTTGCAGCAATTCCGCTTCGGCTTCCTTCCCCGCAGCGAGCTCGAGGCTGGAGCGCGTTGCGAGAAGAGGATGGCCAGCCTCTCTCAGAGGTCACAGCTGACGCGCCGGTCCTTACCAAGCAAGGGGCGCTTTCCTTGTGGCTTTAGTTTGTTTGGTTGCTGGCAACTACCTGTTCGGCTGGAAGGAGCCTTGGAACACCTTCGCAACTATGGCTGTCCTAAATACAAGAATTTTTTCCTCTATACTTTAGGAAACTATGTCTTTTCCTCTAGAAGGTTGAAACAATATGGAAACTTCTGGTCAGGGGCCCGCGAGCAAGAACAAGATGTCTGCGTGGCTTTCTTTTTAAAGGAGAAAAGTCACGAGGGAGCGACGCATGGTCCCGACAGAAAGGAGAAACTTAAATTCCACACGACGTACTAGTTGTACAGGTTGCTACATCTGCCACAGGATGTTATCTTTCATACACAGAAATTTTAAGAGCTGCCCTGTGAAGCCTGACCTCCAGGGACATGTACATGTATACGCGCACAAAATCTGAACCGCTTTTTAATAGACACTGAATAGTCTGAAGTTAAGCATCTTAATATTAATAGAAGAATGGGATTCTAAATGCTTAGGTATGTATTATGGAAAAAAATAAGATGATTGGTTTTGTTGGCTATTACTTAGTGGATACCATTTTGGTAGCTGCAAACTTCCAAAACTTCTCCAGCTCTCTAATGCAGAAAACCTGCATTGTCTTACTCTGCAGCTAAGAGTGGTTTTGAGGGAGAAAGGAGAACATATCGGGTATACCGAGACAGCCAGTTAAAATAAACGTCACTAGCATGAATCAACCTAAATTAGAACTTGCCGAGCTGAAGAAAAATGCTCTTGTTGTTTACCGTCGGCAGTGTTGCAGGCCAGTAAAGCGGAGTTAAACAGAATTGGCCAACGCACTCATTCAATACCTATTTACTGAGTGAGCACCTGCCCATGGGCTCTGCTGAAATAACTGTCCACTAGGAAAATGTTTCTGATGTTTGTAAGCTTGTTCACCACCTGCATTTGTTATAGTATACAGGCATCCTTCTCCCTGAATAGTAATTTAAACTTTAAAAATCAGTTGCTTATAACGGAAGGAGGTACACGGTGGGGAAAGCCCAGATTTGGAGTCGCACGGAGCCGGACAGTGTCGGCCGCGCCCGCTGTCAGGAGCTGCGCACTTCATCCCTCTGTGCACACCCCCTCGCGGGCTGAAGAAGATCTCACTGACCTCCGCGAAGGTACGGCGAGTGGAAAATGAGACACCCCACACATACAAAATAACTAGCAAATGAAGTTCCCTTTGAATTTAGAATGTTATTAAACAGTTTCTTTTTTCCCCAATGTAAAAAAATAATACTTTGTTTTTGTAATGCTTGTAGCCATAGAACATATGAGCATTTTTCTTCTGCCCGTGGAAGCAGTTGGTAACCAGGCCTAACCACTCTGTTTTGGACCAAAGAGCGAGGAAATGGTTACACTAAGGGGGCAGAGTCTGGATTGTATTGGGTCATTTACACTGATGTGTTTATTAAATATTTTTCTTTATCTCATCTCTAATATCTTGAGATGTTACCAGCTCAGTTAAATTTTGATCTCCATTAAATACACGGAGAAGTTGTTTGAAAATGTATTATTTGCCGGATGGAATGAGAACACTGCCTACAAACAGACTTAATCACACAACTGTTTCTCTTTGGAGTCACAGTGAGATTAGTAGATTAGTCATTCTCTTCTCTGTTCGTAACTTGTCTCAGAATTTGAACTCAGTAGAATCACTAAATTATGTTCTACACTGTAGTAATATTTTCTCCCACCAGGAAGAAGGTGCAAGACAACCAAAGTAAAACGGAGCCCCACAAATTGGCCTGTTGTTCTTACAGGTCCTATCAACGTTGCTCAGCTGGAGAAAGGCAACCCACGGTTTCAAAATCTAGCTCGCCCTCCATGCCCGGCTCTAGCCACCATGCAGTGTACAAAGCAAGGCCTGTGCGGTGCTTGCTGGGGGCTTAAGAAGCCCAGCGGTGCCTGCTGAACCACTTCATCTGTTCCCCGCATGCCAGCATCTGGCACAGGCTGTGCCTGCTCCGATTCCTGGGATCCAACTAGCTGGGACTCTTCTTTCCTCAGTGCCTGGTCTCAGAACTCCAACCCATCCAGGCACCCCTTACAACAACTGGCCCATTTTCAGAAGACCTAAATAGACGTTTCTCTAAAGAAGACATACAGATGGCCAAGAGGCACGTGAAAAGATGCCCAATATCACTAATTATTAGAGAAATGCAAATCAAAACTACAGTGAGGTATCACCTCACACCAGTCAGAATGGTCCTCATCAAAAACTCTATAACTAACATTGTAGAGACGTGGATGGACCTAGAGACTGTCACACAGTGAAGTCAGAAAGAGAAAAACAAATATCGTGTATTAATGCATATATGTGGAACCTAGAAAAATGGTACAGATGAACCGGCTTGCAAGGCAGAAATAGAGACACAGATGTAGAGAACAAACGTATGGACACCAAGGGGGGAAAGCGGCGGGGGTGGGTGGTGGTGGTGGGATGAACTGGGAGATTGGGATTGACATGTATACACTGATGTGTATAAAATAGATAACTAATAAGAACCTGCTGTATAAAACAATTAAATTAAAAAAAAACTCTACAAAGAACAAACGCTGGAGAGGGTGTGGAGAAAAGAGAACCCTCCTGCACTGTTGGTGGGAATGTAAATTGGTACAGCCACTAGGGAGAACAGTATGGAGGTTCCTTAAAAAACTAAAAATACAACTACCATATGACCCAGCCATCCCACTCCTGGGCATGTATCTGGACAAAAGTATAATTCAAAAAGATATACGCACCCCCGCTACGTTCATAGCTGCACTATTCACAATAGTCAAGACATGGAAGCAACCTAAATGTCCATCAACAGATGAATGGATAAAGAAGATGTGGTACATACATACAATGGAATATTACTCAGCCATAAAGAAGAATGAAATAACGCCATTCGCAGCAACATGGATGGACCTAGAGATTATCATACTAAGTGAAGTAACTCAGAAAGAGAAAGACAAATACCATATGATATCACACGTGAAATCTAAAACATGACACAAATGAACCTGCCTATGAAACAGAAACAGAATCACGGACATAGAGAACAGACTGGTGGTTGCCAAGGGGAAGGGGGTTGGGGGAGGGATGGAGTGGGAGGTTGGGGTGAGCAGATGTGAGCTATTATATACGGAATGCATAAACAACAAGGTCCTACTGTATAGCCCAGAGAACTATATTCAGTATCCTATGATAAACCATCATGGAAAAGAATGTGAAAAAGGAATGCATAAATATGTATAACTGAATCATTTGCTGTACAGCAGAAATTACCACAACACTGTAAATCAAATATACTTTAATTAAAAAAAATATTGATAGGAAGAAAAAAAAAAAACTGGCCCATTTTCATGCACTTTCAACCTGAATGCAACACTCAGTACTGTGGCCACCACAACTTTTATCCTGAAGTGTTAGGAGCACTGTGTCTATTCTCCCCTCCAGTCCTTTCCCCGGAGCAGCAGGGATGGGGAATTTCAAGTGGTGATGAGAGGCCCTGGAGCACAGAGTCGCACAGGGATGGGGCGGGGACCACAAACAGCAAGTAGCGAGACAGAGATGTGTTGTCCCCAGACCCCCTGGCACTGCAGACTAGCGTGACTTTAACAAAACGAAGCTAGCACGAGTCAGCCCCTAACACGTGCGAGCCTTAACCAGCAAGGGAGGACAACAGAGAAAATCAAGACTTGAGCGTTCCTGACCTCACACAGGCCCCTGACCTAAGAGCATCGAGCCAGCTACTGGCAGAATCCCCCAAGAAACCCAGTGCTGAAAGGGCAGCAGACTCTCTAAACATCCCTACGCGCACGCGGCTGTTCCCAGCCGAGGAGGTCTGTGTGTTCGCTTAAGCTCTGCCAGCCGTGCAGGCCTGGCGGGGGGGATGGCAGCCCGGTACCGCTTCCCTCCCTCATGCATCACCTCTTCATCTGATGCCAGTTAAGCAGGTGTCACCTGCGGGCCTGAGGGCGGACAGCCTCCCCTCTGGACTCAGAGGGCCGATCACGGCCCCGGGCCCAACCAGGGCGCTCCCGCTCTGCCCGCCTGGCCCCGCCACGAATCCATGTGGGGGAGGGGCTGCCTCTGTGCCCTCATGCTGCCCTGCAGCTGTAACACTGAGGTGGAAGAGCTCTGCAAATCCCCCTCGCCAGGAGTAGGTGGCAAAACCTCCACGGGCTCCAGAGTGAGGCTTTCAGGGCTCGGTCCTTCAGACGCCTCAACCAGAAAACTTCCCTCAAACGCGCCTTCCTCCCCAGGCCTGTTTGGGTGGTTTCTCAGTTTCCTGTTTTCTAAACCCAGGATTTCCAAACGTGATAGAGCCAAGTGACCGTTTACGGGGAGTTCTTAGTCTAAGTTTTCCCTTATGACATGTGCTCGGCCGCCTGAGGACAGGCTGCATGTTTCTGGCGGACTCGAGGCCTGCAGGCCGGCAGCGGCCACAGCCCTTGCGCCTGAAGGCCTGTCTCCTGGCTCTGCCTTGACAAACTCACTAGGACAGCACAAAGTTCGCCGCTGCTTCTGTTCCTACACCACCCCCTTCCCTGACTTCTGCATGTGTTCGGCGAGTCTTGGGGCCCTCTCTCCTACGCACTTGCTTTCTTTCTGGGGTCCTGAATCATCCACAGTCTACTGCTCACACATAAAACGTCACTCACCTGGGTGACGGCCGCCTGGCCCGCTCGCTGGTTCCTGCGTGCTTCTCCCTCCGGATCAGCCCTGACAGCGGCCCTCCCAAGGCTTGGGAGGCCCTCCTGGAGCAGCTGCGGGGTGGAGAATGGAGCGTCCGCACTTATCTTTTTACCCAGTTATCCCCGCAGCTTCACCTCTAAGACTCTCTTTTACTCAGCTCCCTCCCCCAGGTGTAAAAGGTTCTGTAAGCCTGTAGGTTCTGGGGAACCGTGGCTTCCCTCCAATGGGGCACAGGAGGGAGGCAGTCACAATCAGCCTATTGAGCCAGGCAATGAGCTCAACACCGGACATCCATCATCTCATTTGGTCCTCAGAAACCCTGTGGGGTAGGCCCCATCATTGTGCCCATTCTGCTAGATTTCTCCAGAAGACAAGTAACCGCCCACCGCCCCCCACCCCGCCCGAGGTTAGGCTACATAGGTAAAGAGAGTGCAGCTGAGCACTAGAACCCAAGTCTGTTTAATTCCAAAGCCCACGGTATTAATCATTTATACCGATTAATTCTGGAACAGCTACATTTGGTCATTTTAAATAAAACATTGAATAGAATTAGTATCAATGAGGGGATTTTTCTGTCTTTCAGGAGTTAAAATTTGTTCTGCCATAGAAATAAAAACTGTGATTATGAAATCGAGTGATTTTAAAAATAGAATTTACACAATCAAATTGGGTTGAAAATGCAGCAATGCTTCCATTGTTCAAAGCATTTTTTGATTACTATTTATGTACCATCAATGCCTGTTTACAGGAAAAATAGTTCCACAAAATTACAGCCACACCTTGTATTTCTGCTAAGAATCAATTAGTTACTTAGGTTGAAATGTTAAAGGGATTAAAATCAAGACAAAAGCTTGTTTCAAATGCGTGACAACTATAACTTGAAAACTATGAGATAAAGTGTAATTTGTGTATGTTGTATAAGCAGTGACTAACATATTAGTTTTACCTCCTCCAGCACTTAATGGCTGGGTCTCAAATGAGCTTTTAAAAGCTGACATGTTAAAGAGTCAGAAAACTTACCATAGAACAGAACCCAGTGGGGAATCATTTTGTACCGCTAGATTTTATACTGTACTTTCAAGATCTATTCCTGCCTTACCCCCATGCTGCATCAGTTAACAGTCCCCAAACTGGAAACAGATCTTACGACTGATGCCAAGAGAACTTAGCCAGGACTTCCCTGGTGGCACAGTGGTTAAGAATCCGCCTGCTAATGCAGGGGACACGGGTTCGAGCCCTGGTCCGGTTAGATCCCACACGCCGCGGAGCAACTAAGCCTGTGAGCCACAACTACTGAAGCCTGCGCGCCTAGAGCCCATGCTCTGCAACAAGAGAAGCCACCACAATGAGAAGCCCGCGCACCGCAACGGAGAGTAGCCCCCGCTCGCCACAACTAGAGAAAGCCCGCGTGCAGCAACGAAGACCCAACGCAGCCATAAATAAATTAATTTTTTTTTTTTTAAAAGAGAATTAGCCAACCATTGCCCCCTGAGAAACTACTAACAGTGAAGCTTATGGACATTAAAGGGCCACAATTTTTACTTTGCAGAGACATCTTCAGAAGCGCTAAAACTATCCTTCAGAGAACACCATCTGGCTAAACATAATTGAAGTCCAGGTGATGGCTATGCTCAGAGGCTCAGTCTTTTTCGACAAGCTATTTCATCCATCGTACAGCTTTCTTTTTAATCTCAAATTTTCATTTCTATTATAGGAGTAAAAATATCACTAAGAAGGGAATACAGGAGAGAAGGGAGGAGAGTAGCCTCTTGATCTAAAAATCTAGTAATTACGTTCAAGATGTGACCAAACATCCCTGGTCGCTGACTGGAGGAGAGGTCAGGGAAGAGAGGAGGAACAGCATCGGGGAAGCCAGGCCCATAGCCCCTCCTGGACTTGCCCTCCCTCCCGAACAAGGGCAGCCAAACACAGCGGAGGCCAACCCAAGCCCCTATGGTTCCTGCTGAGGCTCAGTTTGCAACACATACCGCGGCAAACAGCAGCAGCCGTCCTGATTTGAAAGCGGAGGACCTGACTGACCACGGAGACCCTTCTCCCCACGGAGCCCTCGGCGGGCAGCAGCTGGGCTCACCCGAGAATGCAGAGACGGGGCTGCGAAAGCCGCTCTCTGCTCCTGTGTGTAAGAAGATGTTCAAAATTCCTTCCCGGACTCAAACATGGCACGTGGAACAGGATTTTTGAAAATGATACAAGAATCTTCAGAGGCCAGGTGTTCTGACTTTCCGGCGGGCTGAGTGAGCTGAAAACCCTCAACCAGAGAAAGGTGGCTGTGACCTCCACCCTCACCCCGGCAGGCTGACAGTCACACCCCTGAGTCCTCTCTTTCCTGGAGTTCAGTGGTCAAGAAAGGGCCCTGCCATTTCCAAGACAAGGGCCCACATCCTGCAGGCACTCCAGTCAGAGAATAGAAAGAAAGAAAGGCCCCTCCTAAGCCCGGGGCTCCTGTCAAACAAAGGTCAGGAGCCAGCATGAGAGTGAGCAGGGGGCTGTCTGACCACAGGGTAACCTTAAGTAATGGAAATGGTGATGGTGTCACAGGTGCTTCCTTTTATCGTTAGGAAATGTTTTATAAGAATAACCTACAAGTTTCCTAAACCAGGTTCTATGTGTGGTAGAAATGTATGTACATATCAATTTTTCCATTATGCTATAGTTAGATTCAAGTAAAAAAAAAATGAATAAGCTCCCCTTTATCCACCATGAAATGGAGGGGGGGGGGAATCTCTCAACCATCGGCACTGTGACCCAGGATACCAAACAAGGATGCCCATTTTGGGGACAGTCCTGTTTGAAAGGATTTGAAATTTTCAAATTTGCTCTTTTGTATATTTTTTTATCACTGAAACCTAGTTCTAATCCTGGCTCCGCCACAAAATTTCTGGTGACCTTGGGCACATCACTTCAGCTCTCTGTTAGCGAGGCCACTGGACCTCAGCGTTTCTGATGTCTTTCCAGCTTCAAAATTCTATCTTGGAAGACACTTTCTCAAGCCAATGATTAAAAGAAGCTTATGTTACACTGTTTCTTTTTGCTGGCAAAGAAGAAACAGATGTTGCTTAAAAAGTGTTTTCTGTGCCCTTACTATTGCTCTCCGGGTAAGAAATCTGGAGTGACAGCTGCAGGCAGGTTGTACGGGAACACCTTCTCCTGCCACTCCTTCCCCTCCAATACCACGCAAAGAAGTGACTACAGGCCGAAGAAGATGGCACAGCTTCTGCCTAAATTACCAGCCTTTACTTTTATAACCATTTAAGCACATTATGATCTTAAATTATACATGTTTATTTCAATTCAAATTTTCACAGAATAAAAGACTGCATTTCATTAGAGTCAATCTGCAGCAATTATTTCTCATAAAAAAAAAAAAAAAGACAATAACCACTCAGATTTCAGAGGTGAATGAAACCTCTTCCTGCAAAAACAAAACACATGGAGGTATTCCCACCAATCCAGAAGCAGCATCTCGATGATGAGTTGAATCAACAAGACATGACACCTGACGTCATGCCCAAAGTAGCGTAAGGCTTGAGGCTGCAGGCGGCAAACGTTCTGGTAAAGGCGAGATGCAGGGGCTGCTCACGCAGCCCTCCACAGACACACCACGACGAGTCAACGGCTCGCGGCTCTCCCGCGTGGCAACAACCGACACAGGGTGCTCTCATTCGTTACAAGTGAATGAGTTCAGGTTCAGGACACTCTTTACAAAAACGACAAGGTTCAAAATAAATGTTTACTCCAAGGCACCTAAGGTGTAAAGCTTTTTAGAAAATACACAGAAATGAACAGACTAAAAAAGGGAATTAGTTCTCAATGGAAGAATCGGCTATTACTGTAACTACTGTAAATAATTAGTTCAGATAGATTACAATCAAAATACACATCGAACAGACTGTGCTGTGTGAGGGAACGTCTGACCAAAGAGCATTCCCCTGGGCACTTGGGGAGCTGTTGGTATGTGCTTACGGGGCTTCTTCCCAGAGCCAGAGAAGCTGCGCATCACTTGTATTTGTAATATCCTTCTCCAGTCTTCTTGCCAAGCTTATTCTCTGCTACCAGCTTATTCATGGATGGGCTGGACTGGAACAAGGGGTTCTTTGTATCCATTTCATGCCATCCTATTGAGAGGAGGGAAGAGAGCTTCGGATGAAGTGCTGGGTTTAGGTCTCAGCGTTCCAGGGCAAGTCTGGAGGCAGAGCGTGGGGAGAAGGGTCCCTACTCTGATGTGGGAGAGCCCCACGGGCCTGATGCCACTCGGGCCCAAACGGCAGAGGCAGAAGGAGGGCTGAGCATGAACCCTAAAGCGGGTGTGCTGCCACCAGGCCGCGCCGCTCGAGGCCCAGCTCTACCAACAGCCATCCTGTTCATCCGACCCCTTCCTGGGAATCGCTAATCCCAAAGGTCCAGGGTCACAAACAGAACCCATTCACCTGGTGGCTGGACCCCTCAGTGACACAGTGAAATGACTTTTCACTGACTTTTCAGCAAATCTGAATTTGCTGCCACTGGTATTTTGTACCCTCATAAAATTCAAAAGTTCGTGCTTAAACCAGAGCCCTCCTTGCTCCTCCCATAAGTATTCTTTGTGCAACTTGGTATTATGAGGTACATTCAACTTCAGTAGCCCAATTTTGGTTACTATTTTAAACCTGTCTTCAGAGCCACTACAGTAAAATGAATACACTTTTTTAAATGGTTGTGCATCTTGAATGCAGTGGTTACACATATCAGCATATGTGATAGAATGACTGTGTACCAGTGTCAATTTCCTGGCTTTGATACTGTACTGTGGTTACGATATAAGATGGAACCACAGGGGGAAACTATATAAAGGGGTACACAGGCCGTGTCTGGGCTGTATTTGAGACTTCTTGTGAATCTATAATTATTTCAAAATGAAAAGTTGAAAAAAAAAAAGTTGTGTTATGAGGAGAATAGGCAATCACATTTTTCCTTCTGTCATTTCACTTTAATCTTTAAGCTGGTGGGGCAGGACTTTGGAAGGTCTACTAAGACTCCTTATCTGTTTAAATAGGCATTATACTTATTCATAGTTGAGAGAGACTACCTCAACTCAAATGAAGACAGACAACAGAGAATTCCAATTCTTACCGTCCATGATGAACTTCGTAGTATCCAGCCCAACATAATCGAGAAGCTCGAATGGGCCCATGGGGTACCCAGCGCCCAGCTTCATAGCAGTATCGATGTCTTCCTTGGATGCGTCACCTAAGCAGAAGAGGGCAGTGCTGAGTCACCACCATCCTTCCCACAATCCTCCTGGTCACGTGCTGAGTCCCTGAATTACTAGCATTTTACATATTTGCACATTCAAAAAACATCTGGAGTCAGGAACTCTGGCTTAGGTAAGATTTTTCTTAGAGATAAATGCCAAACAGGTCACAAGATTATCAAAGCTACTCCACAAAGTTACTCTGTGAGGTGAATTCTAGAGCACTGCAACCTTGTTCATGGAGAGAGAAGGCCCCAGTGGCCTGGAAACATTAGTTACTTTCTAATGGATTGGGAATCACCTTCCCTGGAATAACTTACTAAAATATCCTTTAAAGCGAGGACATGTTTTTGATTGATAAATGGACTTTTTTTTGTTTTTCTATGTATTGTATGTATATTTTTCTTTTCCAGCTTCCCTGGTTTTATAAGCAAAGAGTATTCCTCTGGAATCACATGCACACAAACTCTTTAGTCAAGATAATGTTTAAAGGAAAGCCCAAACCTGATTTAGAACTGCCATGCAAGTTTGAAAGTGTGTTGAGGAGTCAAGGACCAAGGTGCTTTTTTTCTTGGAATTTTTATCCTTCACATAATGTCCTTGGGTCACAGAGGTCTTTACAGAGAACAAGCTGGTCCCTTTCTCCAAAATCAGGACTAGCCTGTAACAAGTGTCTATCTAGAATTTTGTTCCAAAGCATAAAGAAATGGTCAATTATACCAAAGCTAAATAAAATTAAAAAGTTATAAAATACTTGAGAGATTTCACAACCTAAATATTTCAGATTTTTAGGCATGAGGAACAAGAACTACTTAAACATGCATAAAGACTCTATTTTTAAAAGCATATGAAGTACTAAGGTAATGCCAAAGGATTTCAAGGCAGTTCAAGATGATTAAAATACCAACCAATTATTTCTTATGGGAGACATTATCAGTACTTCACTAATTAGTCAACCAGAGGATCCTGAGAACCATGATTTGAGCTTCAGGCCATAAGAGAGCAAAAATGATCACATACACATTAGCCTTATCAGGCAGCCTCATTCATTCATTCAACTTTTGTTTATATCTGTTATGTATCAGGCACCAGAGACTTGGAATGAGACAAAGAAAAACAAGACAAGCACTCCAGTGTTCACAATATAATGGGAGGATTCAGATGTGTAAACCACAAATTTCATCATAACAAGTGCTGAGGAGTCATGAAGACTCACACGGCTGCGTGGGCAAACACAGAGAGATTTACTCATACTGCCACGACTTCACCACAACTGCCAGCCAGGCCCGGGTCCTGGCGGTCCTGAAGAGAATCCCAGGGAGGGGCAGGGAAGGGCATTCCAGGGAGCAGGAACAGCACGTGCAAAGGCAGGAGTGAGAAGGAACACGGCAGCTGATGAGTGGATTATGCTGAGAGGATTTCATGAGACGTCGAGGTTTCTGTGGCGTCAGGGCCCGAATGCCGGAGCGACAGCCCAGGACGCTCCTCTGGCTCAGCTCCTGCTGCCCCTCCCTGGACTGATATCCTGTCCTCAACAGCGCAGACCTCTGCTCAGGCGTCACCTCATCAGAGCCTCCCCCTCCTCCCTGCATATAAACTAGCAACCGTCAGGACTCCAGGCTAGGGCTCTGGCCATTCCCTAGACTTTATCTTTCTCGGGGATTACTGGTCACAACCTAACATGTTATCTATCGGTTCATCCGATACAGGCTGTCTCCCTCATTAGAATACAGGCTCCCTGGGGATAGAAATCTCATAGCATAATGGTTCCAACTTACCTAAAGCCATTTAATCAAATCAATATTCAAGACAGACAATAAACCCTAGAGTCAAAACTGTAATTCCAGATTCAGAGACTCACTTGACTAAAATAATATGAAGACACAGCACATCATGTAAAAAAAATCTAAAAAGCTTTACAAAGTCAGTACAATTCTAAAAATTCTGTTCTGAGTAACACAGGGCAAAAGAGGCAAAAAGAAAAGAGAGAGAAATAAAATACACACCGGTGTGCCAAGTGGGAGTTAACAACATGTGGTATCGCGTTATAGACCAGTAATTCCTACTCTTCAGAATCAAGCACTTCACTCAGAACCTGACACCTTCTCCAAAGAAAATGCACATATACACAAAATTCTGCATCAACCTTAGGAGGCTCATGGGACCCACCCCCACCCCCAGCTAAAAGCCCCCAACTCTGAACAACAAAGAAGGGCGTCCTCAGTGAACTCCCAGCTCTTCTGCAGGCCTGAGAACCTGAGACCTGCCCCAACAGGCTTCTTTTGCCGGCTCATCAGCACCACCTACCGACCATTCTTGGCATTAACAACAAACCAGAGTCACATCAAAGAGATCAGAACCGCAGTGCAGCTACCATTCCTTTATTCATCAACAGCTACCTAAAGCCTGTCCTACACAAGCACTTTGCGGGGTATGAAGATGGGGACCCAAATACTGCCTCAGAAAACAAGAGTACAGTAGAAGAAGAGAGACACATGCCGTGCGGCAGGGACGAGAGCAGCACACGCCCCGAAGGAGAAGCAAAGTGTACAGAGAGTCACGACAACACAGATCACACCCAGCCTGGAGCGCTGGGGACAGCCCAGTGGGGCCTTGTGAGAAGGTGGGAGTAAGGTGTGGGGCGAGGACAGGAAGGCAGAGGGTGAGGAGAAAGAAGGCCCCCCGGCGAGGGCACCGTATCTGGTAGGCTACGGTGGAACCGCTGAACACGTCTTGGCCGGGGGAGGGACAGTGTGCGCAGGATGTCGCACAGTGCCTGGGGAACAGGCTCACGACGCTCCCAGGGTGTCACCCGAGAAGAGCCCCACCACGCTGCCAGAGCGGACCCTGACCTGTCACAGTGGCATCTGACGGGGGCAGCTGTCTGCTACAGGCACCAGCCTGCTCAACGGTCTGCAGAGAGAGCCCGGACCCCCAGGGACGAGGGTGGCCGAGCCCACCAATCAGGCCTCGGTTACAGTGGGAAGGATGAGAGCAACGGAAGGAGAGAGGACAGAAGTTGCAGGGCACTGGGGAGGAAGGCACGACCCAGAGGCAAGGAGGCTCACAGCGCCAGAGAGCAGCGGTGGGGGCGGTGAAGCGCCGCTAGACTCCACAGGCACTTGACGGAAGCGCTGCTGGGGGCCTGTGCGCTCTGAAAGCTGCTCAGCTGCCCAGGAGGCCCGAGTGGACAACGACGGAGCTGATTCTCTGTTCTAACGCCCCACACGTCCTTCTGATGAACCTCTAGCGCCCAAAGCAGCATTCTGCCAACCTGAGTGGCACACATACCTCGGGAATACCAAAAGTGTTGTAACGGACCCAAAATTCATGTTGAAATACTACCCCCCAGTGCGATGGTCTAAGGAGGTGGGGTCTTGTAGGAATTAGGATTAGCAGAGTCAAGGGTGGAGCTCCCATGAATGGGATCAGAGCTCTTCTCAGAGTCATAAGAGAGCCTGTTTCCTCCCCCTGCTCTCCGCCATGGGAGGCAGTCTACAACCAGAACAGCGCTCGCACCAGATACCCAATCGTGCTGGCACCCTGAATTTGGGCTTTAGCCTCCAGAACTGTGAGAATTCAATTTCTGTCATTTACATGCCACCCAATCTATATTGCTGTATTTTTTATAGCAGCCCAAGCTGACCAAGACAGTGTCATCCAGAGAAATTCTCCACAATGAGTTCGGGAAAGGCTGGGCTAAACTGCCTTCACGGCTTGACTCTGCTGCCCGGGGGCAGTACTGCATGCACTGTGCCCTCACCCTCCTGGACAACACAATACCTGAGGAGACCAGTTTGGAAAAGGCACGAGGTAACGGGAAATCCTTTGCTGCCTGGGGGAGCCTCACTAAAGGCAGGCTGACCGGCACAGGGAGACTGGGATGCCAGGGAGGAACCCAAAGTGACAAATGAAAGGACACGGCAGCGAGAGGGGACAATCCTAAATGCCTTCAGGTTTCAAAGAAGAACGGATGCAGCTCCGCCAGCCACTCAGAGCAGGCTCACAGAGGCGGGGTGGCAGGCGTGCACGTGAGCACCCCCTGTGCTGGCTGAGTGAGGGCAGAACCTTGAGGTGGCAGAAGGGACATGGTAAGAAGCCTGAGGTGTGAGGAGTCCAGACCACAGTGTGGCTTCCTGGGAAACAGCACCCAGACATGACCCCCAGCACCTCCAGGGTACTGAGGGCACCGCCAAGGGCAAAGTCAGAGTACTTCCCCTGCGGGGTCAGATTCCCCTCCGAATTTCACCTCCCAGGTGGCTAGTAATGGTGAAGGTTAAAGGGACTCCATCTGTTTAGAAAAGGACCACTGCTGGTAAGAGGAAAGTAGAAGATAAGAAAATGACTTTCAACTTACAACCAGATACATGGTTCAGTTGAAAATATATCAAAGTGACAGCATGTTTCAGTGAGAAAGACACCATTACGAGGTGGATCACCCGCATGCTATATTCTAAAACACTACATTACAAAAAAAACTCTGCCTTTCAAAGTAGGGCAAAATGCTTCATGCTGTCTTTGAGGTGTAATTAGGCATATTTGTTGATAGATAAACACAGAAGTGTTGGTTTGATCTTGGAGCAAAAGTGAGGCAAATGCCTCCATAAAACACAGAGAAAAGTTTTAATATTTAAAGCAGATTTTGAGGAAGCAAATATGCTTTCATCTCTCTGGAAGAGCTAGTATAAATGTTTTGTTTCAAAAATGACATTCTCAGGAGCAAGCATTTGTGAATGAAGGAATTGAAAACAATTACACTTGCTTTTCATCCAGTCCTATTAAGGCCTGTTTGCCTTTGAAGCAGACATGATAGTTACCTTTCCAGAAATGCGGTAGGTAAGGTAGGCAGGAGGATACATGACATTTTATAACCTTGGACCATGTCCCAAGTCTACTTCTGCAACAGGGAGAATCATTCTTTGTCAATCAACAAAGTATTGAGAAAAAACCATTTCAGACCATTCTTAAGGTTAAAAAAAAAAAATGCATCATAACATCACTCAGTAAGGATGGACAAGGATGTTAGAAACATTCCTTGTCACACAACAGCCCTGTTACTCAGTTCCCTTCTCCTGTCACAATTTTAGAACCTTAGGGAATTTTAAAGGTTTCCTAGCCCTGTGATTTTTACATCTACATCATCATCATCATGGTGATTATTATTATTTTAAGCAATAAACCCTTTAACCAGAGATCCAGGATATAAATCCGTGTTGGCCTAGGATTGCTCTGGCTGGGACTGTAGTGGGGGCGCTGTCCCAGGGCCACCTCAGAGGGAATCCAGGCGGGCCTGGGAACACAGTGACAGAGGCACGGGGGCCCAGGGTCAGGCTGACCCACAGAGCCAGAAAACAGAAGCTCCTCCCCTGCTCCCCATGGCCCATCCCTTCCCACAGACCCTGCGGGAGAACTCCCACACTCGCTGCACCCAGCCTGGGTCGGGACAGCTACCTCGTTCATGCAGCCTGACTGCTTCCATGAGGTATGGTACCAGGAGACGGTTCACGATAAACCCGGGAGTATCCTGTCAGAGGAGAGAGAAAGACAGTAGACGAATGAACTCTCCATGCACTTTATCTTTTGTAAAGTCACCAGATCACTCCTTCTCACCCTGGACTGTTAGCCACATTTATCAAGCTATACATTTTCAAAATGGTTTTAAGGTATCAAGACAGTCTCACTTCTAACTCACATGACAATTTATCCAACAATTATAGTACCCCAGAAGCCCCTACTGCACGGACCCTGAAATAAAGGCAGATAAGGCAGAGGGGTCACTAGAAAGAGCATGGCTTTGGGGGCAGGCAGAGCTGGGCTCGAATTCTAATATGCTCTGACCTTGCATCATTCTGAATCTCAGTTTCATCATCTGTGAAATGGGAATAGTAACTTCCACCTCACAGGTTGTGAAGATAAATCAGAACACATAAAATGCTGTGCATATAGCCCTCCCCTCAAATGGTAGTCTTTTTACTCCTCTTCTCTCCCACATCCCTTTCAGGAGTCTAGAAAAAGTAACACTCCATCTTGAACACTCCTCGTAGGAGCACGACCTCCCGGCTGCTCAGGATTTTCTCAGGCTCCAGCGCACAGCACAGGATGGTGGAGCTGGGGACAGGCGCCGGGGCAAACAAGCAGATCCTAACAGATCGATGGCCTTTCACAGCTCACTACCGAAGACTCTTTACCCTGATGACTCCTTGTACTACACATCCTTTCTTCATTTCCCCCCTCATTAAAATGCTTAACCATCTCTCCTGGAGGCCTAGTATGGGATCTGGATTCTACCTACTGATCTCTTTTGGAAGCCTGTGGGGCAGGCTGGGTTGGTTGACTTTTTGGTGGTATTTATGTGAAGTTGATTTCCACTAAGTAAATGCAGCCCACTCTTTTAACAAAAGGCTGTGATCCTCCTGCAGGAAGAAGTCTGCACCCTGGCCCCAGGCCTTGTGTCCCGTTTCAAGCACACACTGGGCACTCCATAAACATCTGAATTAAAGACGCCCAGCCTCCTGCCATTACTCTTTCAACTCACCTGACTGCACACCATAGCCACAGGATTTGTACCTCCTTTCACTCTGGACAAGCTGAAACCACCCCTACCCCATCTCCCAGGAATACAGAGATGCACAAAAGAGCTTTATCAGTTTAACCAAGACTATATTAATATAACAATGTTGATTTAATAACTAGGGCATGGAAGCAACTTAAATGTCCATCGACGGATGAATGGATAAAGAAGATGTGGTACATATATACAATGGAATATTACTCAGTTAGAAAAAAAGAAAGGAATAATGCCATTTGCAGCAACATGGAGGGACCTAGAGAATCTCATACCGAGTGAAATAAGTCAGACAGAGAAAGACAAATATCATGATATCGCTTATATGTGAAATCTAAAAAAGTGATACAAATGAACTTATTTATAAAACAGAAATAGAGTCACAAATGTAGAAAACAAACTTATGGTTACTGGGGGAAAGTTGGGGGGGTGATAAATTGGGAGACTGGGATTGACAAATACATACTACTATATATAAAATAGGTAATTAATAAGGACCTACTGTGTAGCACAGGGAATTCTTCTCAATACTCTGTAATGACCTATATGGGAAAAGAATCTAAAAAAGTGGATATAGGTATAACTGATACACTTTGCTGTACAGCAGAAGCTAATGCAACACTGTAAATCAACTATACTGTAATAAAAACTTTTTAAAAAAATAACTAGGGCAAAAATGCTTTTCAACTTCAAAAAGTTTATTGTAGAAATTCAGGATGGGGTAGGGTATCTGAATACATGAAGCACACCATATACAAGGTTAGAAATCAGAAAGAAGCCTGGGAAAAATATTTTCTCCATATATAATATATGGAGTTTTAAAATCATTTACATAAAGAGCTCATAGAACTCAATAAGGAAAACATGCTAAAACTCACAAAATATTTAAAGAGATATTCATTAGAACAAAATAGCATGTTGCCAGTAAGATTATTGGCAAGAGGTTTTTTCCCCATTATAATATTCAATGCTGTTGAGGATGCAGAGTGATACTCTCATAATATTGGTAGAATGTAAAGAGATACAGCCCTTTAAGCAATTTAATTTTATGTAATCATACACCTTACATTTTTCATACACATATATTTATTAAATATACTTTACCGTATTTATTATATACCAGGTATTGTTTGTTCTAAGTACGTTACAAATATTAATTCATTTATTCCTCATAATAACCCTGTGAGACAAGTAAGTACTATTATTACCTCTACGTGAGGTAGAGGATACTGAGGCACAGAGAGGTTAAGTGACTTGCCCAAGGTTACACAACTAATAAGTGCCAAAGCCAGGATGTGAAAACCCAGGCAGGCTGGCTCCAGAGTCCGTGGCCTTAACCTTTTCATACCACACTTTCCCTGTGAAGTCTTACTAGGAAGAAAGACACATTTCAGGCACGTTCATGCCATTCTTCTATGTCGGGTGTTGGTAAGCTACAATCCTGCAGGCCAAATCCAGTTGTAAATAAAGTTTTAGTGGAACACAGCCACACTTCTCTGCTGGTATGGTCCATGCAGCAGAATCGAGTAGTGGCAACAGAGACCATAAGCCCTAAAATATTACTACCTGGCCCTTGACAGAAAAGTTTGCTGACCCTTGTTCTATGTGATTGCCTTCTGTCATCTGGGTGTCTCAGCAAGAGCTTGAATAACTGACCCTGAAAGACTCCCCCAAAGCCCTAAGGTATCACCTAAGAAGAGAGTTCTGCAACGATGTAACAAGGGCAATTTTATGAGACCAGAGTTCCCAGGCCTGCATCTGCCATGGCCAGTCTGACGGAAGAACGAATCATCACTCTGCATGAATTAATGACTGTGCTGCTGAAGACCATCCCTGGCTTGTTCCCGCACCTCCATTCTCACACCTGGCTTTTGATCTGCTGCAGGCTGATGTCCTTTCTAACACTATGACTACTTTCTGCCACAAACAAAGCATCAACTGGCAAGAAAAAGTGCAACCATACCCTCTGGTTATTAATGTGACTTTTTTTTTAATCCAAAATATTTAAAACCATAAGACTAGACCAAAAAAAATGAGTGTTAAAAAATGAGATTCCCTAATATAACACTACAGACCTCCACCGGGGGGACTGGCATGTGGAAGACTATTGGGGCCCACATCGACAGATGACTGATTCAGATGATTCATGAACAATCTGAGTTTTCATGGGTTAATACAATACTGTGAGTTCAGACTTGAGACTATTTTAGAAAGCAAAACTATGGTATGAGAAGAACCACAATGGTATTTAAAAGATTATGGTCAACCAGCAATTCCACTCCTGTATATATATCCAAAAAAGCAAAAACACTAATTTGAAAACATACATGCACCCCAATATTCAGAGCAGCACTATTTACAATAACCATGACATGGAAACAACCCAAGTGCCCATAACAGACAACTGGCTTAAGCAGACATGATATATATACAATGGAATACGGCTCAGCCATAAAAAAGAATGAAATTTTGCCATTTGCAGCAACATGGATGGACTTGGAGGGCATTATGCTACGTGAAGTCAGACAGAGAAAGACAAATACTGTATGATATCACTTATATGTGGAATTTAAAAAATACAACAAACCAGTAAATAGAACAAAAAAGAAGCAGACTCATAGGAATAGAGAACAAACTAGTGGTTACCATGGGGTGGGGACAGGGAAATACAGGGGTGGGAGAATGGGAGATACAAACTACTGGGTATCAGGTAGGCTCAAGGATGTATTGTACAATATGGGGAATATAGCCAATATTTTGTAGTAACTGTAAATGGAAAGTAACCTTTTAAAATTGTATAAAAAATCTTTTTAAAAAATAAAAAAGATTATGGTCAAAAAAGTAGATAACATATTTATAAAAATTTGTAATGGAATTCTGTGACATAATTGTCCTTTCAGAAAAACGGCCAAGTCATGCAGAAGTGCAGTCCCTAAATTTGGGGGGAACTGAAGAGGAACTACAGCAAATGTAGAGACTGAAGGTAATCAAAACAAAGTAGGTGACAGCAGCTGGGGATAATTTTACATATACTACCAGGTATCTCAAGACAGGGGAAAAAGGCCGGAGGCAAGCTTTCCGCCCACCACACTTCTTACTGAAAAACAAAACAACACGAACAAAATCATAAGCAACATTCCACTGAGAAACAGCTTCGTTTTTTGCTACCTTGGTTGAGGTGGGCTCTACCTCTCTCACACCATTTCCCTAATCACCTGCAGTGTTCTTTCCAAAAGGGAAGCCCCAGTTTTCTGTTCGGGATTCATGTGCCACCAGGCTGTGCCTGACACACAGGGTTCTGGTTCCTCAGGGCCCAGAAGCAGCTGAAGCTGATGGGGTAACAAACACCACTGATGGAAACACACTCACTCATCAAGAGACAAAAGTCAAGACCCAGAGAGACATCCGAGTTTTCAACTGAGCTGAAGCCGTGCTTCCATTTGGATCGCAGGCTATCCACCTGACGGCCTTGAGCGCGGCTTAGGGGTCCGGTTTCCCTGCTGGATGCAACCTGCTCGTTACAGCCTGCGGACAGGCCTGCGGCAAAAGTGGCCCACGTCCCACATCATCCTCCTATGGAAGAATCCTACCGGGAATAAATCAGATTCTGAGAAAAATCACCCCCTTACCAAGCTATCCATACTCTACCTTGCAAGCAACAGGATGCTTTCCCAGGGTTTTGCTGAAGTCTACCAGAGATTCAAAGGTCTTCTGGCTGGTCATTGGTGTTTTAATGACCTGGAAACGCAAAGCAGAGAAGAATTATAACCAGAAAGTCAGCAAACAATCTCAACAGAACAGTTCAAGGAAACACTGATCAAATATTGCCACACAGGTGGCAAAAATAATTTTAGTTTCAGATTAGAAGGATTTCAGGCCAGAAACAAAACGTCCACTTTAAGATAGTGGACTACTGCAGAACACACAAAATCAAGGCTTAAAATATAAATGTGGGGACTTCCCTGGTGGCGCAGTGGTTAAGAATCCGCCTGCCAAGGCAGGGGACACGGGTTCGAGCCCTGGTCCGGGAAGATCCCACATGCCACGGAGCAACTAAGCCCGTGTGCCACACAACTGCTGACCCTGTGCTCTAGAGCCCATGAGCCACAACGACTGAGCCCACGTGCTGCAACTGCTGAAGCCCATAGGCCTAGAGCTCGTGCTCCGCAACAAGAGAAGCCACCGCAATGAGAAGCCCGTGCACCGCAACGAAGAGTAGCCCCTGCTCGCCGCCACTATAGAAAGCCCGCGCACAGCAATGAAGACCCAACGCAGCCAAAAATAATAAATAAATAAACAAAATAAATAAATTAAAAAAAAAACATATAAGTGTGTGTGTGTGTGTGTGTGCACGCAGGAGAGTTCTACAGGTTTTGTCACTGAGACAGACCTGGGTTCAAATACCAATCACACCACTTACTGGTTCTGTGACCCTGGGAATGTTTCTTGAAACTGAAATGACATTGAAATCACTCTACCTACCTCAAGGAGTTAAGGTGAGAATGGAAGTAGATTAGGAAGTAAAGCATTAAGGGCAGCTCCTACGAGGGCTGAAGTGCTCAGTAAATGCTGGCTTTTATTAGGGTTTTACTTGCTAGTGTTAAGTATTTCAGGGAGGTAACTGGAAGTCTACTAGAGTGTAACAACTGCCCTTACGGTACTCTGCATGAAGTCACACCTTCTCTTAGCGTACAGATGAGAAGGAGCCTCAGGAACAGAGGTGCACTCAGGTCGCCCAGGTCCTGTGGACTCTGCGATGAGTAATCCCCCCATTTCTCTGCCCGCTCCCACACAGATGCCCCAAAGCCCAACAGCTCCCTTTGCCTCAGGACAGGTTCATCCCAGAGGAAGGCTTCCATAACCAGCGAACACCAGCCAATGGCTGGGGCCTGCCAGCTGCCAGGCGCCTCAGGAAGGCTCCTGGCCGTCCTGCTGACCTTCTCTATGAGGTGCACTGCCAGAGTATGACTGCTACCCCGCTCACAGTGGGCTGCTGGGCTCTACAGAAGTCAGCACCAAGGGCCACACCTGGCAGTCCACTCTCAGGCGTTGTCAGCAATTAGATTTCAGCAAATGGAGAGAGACCCAGATGAATTTAAACTTAAAAAAATATAGAAATTAAATATATAATTTAAATGCCAGTTAAGGAACTTCAACCAGAGTCAAAGCAAACAGGCTTGGCTTCTACATCAGACCCTTTATATGAGCCTAGGCAAGTCAAATCAACCCTCCGTGCCTCACCTTTCTTATATGAAATTGGGATAGTGATACCTGACACATCCTCCCTCTTTTAAGAGGGCTATATGGTGTAATGAGCTAGTGTCTGTGCAGGATGAAAAGCTCTATATAAATGAAGAGAATCATTATCATTCATGTTTTAATGTGATCACAGCTTGGGGTGTGGGGCTACGTTATGGCACTAAGGGAAGTAAATGAGTGGAAAGAGAAAAAAGCACCATGAAGATGGGGCTGAGGAATGGGATGAGATGGGCCAGAAACTGCTCTGCAGCTATCACAAATCAAACAGCAATACGAGAATTATTCAAGAGGAGGTATAAAATCACCTCCATCAGAACCGTATAGATTGAGCTAGGACAAGGTCTGCTATTATGAAGTTTTAAAAAAATAATTTGTTGGCTTAAAGGAGTCAATACTATAGGTTTTTTTTTTTTAACAGGAGGGATACATATTTACTCATTCGTTCAACAAGTAGCAATGTGCTACATATATTCTGTTCCAACACAGGGTCTGAAAAAACATACATATACACATATAAATTGAGCCCAGCTCCAAGTAAAGAAGAGCCACTCAACTTATGGTTCATTGTGGTGCTTACCACCAGCAACACATACATGAATGCTCAAGTTAAAAATGAAAGTTGCATAAAGAAGAGCACTTTTGGAAAACACTTTCTAGAAAATGTTAACACTTGCCAAGCATTAACTGTTAACAATCAACGTGCCACATTTCTAAAGACACAGATGGACATTATGAGATAAATGCAGTTGAAAACAGTATTAAGAGTTTGAAGTAAATCTACAAAATGTGTCTTTATCTTTGAAACACATTATGTGCATGATATGGTAACCAAAAAAGTAACTAGTCCCTAAGTACTGAAATGCTGAAAATTCCACTCCACTTCCTTGCTCTTTTCTGCATAAGGAGAAATGCTGTTTCTTCTATTCCCTGTGCCCCTCCCTTTCAGTCCTTAACTTCTTCAAAAACAGCCTTAGGGACTGGCAGTAAATTGGAAGAAACTAAGAAGCAATGTTAGCGGAACAGATAATTCCTATCGCAAGATGGGTCAGAGTTGTCCTTGAAAGAGAACTGTAAGAAAACGTAGTCACCCTTAAACTAGATGCTAATGCTTATGTTGTGGGGGGAGGGGACATGGGAGGGGAAGGGGCCTGGAGGAGAAGGCAGCAGTGGAGAAAAAGACCCCGACGTGTGCCCAGGGAGCCCCGGCCGGTCTCCGGAGGCCTGCCTGGATCCACAGCCCCATGCTTCGCGCACAGCAGTAACTCCTCAGCCTCAGTACAAATGCTACTTTAATAGCAGCTGCTCCTCAGACCCTGTAATTACCCCCCCTATTAAAGGCAAGTTGCCACATTTCAGGTGCAAATTATCTACAGTGACTCTATCTCCCTGGTACCTAAGACTCCAAGCAAGCAAGCAGAAGCAGCCCAAACAGGATCGCTGGCAGCCCTCCCTGGCCACTTTCCTCCACCTCCCAGGTTTGAGGTCGGGAGGTTCAAGGCTACTGGAAGCTGCTTTTTTATTTTTTTTTCAACACCTTTATTGAGTATAATTGCTTTACAATGCTGTGCTAGTTTCTGCTGTATAACAAAGTGAATCAGCTACACATATACATATATCCCCATATCCCCTCCCTCTTGCGTCTCCCTCTCACCCTCCCTATCCCACCCCTCTAGGTGATCACAAAGCACTGAGCTGATCTCCCTGTGCTATGCGGCTGTTTCCCACTAGCTGCTTTAATAGCTCTGATCACAACACACGGGAGCTGTGCCTCTCCTGGTGACATTATCAAGGCCCTGTTACCTGGGGCTGAATTCACCCCGGGAACAGTGGTCAGGGTATATTACAGCGGCTCCTGTGGGAAACCAGGCTTCTAATAGAATTCCACATCCAGCCTAGACAAACTGACCTGGACAAGACAATATGAACATGGGTGGCTTGCCCCTCCGTGGTCTCATCAAGCTAGTGGTCTTTAGTGCGGCCTTCCCAGTCTGATGCCTCTCTCTGCACTGCCCATCAGCTATGGCACTGACAAGTAAGTGACATGCCACAAAGTTAACAGCCCTCCTGGACATCACAGGTCAGAACACAGGGCTGCAAAAAAACCAAGCACAGGGGCCTTCCTAGATATTAGGTGCTGTTTCTTCCTTTGGCTCTGAAAGGAGAGTCTGGCCAGAGAAATCCAAGCACAAGGACAACCCTCCACCCTGCCACTAAAATCTACCCAGTGCAATCCCCAGTGGCAGGGAGGGTGCAGCTCACAGAAGCAGGGCTGAGAGCTGGCAGAGCAAAAGCACGCACACACAAGCAGACACCCACTGACCTCCACAAGTTTCATCAGGGGCACTGGGTTGAAGAAATGGAGCCCGGCAAATCGGTCCTGTCTGGTGGTGGCATTGGCTATGCTTGTGATCTGCAGAGAGGAAGTGTTGCTGGCAAAGATTGTGTGTCTGTGGAGAGAAAGACAGTGGAGTATTGGAATGAGTCCCATCTTTGGAAGCAGTCAGGACTCCTCTCAGGTGCAACACACAAGGTGACTGCTTACCGCCCAGATCCTGTCCTTTCCTGGCCCTAGAGGAAGTCAGGGAAAAGACACAGCTTCACACAAGAGGCTGAAATCAAGTGACCCGTTTCATTTAAATTTTGAAATTTTAAATTCAAAAGTTACCTGTTCCAAAAGCCTACGCAGTCTTTACCGATCCTTCCTTAAATTTAGGGAGCAAAATTTCTCCTGGCTACTTGCATTATTTAATTCACACGGTATGTGAGAAACAAAAGGAGGCAACAACGTCGGTCACAAGATGAAACTCCAAGTGAACAAAGACTAAGGAAAAACAGGATGCATCACAGACACTCAAAAGAAGCAAAAAACTGTGAAGAAACACCTGAATCCTTAACAAGAAACATCTGACATAAACATGAACCACAATCTTTTCCCCTCAATTGAAAAGCTTTACTTTTCCATTGACTGGGAATTAAAATGAAAACAGAAGAAAACCAACATGATCCAAAAGAAGTTTTAAGGTTACACTAGTAGACTTGGGGAAGGCAGGATACATGTATACACATGATAAATGTAGTTCAAGGCATTCTTATTATTATAAAATCTCCTTAAAAAAGCAGTACCATCTTCTTTTGAGTATATAAAATATTAAATTATTAATTTAAAAAATCCATACTGACTTAAACCCAATTTAATTTTTTAAGACCTCAGTAAACTGGGGTGCCAAAGGCATGACAGGCAAATATTTAAGGAGACAGGCAAGACTTACCGGCTTTCCTACAGCACCACCTTGTGGATAAATGTACACAAAACGGCCTAAAGCTAACTACAACCACAAGGGCCTGGTCACAGCGCAGGGAGGGGAGTGGTTCCTTACGACCAGATTGGGGGGTTCCTGCTTGCTCAAAAGGCAATACTACAATCTGCCTGAAATCAGGGGCAAGTGGGAAGAAAGGAGAAGGGAAGGGAGAAGAAACTAGTAATTTGGGAAGAGGAGAGAAGAGTGAGGTGAAAGCAGCTGGTGTGCTAGGTGGTGGCTACCAGAGGCTGAAGGAAGACCCTTCGTGTGCTCAGCCCAGGAAAGCACTTCACTTTTTTTTTTTTTTTAAATTTTTGTTGGGGTATAGTTGATTTACAATGTTGTGTTAGTTTCAGGTGCACAGCAAAGTAAATCAGTCATACATATATGTATACCCACTCTTTTTTAGATTCTTTTCCCATATAGGCCATTACAGAGTATTGAGTAGAGTTCCCTGTGCTATACAGTAGGTCCTTATTAGTTATCTACTTTATATATAGCAGTGTGTATGTGTCAGTCCCAATCTTCCAATTTATCCCTCCCCGCCCCTTACTCCCCCACCCCATAACCATAAGTGTATTTTTTACATCTGTAACTCTATTTTTGTTTTGTAGATAAGTTCATTTGTAGCCTTTTTTTAGATTCCACATATAAGTGATATCTATTTGTCTTTCTCTGTCTGACTTCACTCAGTATGACAATCTCTAGGTCCATCCATGTTGCTGCAAATGGCATTATCTCATCCTTTTAATGGCTGAGTAATATTCCATGGTATATATGTACCACATCATCTTTATCCATTCCTGTTGATGGGCATTTAGGTTGCTTCCATGTGCTGGCTATTGTGAATAGTGCTGCAATGAACATTGGGGTGCATGTATCTTTTTGAATTAAGGTTTCCTCTGGATATATGCCCAGGAGTGGGATTGCTGGATCATATGGTAGCTCTATTTTTAGTTTTTTAAGGAACCTCCATACTGTTCTCCATAGTGGCTGTACCAGTGTACATTCCCACCAACAATGTAGGAGGGTTCCCTTTTCCCCACACCCTCTTGAGCATTTATTGTTTGTGGATTTTTTTGATGATGGTCATTCTGACCCGTGTGAGGTGATACCTCATTGTAGTTTTCATTTGCAATTCTCTAATAATCAGTGATGTTGAGCATCTTTTCATGTGCTTTTTAACCATCTGTATGTCTTCTTTGGAGAAATGTCTACTTAGATCTTCCACCCATTTTTTGACTGGGTTGGGTTTTTTTTTTTTTTTTTTTAAGTCTTTTTTTTTTTTTTTTTTTTAATATTTATTTATTTATTTATTTATGGCTGTGTTGGGTCTTTGTTTCTGTGCGAGGGCTCTCTCCAGTTGTGGCAAGTGGGGGGCCACTCTTCATCACGGTGCGCAGGCCTCTCACCATCACGGCCTCTCCCATTGCGGAGCACAGGCTCCAGACGCGCAGGCTCAGCAATTGTGGCTCACGGGCCCAGCTGCTCCGCGGCATGTGGGATCCTCCCAGGCCAGGGCTCGAACCCGTGTCCCCTGCATTGGCAGGCAGATTCTCAACCACTGCGCCACCAGGGAAGCCCTGGGTTTTTTTTGATATTGAGCTGCATGAACTGTTTGTATATTTTGGAGATTAATCCCTTGTCGGTTGCTTCATTTGCAAATATTTTTTCCCATTCTAAGTGTTGTCTTTTCGTTTTGTTTACGGTTTCCTTTGCTGTCCAAAAGCTGTTAAGTTTAATCAGGTCCCATCTGTTTATTTTCATTTTTATTTTCATTACTCTAGTAGGTGGATTGAAAAAGATCTTGCTGTGATTTATAGATCAATGGAACAGGATAGAAAGCAGAGATAAACTCATGTATCTGTGGTCACCTAATCTATGACAAAGGAGGCAAGAATATACAATGGAGAAAAGACAGTCTCTTTAATAAGTGGTGCTGGGAAAACTGGACAGCTACATGTAAAAGAATGAAATTAGAACACACCCCAGCAATCCCACTACTGGGCATATATATACCCAGAGAAAACCACAATACAAAAAGGCATGCACCCCAATGTTCACTGCAGCACTATTTACAATAGCCAAGTCATGGAAGCAACCTAAATGTCCATCGACAGACGAATGGATAAAGAAGATGTGGTACATACAGACAATGGAATATTACTCAGCCATAGAAAGGAATGAAACGGGGTCATCTGCAGAGACGTGGATGGACCTAGAGACTGTCATACGGAGTGAAGTAAGTCAGAAAGAGAAAAACAAATATCATATATTAACACATATATGTGGAATCTAGAAAAATGGTACAGATGAACCGGTGTGCAAGGCAGAAATAGAGACAGATGTAGAGAACAAACATATGGACACCAAGGGGGGAAAGCGGGAGTGGCGGGGGGGCAGTGGGATGAATTGGGAGATTGGGATTGACATGTATACACTAATATGTATAAAATAGATAACTAATAAGAACCTGCTGTATAAAAATAAATAAAATTCAAAAAAAAGAAAATCATAAAGAAAATCAATATAAAGCAAGATGCTATTTAAAAAAATAGATAACTAATAAGAACCTGCTGTATAAAAAAAAAACCACAAAAAAAATAAAGCAGATTCTCAATCTAGTCCATTAAAAAATAAAATAAAATAAAAGCACAGAAAAATGACTGCAAAAAAAAAAAACCAATGAAATTAGAACACACCCTAACACCACACACAAAAATAAACTCCAAATGGATTAAAGACCTAAATGTAAGACTGGACACTATAAAACTCTTAGAGGAAAGCATAGGCAGAACACTCTCTGACATAAACAGCATTTCACTTTTACGGCACAAGAACACTGACTTTTCTCAAACAACTTCTCAGTTGGCCAACTTAAAGCCCAGCTAGAGGGGCTTCTCCTTTAAAAAAAAAAAAAAAAGACTTTTTTTAAGGTTTAAAATTCTAGTTTTCAAAGTTTCTTGCTTTTTGGTCTGGGGAAAATAATATAAATTATCCCGTCACATACTATAAACCATCCCCCATCACAGAAGGCAAGGAGACCCTGTGCAGTAACAAGGAGTGGCTGACGTGCTCTGAAGCACAGCAGCAGGGTCTCCACAACCCAAGGCTGTGCTAGCAGGGGTTCCACACCCCCCTTAAGAAAGGGCTATCCCAAAGGCGAGGGTTACACACTCATCTTTGATGAGTGTGGCATCTTTTTACAGGACATTTGAAGGGCAACTCATCTGCAAAAAGGGGAAACAAAGGCACACTGACTGGAGAGCACGTTTCGTCAAACAATGAAGTTACAGTCGGCCCTCAGGATCCACAGGTTCTGCCAACCTGGATCAAAAATATTCCAAAAAAAAAATTCCAAAAAGCTCCAAAAAGCAAAACTTGGACTTGCTGTGTGATTTACATAGCATTTACAGTGATGTGGACCATTTTTTTAAAAGTCTTTACTGAATTTATTACAATATTGCTTCTGTTGTTCATGTTTTTTGAGGTTGTTTTTGGTCCACGAGGCATGTGGGATCTTGGCTCCCCAACCAGGGATCGAACCTGCACCCCCTGCACTGGAAGGCAAAGTCTTAACCACTGGACCACCAGGGAAGTCTACATGGCATTTACATTGTATCAGACATTATAAGTAATCTAGAGATGATTTAAAGTATATGGGGGATTGCGTAGGTTACATGCAAATACTACACCACTTTATGTAAGGGACTCGAGCATCCTCAGATTTTGGTATTCACAGGGGGTCCTGGAACCAACCCTGACAGATACAGAAGAAGACTGTACATCAGGGCCCAGTGCCGAGTGTCTCCAACCCAGGACACTCCCAGCACACATATTACCAGAAGGAGAAAGATGTCTCCTGCCGAAAGACCTCCACCGCCACCTCTCCTAATCGGCCAGGCTGGCTCGGCTACTAACAGTGTCTCACACTGCCTTCCTTCAACACAAACACGACGTATGTACATGTTATCTTCCATAAAAAAGCACACTCTCACATTTTCCTTGAAACACTTGACTCTCTAGGGCCATCTTTTGTTTTTCCCTTTCTGACATTCACGTACCAAAAAACCTTCCTCTTAAATGCACCAACAGAAAATCAACAGCACAAGCATGATGGTCACTGGAAACACCCCCAGGTATGAAGACTAGAGGGGATGGTGGACTGTGGTGGAGGAGAGCCCATGCTTTGTCAAAAGTGGGGAGCCAGGAGATAGCCTCAACCATCAGAGGGCAGACAACAGAAGCAAGAAAAACTACAATCCTGCAGCCTGTGGTCCAAAAACCACAGTTACAGAAAGACAGAGAAGATGAAAAGGCAGAGGGCTATGTACCAGATGAAGGAACAAGAAAAAACCCCAGAAAAACAACTAAATGAAGTGGAGATAGGCAACCTTCCAGAAAAAGAATTCAGAATAATGATAGTGAAGATGATCCAGGACCTCGGAAAAAGAATGGAGGCAAAGATTGAGAAGATGCAAGAAATGATTAACAAAGACCTAGAAGAATTAAAGAACAAACAATCAGAGATGACCAATACAATAACTGAAATGAAAACTACACTAGAAGGAAACAATAGCAGAATAACTGAGGCAGAAGAACGGATAAGTGACCTGGAAGACAGAATGGTGGAATTCACCGCTGCAGAACAGACTAAAGAAAAAAGAATGAAAAGAAATGAAGACAGCCTAAGAGACCTCTGGGACAACATTAAACGCAACAACATTCGCATTATAGGGGTCCCAGAAGGAGAAGAGAGAGAGAAAGGACCAGAGAAAATATTTGAAGAGATTATAGTCGAAAACTTCCCTAACATGGGAAAGGAAATAGCCACCCAAGTCCAGGAAGCGCAGAGAGTCCCATACAGAATAAACCCAAGGAGAAACACGCCGAGACACATAGTAATCAAAGTGGCAAAAATTAAAGACAAAGAAAAATTACTGAAAGCAGCAAGGGAAAAACGACAAATAACATACAAGGGAACTCCCATAAGGTTAACAGCTGATTTCTCAGCAGAAACTCTGCAAGCCAGAAGGGAGTGGCATGATATACTTAAAGTGATGAAAGGGAAGAACCTACAACCAAGATTACTCTACCCGGCAAGGATCTCATTCAGATTCGATGGAGAAATCAAAAGCTTTACAGACAAGCAAAAGCTAAGAGAATTCAGCACCACCAAACCAGCGCTACAACAAATGCTAAAGGAACTTCTCTAAGTGGGAAACACAAGAGAAGAAAAGGACCTACAAAAACAAACCCAAAACAATTAAGAAAATGGTCATAGGAACATACATATCGATAATTACCTTAAATGTGAATGGATTAAATGCCCCAACCAAAAGACATAGACTGGCTGAATGGATACAAAAACAAGACCCATATATATGCTGTCTACAAGAGACCCACTTCAGACCTAGGGACACATACCGACTGAAAGTGAGGGGATGGAAAAAGATATTCCATGCAAATGGAAATCAAAAGAAAGCTGGAGTAGCTATACTCATATCAGATAAAATAGACTTTAAAATAAAGAATGTTACAAGAGACAAGGAAGGACACTACATAATGATCCAGGGATCAATCCAAGAAGAAGATATAACAATTATAAATATATATGCACCCAACATAGGAGCACCTCAATACATAAGGCAACTGCTAACAGCTATAAAAGAGGAAATCGACAGTAACACAATAATAGTGGGGGACTTTAACACCTCACTTACACCAATGGACAGATCATCCAAAATGAAAATAAATAAGGAAACAGAAGCTTTAAATGACACAATAGACCAGATAGATTTAATTGATATATATAGGACATTCCATCCAAAAACGGCAGATTACACGTTCTTCTCAAGTGCACACGGAACATTCTCCAGGATAGATCACATCTTGGGTCACAAATCAAGCCTCAGTAAATTTAAGAAAATTGAAATCATATCAAGCATCTTTTCTGACCACAACGCTATGAGATTAGAAATGAATTACAGGGAAAAAAACGTAAAAAAGACAAACACATGGAGGCTAAACAATACGTTACTAAATAACCAAGAGATCACTGAAGAAATCAAACAGGAAATAAAAAAATACCTAGAGACAAATGACAATGAAAACACGACGACCCAAAACCTATGGGACGCAGCAAAAGCGGTTCTAAGAGGGAAGTTTATAGCTATACAAGCCTACCTAAAGAAACAAGAAAAATCTCAAGTAAACAATCTAACCTTACACCTAAAGGAACTAGAGAAAGAAGAACAAACAAAACCCAAAGTTAGCAGAAGGAAAGAAATCATAAAGATCAGAGCAGAAATAAATGAAATAGAAACAAAGAAAACAATAGCAAAGATCAATAAAACTAAAAGTTGGTTCTTTGAGAAGATAAACAAAATTGATAAGCCATTAGCCAGACTCATCAAGAAAAAGAGGGAGAGGACAAAAAAAAAAAAAAAAAAAGTGGGGAGCCAGGACTCAGCTGGGATGGGCCATGGGCCTTAGGGAAGCTTTTCATCTGCTCGTCTTATACTGCAGCTAGGGAATTTGTGCTCTCTTCCAGGATGCAACTGTTTTATCAGGGCTTCCAAGTGGAACTTTATCACTAGAATATATTTTCGTCTCCCATTATAGGATCTAACTGCAAAACTAAGCAGTAAAGTATCTCAATCAAGCTGTTTTATCAATAAAAAAACACAACAACAACAATTCAGCAAACATTCAATAAAGGCGGTGATCTAAAATGAAAACAAGAGTGTGGAGGAGGATGGCTGGGGCCAGAAGCAAAGTCACATCTATGGCGTGCCTACTACGGGTCCTGTCACGTATCACATCTGTTTTATGATATAAACTTAATGAAAGTTTATATACTATACTAGCCTCTTAGTGAAAGAGGCTAGTATAGTGCCTGACATACAGTAGCTCTCTGGAAATGTGAGCTGAGTTACACGAGTTTCCTAAACAACCCTGTGCAATACGTACCACTACCCCCATTTCACGGACAGGGCAACTAGTCTTAGAGTTAGAACTGGGAAGGTCTTGGAAATTATTTACCCCTAACTCCTGAACTCAAATTACAGATGATAAAACTGAGGGTCGGGCTTCCCTGGTGGCGCAGTGGTTGAGAGTCTGCCTGCCAATGCAGGGGACGTGGGTTCGAGCCCTGGTCTGGGAGGATCCCACATGCCGCGGAGCAACTACGCCCGTGAGCCGCAATTACTGAGCCTGCGCGTCTGGAGCCTGTGCTCCGCAAGAGAGGCCGCGATAGTGAGAGGCCCGCACACCGCGATGAAGAGTGGCCCCTGCTTGCCGCAACTAGAGAAAGCTCTCGCACAGAAATGAAGACCCAACACAGTCAAAAGTAAAAAAAAACAAAAAAAAACCCTGAGGGTCAGAGAGGGTTCATGACTGTCCAAGGTCAGAGAGGGAAGTGGGGGGGGCCTGGCACCAGGCCCCAGGCCACCTGACTTTCCCCTAACAGTCCTTCCCTTACTCGACGCTGACAAAAGAGGGCAGTCAGACCCGTCACTGTCACGAGGGAATGACCAACATTCCAATAAAGACCAACCTGCTTGACAATACTCCCTTTTCTGGGAGTGGGTGTTTTACTGACTCAGAGGGTTCCCCGCTGACTTGGGAGTCAACACCCCTACCAAGACAACCTTCTGTTACTGTCAGATGGTGCTGCAGCCCCTAAATGCCCGTGTAAAGCACATGAGCATGCTGGTCAGCAGAGTGACACACAGGTGACAGAAAGACAGGCCTCTTCTCTTTGTCAGGGCAGGGCCTCTCCGGCCACCAGACCATAGAGCTCTAAGGGCTGACAATCCAGCAGGCTGGTATGCAAGTGTTTCTCTTTAGCCAGTGCTCACTGGTGGCTGCCTAAGAATTACTGTTGTCATATAATCTTATTTGACTTTGAGTCCCAACCAAGAAAGGTGAAGCATGGCCAAGCAAACCACAAGAAGAGCATGAATGAATGCATCAGGTGTCAGTATCACCAAGAGCCACACGCAGAACTAGAGCTGCACATGTGCACAGCTTGCTGACACTGCACAGACAGTCCTGAGCCCGGCGGCCCTGTGCATGACTCGCACGAGGCTGGCTCCCCTCTCCCACCCTTTGCCAGGAAGCTGGGTAAGAACTCAGTGCTCCTTAATGGCTCCCAAGAGTGTTTTGATTTAACCCACAGAAAGCTCAAAGCAGGAGGGTCCTAGAAAACTGTGCAGACAGAGAAGCATTCCCTTCAATTACATCATGCTGTTGGTTCCACCCAAAAGAGGGGACACACCAAATTGCTCTGAGGTTGCTCAGCAGACATTTAAGGACATGTCCGAGTGCCTCCATCCTCTGGCCTGGGAGGGCCCATGACAAAGACGCTGCAAGAGATGAAGGCCTGTCCCTGGACGGACCCTTCATTTCACATGGGAAACTCCACCCTCATCTGGGGACAAGGATCAGATCAGGGCAGCCCGAGCCTCGGGAAGCAAACTGGGGGTGGGAGATGGAGAACAAGGGAAGCAGTGTCAGCTCTTCTGGAAGCAGCTGTAGGGCAATAAAAAGTCTTAGTGTCAGAAGACTCCTTCCCAGGAGAAAAGCCCAGGCGCCCAGGAGGAAGCCCCCAGACCCAACCAGATCTCCCAGAGATCACATACTCGGCAGCAAACTTGTCCAGCCTCTTGAAAAGCTCGCTCTTCACCGTCAGATTCTCTACGATGGCCTCCACCACCAGGTCTGTGCTGTGGACCACGGACGCTGCGTCCATGCTGGTCAGTATGCTGCTCAGGGTCTTCTCCATGAACTCATCGCCAGCCTAATGCAGTGGAGTGAGAAGGGAACAGTCACTGGGCTCACTGGAAAATGGTGTGTGATTTGCTGCTAAGGCGAGAGGAAAGAGGAGGGCGAGGATACCCCAGACACAACTTGAATGTGTCCTGAAATTCTGAGAAATACAACTCCCTATGTTTCTTCTTAGGGCAGACAGCATCTCAATATACTTCTGGACACCAGGGCAAGAATCAGCCTGTGAACAATCCCAACTGCTGGTCAGCACACTGTCGTGTGTCAGTCATAATCTTTCAAGCTCGTAGTCAGCTCTGCTCCAGCAACTAAACTGTTTGTTCACAGCACCTGGCTTGGCCTGTTCTATCTGCTCTGAGTGAAGAGCCAGCCAGCCATGTACTGTTCCATGACGGGCTTCTTGGAAGCCTGTAATTTGTCTTCCAGAAAAGGGCAAAGGCTGAGCTCAGCCCCATCCATGAGTCTGAGAGGTGGTGCTGACTATCTCCCTCTAGTAGGAGGCAGGGGAGAGCTGAGTAAGGGCAGGAGCGAGGAGTCAGAAAGCTGAACTCAGCAGTCGCTCGTCAAATAATGATCGCCCGTCATGTGCCGGCAACGGGTGGTTCAAAAGCACGCCAGACACAGTCTCTGCTCTAAAAGAGCTCACAGTCCTGTCTTTTCCTCATTTGTGCCTCCACATTTCCGCAAAGAGACCTCCGTTAGGGCAGAAACAGACAGTGCCCCTATCAGCTGCCATTTTACTTCAAAATGTAATTTGCCCATGAGGATTCAAAATGGTCACAATCAGCTAAAGGCATCCAAAGTCATCAAGAAGTAAGCAACTATCAGAGCTGTTCAACAGAAATATAATGCAAGACGATAGGTGATTTAAAATTTCTACTGGTTGCATTTTAACAAGCGAAAAGAAACAGGTAAAATTAATTTTATTTAACCCCAATATTTCCCATGGAATATTTAGTGATTATGTCATTATATTGGCCTACAGTTAGGCCTATTATACTGGCCTAAAGTTTCAATTCAAACAAATTGAAAAAGCAAGCAAAGGCCAGAACCCCCTCACAAATGTGAAGTGGTCAGAGGACTGGTCTTGAGGACACTGATGACAAGAAATTACCTTGGGGTTTTCCGCAAACTTCTTCTTGGCCACTTTCCGAAGGCTTTCCTCAATTCCCTTTCTAGATTTTGCCAGGATGTCCTCTGTTTGGTCCACCAACACTACTGTGTGGCCAGTTGCTGCAGCAACCTGGAGCAAAAAAAAAAAAAAAAAAAAGCAAGAAAACATAAAAGTTAAAAAAGAAAACAGTAGATGATAGAGAAGATGGCGGAAGAGTAAGACGCGGAGATCACATTCCTTCCCACAGATACAGTAGAAATACACCTACACGTGGAACTGCTCCTACAGAACACCCACTGAACGCTGGCAGAAAACGTCCGACCTCCAAAAAGGCAAGAAACTCCCCCCGTACTTGGGTAGGGCAAAAGAAAAAAGAAATAACAGAGACAAAAGAATAGGGACGGCACCTGCACCAGTGGGAGGGAGCCGTGAAGGAGGAAAGGTTTCCACGCACTAGGAGCCCCTTCGCGGGCGGAGACTGCGGGGGACGGAGGGGGGAAGCTTCAGAGCCACGGAGGAGAGCGCAGCCACAGAGGTGCGGAGGGCAAAGCGGAGAGGTTCCCGCACAGAGGCTCGGCGCCGAGCAGCACTCACCAGCCCGAGAGGCTTGTCTGCTTAGCCGCCGGGGCGGGCGGGGCTGGGAGCTGAGGCTCGGCTTCAGTCGGATCGCAGGGAGAGGACTGGGGCTGGCAGCGTGAACACAGCCTGAAGGGGTTAGCACACCACAGCTAGCCGGGAGGGAGTCCGGGGAAAAAGTCTGCAGCTGCCGAAGAGGCAAGAGACTTTTTCTTGCCTCTTTGTTTCGCGGCGGGCAAGGAGAGGGGATTCAGAGTGCCGCCTAAACGAACTCCAGAGAAGGGCGCGAGCCGCGGCTATCAGCGCGGATCCCACAGCAACAGGGGCGCAGAGGGAAAATCGGAGAGACTCCCGCACAGAGGCTCGGCGCCGAGCGGCGCTCACCAGCCCGAGAGGCTTGTCTGCTCCCCCGCCGGGGCGGGCAGGGCTGGGAGCTGAGGCTCGGGCTGCGGTCGGATTGCAGGGAGAGGACTGGGGCTGGCGGTGTGAACACAGCCTGAAGGGGTTGGCGCACCACAGCTAGCCGGGAGGGAGACCGGGAAAAGGTCTGCAGCTGCCGAAGAGGCAAGAGACTTTTTCTTGCCTCTTTGTTTCGCGGCGGGCAAGGAGAGGGGATTCAGAGCGCCGCCTAAACGAACTCCAGAGAAGGGCGCGAGCCATGGCGATCAGCGCGGACCCCAGAGACGGGCGTGAGACGCTGGGGCTGCTGCTGCCGCCTCCAAAAAGCCTGTGTGTGAGCACAGGTCACTCTCCACGCCTCCCCTCCCGGGAGCCTGTGCAGCCCGCCACTGCCAGGGTCCCGGGATCCGGGGACAACATCCCCGGGAGAACGCACTGCGCGCCTCGAGCTGGTGCAACGTCACGCCGGCCTCGGCCGCCGCAGGCTCGCCCCGCCTCCTCCGTACCCCTCCCTCCCCGCGGCCTGGGTGAGCCAGAGCCCCCGAAGCAGCTGCTTCTTTAACCCCGTCCTGTCTGGGCGGGGAACAGATGCCCTCAGGCGACCTACACGCAGAGGCGGGTCCAAATCCAAAGCTGAACCCCAGGAGCTGTGCGAACAGGGAAGAGAAGGGGAAATCTCTCCCAGCAGCCTCAGAAGCAGCGGATTAAAGCTCCACAAACAACTTGATGTACCTGCATCTGCTGAACACCTGAATAGACAACGAATCAGCCCAAATGCAGGAGGGGGACTCTGGGAGCAGGAGATATTAATTCTTCCCCTTTTCCTTTTTTTGTGAGTGTATATGTATATGCTTCTGGGTGAGATTTTGTCTGTATAGCTTTGCTTTACAATAGCTTTATTTTACTTCACTATATTATAGCCTCTTTCTTTCTTTCTTTCTATTTTTTCTCCCTTTTACTCTGAGCCGTGTGGACGAAAGGCTCTTGGTGCTCCAGCCAGGCATCAGGGCCGTGCCTCTGAGGTGGGAGAGCCAACTTCAGGTCACTGGTCCACAAGAGACCTCCCAGCTCCACGTAATACCAAACGGCAAAAATCTCCCAGAGATCTCCATCTCAACATCAAGACCCAGCTTCACTCAACGACCAGCAAGCTACAGTGCTGGACATCCTATGCCAAACAACTAGCTAGACAGGAACACAACCCCATCCATTGGCAGAGAGGCTGCCTAAAATCATAATAAGGCCACAGACACCCCAAAATACACCACCAGACGTGGACGTGCCCACCAGAAAGACAAGATCCAGCCTCATCCACCAGAACTCAGGCACTAGTTCCCTCCACCAGGAAGCCTACACAACCCACTGAACCAACCTTAGCCGCTGGGGACAGATACCAAAAACAACGGGAACTACGAACCTGCAGCCTGTGAAAAGGAGACCCCAAACACAGTAAGATAGGCAAAATGAGACGACAGAAAAACACACAGCAGATGAAGGAGCAGGCTCAAAACACACTGGACTTAACAAATGAAGAGGAAATAGGTAGTCTACCTGAAAAAGAATTCAGAATAATGATAGTAAGGATGATCCAAAATCTTGGAAATAGAATAGACAAAATGCAAGAAACATTTAACAAGGATGTAGAAGAACTAAAGAGGAACCAAGCAATGATGAAAAACACAATAAATGAAATTAAAAATACTCTAGATGGGAGCAATAGTAGAATAACTGAGGCAGAAGAAAGGATAAGTGACCTGGAAGATAAAATGGTGGAAATAACTACTACAGAGCAGGATAAAGAAAAAAGAATGAAAAGAACTGAGGACAGTCTCAGGGACCTCTGGGACAACATTAAACGTGCCAACATTCGAATTATAGGGGCCCCAGAAGAAGAAGAGAAAAAGAAAGGGACTGAGAAAATTTTTGAAGAGATTATAGTTGAAAACTTCCCTAATATGGGAAAGTAAATAGTTAATCAAGTCCTGGAAGCACAGAGAGTCCCATACAGGATAAACCCAAGGAGGAACACGCCAAGACACATATTAATCAAACTGTCAAAAATTAAATATAAGGAAAACATATTAAAGGCAGCAAGGGAAAAAAAACAAATAACACACAAGGGAATCCCCATAAGGTTAACATCTGATCTCTCAGCAGAAACTCTGCAAGCCAGAAGGGAGTGGCAGGATATACTTAAAGTCATGAAGGAGAAAAACCTACAACCAAGATTACTCTACCCAGCAAGGATCTCATTCAGATTCGATGGAGAAATTAAAACCTTTACAGACAAGCAAAAGCTGAGAGAGTTCAGCACCACCAAACCAGCTTTACAACAAATGCTAAAGGAAATTCTCTAGGCAAGAAACACAAGAGAAGGAAAACACCTACAATAACAAACCCAATACATTTAAGAAAATGGGAATAGGAACATACATATCGATAATTACCTTGAATGTAAATGGATTAAATGCTCCCACCAAAAGACACAGGCTGGCTGAATGGATACAAAAACAAGACCCATACATATGCTGTCTACAAGAGACCCACTTCAGACCTAGGGACACATACAGACTGATAGTGAGGGGATGGAAAAAGATATTCCATGCAAATGGAAATCAAAAGAAAGCTGGAGTAGCAATTCTCATATCAGACAAAATAGACTTTAAAATAAAGACTATTACAAGAGACAAAGAAGGACACTATATAATGATCAAGGGATCGATCCAAGAGGAAGGTATAACAATTGTAAATATTTATGCACCCAACATAGGAGCACCTCAATACATAAGGCAAATACTAACAGCCATGAAAGGGGAAATTGACAGCAACACAATCATAGTAGGGGACTTTAACACCCCACTTTCACCAATGGACAGATCATCCAAAATGAAAATAAATAAGGAAACACAAGCTTTAAATGATACATTAAACAATATGGACTTAATTGATATTTATAGGACATTCCACCCAAAAACAACAGAATACACATTTTTCTCAAGTGCTCATGGAACATTCTCCAGGATAGATCATATCTTGGGTCACAAATCAAGCCTTGGTAAATTTAAGAAAATTGAAATCGTATCAAGTATCTTTTCCGACCACAACGCTATGAGACTAGATATCAATTACAGGAAAAGATCTGTAAAAAATACAAACACATGGAGGCTACACAATACATTACTTAATAACGAAGTGATTACTGAAGAAATCAAAGGGGAAATCAAAAAATACCTAGAAACAAATGACAATGGAGACACGACGACCCAAAACCTATGGGACACAGCAAAAGCAGTGCTAAGAGGGAAGTTTATAGCAATACAAGCCTACCTCAAGAAACAGGAAACATCTCGAATAAACAACCTAACCTTGCACCTAAAGCAATTAGAGAAAGAAGAACAAAAAAACCCCAAAGCTAGCAGAAGGAAAGAAATTATAAAGATCAGGTCAGAAATAAATGAAAAAGAAATGAAGGAAACAATAGCAAAAATCAATGAAACTAAAAGCTGGTTCTTTGAGAAGATAAACAAAATTGATAAACCATTAGCCAGACTCATCAAGAGAAAAAGGGAGAAGACTCAGATCAATAGAATTAGAAATGAAAAAGGAGAAGTAACCACTGACACTGCAGAAATACAAAAGATCATGAGAGATTACTACAAGCAACTCTATGCCAATAAAATGGACAACCTGGAAGAAATGGACAGATTCCTAGAAATGCACAAACTGCCGAGACTGAACCAGGAAGAAATAGAAAATATGAACAGACCAATCACAAGCACTGAAATTGAAACTGTGATTAAAAACCTTCCAACAAACAAAAGCCCAGGACCAGATGGCTTCACAGGCGAATTCTATCAAACATTTAGAGAAGAGCTAACACCTATCCTTCTCAAACTCTTCCAAAATATTGCAGAGGGAGGAACACTCCCAAACTCATTCTACGAGGCCACCATCACCCTGATACCAAAACCAGACAAAGATGTCACAAAGAAAGAAAACTACAGGCCAATATCACTGATGAACATAGATGCAAAAATCCTCAACAAAATACTAGCAAACAGAATCCAACAGCACATTAAAAGGATCATACACCATGATCAAGTGGGGTTTATCCCAGGAATGCAAGGATTCTTCAATATACGCAAATCAATCAATGTGATACACCATATTAACAAATTGAAGGAGAAAAACCATATGATCATCTCAGTAGATGCAGAGAAAGCTTTTGACAAAATTCAACACCCATTTATGATAAAAGCCCTGCAGAAAGTAGGCATAGAGGGAACTTTCCTCAACATAATAAAGGCCATATATGACAAACCCACAGCCAACATTGTCCTCAATGGTGAAAAACTGAAACCATTTCCACTAAGATCAGGAACAAGACAAGGTTGCCCACTCTCACCACTATTATTCAACATAGTTCTGGAAGTCCTAGCCACAGCAATCAGAGAAGACAAAGAAATAAAAGGAATCCAAATCGGAAAAGAAGAAGTAAAGCTGTCACTATTTGCAGATGACATGATACTATACATAGAGAATCCTAAAGATGCTACCAGAAAACTCCTAGAGCTAATCAATGAATTTGGTAAACTAGCAGGATACAAAATTAATGCACAGAAATCTCTTGCATTTCTATACACTAATGACGGAAAATCTGAAAGTGAAATTAAGAAAACACTCCCATTTACCATTGCAACAAAAAGAATAAAATATCTAGGAATAAACCTACCTAAGGAGACAAAAGACCTGTATGCAGAAAATTATAAGACACTGATGAAAGAAATTAAAGATGATACAAATAGATGGAGAGATATACCATGTTCCTGGATTGGAAGAATCAACATTGTGAAAATGTCTCTACTACCCAAAGCAATCTACAGATTCAATGCAATCCCTATCAAACTACCACTGGCATTTTTCACAGAACTAGAACAAAAAATTTCACAATTTGTATGGAAACACAAAAGACCCCGAATAGCCAAAGCAATCTTGAGAACGAAAAATGGAGCTGGGGGAATCAGGCTCCCTGACTTCAGACTATATTACAAAGCTTCAGTAATCAAGACAGTTTGGTATTGGCACAAAAACAGAAATATAGATCAATGGAACAGGATAGAAAGCCCAGAGATAAACCCACACACATATGGTCAACTTATCTTTGATAAAGGAGGCAAGCATATACAGTGGAGAAAAGACAGCCTCTTCAATAAGTGGTGCTGGGAAAATTGGACAGGAACATGTAAAAGTATGAAGTTAGAACACTCCCTGACACCATGCACAAAAATAAACTCAAAATGGATTAAAGACCTAAGTGTAAGGGCAGACACTATCAAACTCTTAGAGGAAAACATAGGCAGAACACTCTATGACATACATCACAGCAAGATTCTTTTTGACCCAGCTCCCAGAGAAATGGAAATAAGAACACAAATAAACAAATGGGACCTAATGAAACTGAAAAGCTTTTGCACAGCAAAGGAAACCATAAACAAGACCAAAAGACAACCCTCAGAATGGGAGAAAATATTTGCAAATGAAGCAACTGACAAAGGATTAATCTCCAAGATTTACAAGCAGCTCATGCAGCTCAATAACAAAAAAACGAACAACCCAATCCAAAAATGGGCAGAAGATCTAAATAGACATTTCTCCAAAGAAGATATACAGATGGCCTACAGACACATGAAAGAATGCTCAACATCATTAATCATTAGAGAAATGCAAATCAAAACTACAATGAGATATCATCTCACACCGGTCAGAATGGCCATCATCAAAAAATCTAGAAACAATAAATGCTGGAGAGGGTGTGGAGGAAAGGGAACACTCTTGCACTGTTGGTGGGAATGTAAATTGATACAGCCACTATGGAGAACAGTATGGAGGTTCCTTAAAAAACTACAAATAGAACTACCATACGACCCAGCAATCCCACTACTGGGCATATACCCTGAGAAAACCATAGGTCAAAAAGAGTCATGTACCAAAATGTTCATTGCAGCTCTATTTACAATAGCCAGAACATGGAAGCAACCTAAATGTCCATCGACAGATGAATGGATAAAGAAGATGTGGCACATATATACAATGGAATATTACTCAGCCATAAAAAGAAATGAAATGGAGGTATTTGTAATGAGGTGGATGGAGTTAGAGTCTGTCATACAGAGTGAAGTAAGTCAGAAAGAGAAAAACAAATACAGTATGCTAACACATATATATGGAATCTAAGGGGAAAAAAAAAAAAAAAAGGCCATGAAGAACCTAGTGGCAAGACGGGAATAAAGACACAGACCTACTAGAGAATGGACTTGAGGATATGGGGAGGGGGTGGGGTGAGATGTGACAGGGTAAGAGAGTGTCATGGACATATATACACTACCAAATGTAAAATAGATAGCTAGTGGGAAGCAGCCGCATAGCACAGGGAGATCAGCTCGGTGCTTTGTGACCACCTAGAGGGGTGGGATGGGGAGGGTGGGAGGGAGGGAGATGCAAGAGGGAAGAGAAATGGGAACATATTGTATATGTATAACAGATTCACCTGGTTATAAAGCAGATGCTAACACACTATTGTAAGGCAATTATACTTCAATAAAGATGTTTGGAAAAAAAAAAAGAAAACAGTAGATGGGAATTCCCTGGTGGTCCAGTGGTTAGGACTCGGCGCTTTCACCACTGGGGTGCAGGTTCAATCCCTGGTTGGGGAACTAAGATCCTGCAAGCCGTGAGGGCGTGGCTCAAAACAAAAACAAAGAAACAGTAAAGTTTCATATTCTACATGAACTCTAACACCCTTCTACTCAAAATACCGAGTAAACATAATAAGCCAACAGTAATTAAACACACACTTCTTACTTCTTCCCAGGCACTGCTCTAAACCCTTAACACGATGACAATTCTCAAAACAACCTTACAAGGTTAAGAAATGTGCCCACGGTCACACAATAAGGTAGGCCGCAGAGCTGGGATCTGAATCAAGGTTCTGAAGGCCACACTGTAACCACTACCCTGGGCTGCGCTGTCCAACACAGAAGCCACTAGCCACACAGGACTATTTAAATTTACTGAAACTAAGTAAAATTAAAAACTCAGCTCCTCAGTTGCATTAGTCCTATCCCAAGTGTTCAACAGCCCATTCACAGAGCACCTGCTCCCTCCCCAACCACCTTTCTTCCTTAGAGCTGGCCCAGCTTGTGCAGATTGACCCGTGGCTCAGCTCCGCTGCAGTCCTTAAGTCAGCAATGGGTAAGACTTTAACAGTGGTGGCAAAAAGACTCATGTCCCCACGGACTAATTAGTGACAAGACTCCCATGAAAGTAGGTGTTGTCATCAACTGACTTAAAAGGAAAACTCCCCTCCCGTCCCCTTGCCCATCTTGGTTAAATCCTGAGGGTACGTTTAGTGAAGCTGCCCCAGGGTCGCATGGAGCCAGCCTAGTTTAGCCACAATCAATGACAAGTCAAGCCCTACCCACTTCATCACAGTTTGCCAATAGCTTTGGCAAAAACTGTGGAAAAGGTAGATAAATTTTTTATTTCATATTACAGGTAGGTGTTATACTCAGTTCAAGCCATAAGTAATAGGACACATATGGCCTAAAACAAACATCAATGATGCAAGATAACAGCACAACTGAGATGCCTCTCAGGGTCTGGGGAGACCCCACAGAACCACTGGCTTTAGAACGTCTGTGGACCAGTGGTACGTAAAAGAGGGGCAGGTTAGCAGAAACAAACCTGCCCAGAGATGACAGTAAAGAGTAGTTCTAAACCATCATCGTGATGTGATTCTGGAAACCAGGCAACTGAAAACTCAAAGTTGAAAACCAAAGAGGAAAGGAAACAGAAACAGAAGAGCAAAACGCAAAGGAAAAAAGGTTCATATCCCAAAGAAAGATTTCCAAGGAACACTTCTAAAAACGATAAGACAGGTTTTAGATGGAAGTTAATTACAACACTGTCTCCCTGAGAACACTGCACTCAGGGCTGCGAGTCTGAGCCTGTGGGGCCTGTAGGCCGCATAAGCACCGCCAACGCCCCAGAGCCTGGAACCAAGAAAAGGAAACACTGCCAGGACCGGAAGGTCTGACAACCACAGCAGGGCAATGGGGGTAACAGAATGAGTTATCTTGATATAAAAACAGAGGAAAGAAGCAAATTTGCCCTGTCGGCAAAAACACAGGCTGCAGGCAGCAGCAGGTCAAAGTAAAATAACACCCCGAAAGCTAAACACCCATCAGTCCAGACCAGGTTTCTCCCTAAGTAACAACAGACCAAGGCCCATCTTGCCAACACCTCAAATCACTGGACACAAATCTGAAGCTCCAATTCAATAAATTCAAAGTAAAAAAGCAAGAGCAAATTCAGAAACTGTGCAGAAAAGACCACACTGTGAGACTGTTATCTTTACAAAGGCTCTTGGCTGGTGTCTGGAAACGTACATTTGGAGAGGGTTCCTGCTCGCGGTAGCTAAACTGTGCAATATGGTTTACACTCACAACTGCTTTCCTTCTGAGAGTCTGAAATTTTGGTGCTTGCCAGGAAGAGGGTGCCTATGTGACCAGCCCCAATAAAAATCCTGGGCTCTGGGTCTCTAATGAGCATCCCTAGTAGACAACATTTCACGTGTGCTGTCACAACTTGCTGCTAGAGGAATTAAGTGTGTCCTGTGTGACTTCACTGGGAGAGGACTTGAGAAGCTGGCACCTGATTTCCTCTAGACTTTGCCCCACACGCCTTTTCCCTTTGCTGATTCTGTTCTATATCCTTTTGCTGTAATAAGTTATAGCCATGATGATGACTCTATGCTGGTCCTGTGAGTAAATCACCAAACCTGGAGAGGTGGGGGGAATTTGGTGAGGAACCCTGACACAGAAAACTAAGAAAATAAATCTGAAATTCCAGACGCAGCTGGTGATGAAACTGAACTGCTTTGAGGCAGGCAGCCCTGGGGAGCAACAGGTGAAGGGAGGTGTGATGACCACTGGTCGGGCACCTCGTCTGCAAGGCGGGGCAAGCAGAGGTGCTGGCTTGGGGACCTTCCCTTTTTGTCTTGGCTCCTCTGTCTGACAGTCCCTCTGGAATAACACAAGTGGTTTTCACCTTGTTCCTCTTAACCTCTGACCTAGGTCATCCTTTCAACAGGCCAGACAGAATTCCTCAGGTTCCCCCTTCTGCCCAGGTCCCAATCCACTCTCCCGCACTTCACCTTCAGCATCACTCGGGCTTTTTTGCTCCTCAAGGGGTTGGGGAGGAAAATTCAAGTACATTTGGAACAAGACAGTGCCAAAGCTGAAGGGAATAGAGACAAAGAAAGACAGCAAGGGACTTCCCTAGTGGTTCAGTGGTTAGAACTCCGTGCTTCCACTGCAGGGGACACTGGTTTGATCCCTGGTCGGGGAACTAACACCCCGGAAGCTTCAGCTGGCGGCCAAAAAAAAAAAAAAGACAGACAGCGAAGGCAGTGTCTTTCTGCTTCAAAACTTTATAATCCCATTGAGAAAACATGAAGGAAAAAAAAAACCACTCAACAATACAAAGCTCCATATGTGGGATGTCAAAGAAAATAAAAACCACATGGTGAAGAATTCTGTCAGGCAACAGATCTCAGAAAGCTGGGTAAGAAGAGCACACCTGGAATGAGCCACCTTCCCAAGGAACAAGGTATTAACCTTAAAGAGGTGGAGCAGAGTAAGTGAAGGAGGTGGTGTCACGCCATCTCTCTAGAAAGCCTCTTTCAGAGTTATTATAATCGTGTTTGTGACAGTCACAGGGCATTTTTGGTTATGTGGCAGATAAGCCGTAATGCTATCCTTATGATTACTTTTTTTTAAATTGCAAGCAGAACCAAACCTAGAGAGGAAGCAACCCTCAAAAATTCAAGTGAACCAAGAGAGACTTACAAAAACACTAGAATTCAACTGGGAAAAACCCTGGCCAAAAAGCATTTTCAGTCTAAATGCTGACTTTCCACTCCTATCCAAAGTCCTCTGATAAACACCGCCAGCTGCCCACCCACACTCCCCCCACCAATCCCCCGCCCCGGCCATAAGGAGACACTGGGCAATTCAGTCACTGCCTTGCTCATCCTGGCGTCTAAATGAGCACACTAGAGATGATACAGTATGTAGACACCAGCCAAAACCAGCTATTAAATCAAGGCTCTCTAGGCAATGTTCCAGAAGAGCAAAGTGCACGTGTCAAATGACCCATGTCAAAGTTACTGAGGGTGTAAAATTTGTTTACTTTCTCATCTCAACCAGAAGATACAGGATGTGCAAGGAGGGACCGAACCTCAGAGAGAAAGAAGACAGATCTTCCCGGTGTCCCTGATCACATCCTTACTCTGCAAAACTTCCCTCAGCCCCACGTGCCTCAATGGTCTCAAAGAGGCTGCTCTTGTAGAAACTTAGCTCAATTTTTTTCCCTACCTCAACTGACTGGAGAATTTTCTACAATTTTGGGCTCTCCAAAATGCCTAAACTGGTATTTCTGGTGTAGTAAGAAAGCAACAATTGTATACTCTAAATGGTTATCCCTTTAAACAATTTCTACTTCAGCTTTTCTTACCTTGGTTAACTCATAAAGCTTTAAGAAAATACAAAGGAAATCTTATGGTAGAGTCATTCCACAAACATAGTTAGAGAAGGACATTCTGGTTTAAACCCAAAGTGGATATGGTTAGTGGGGAGTTCCCTGGCTGTCCAGTGGTTAGGACTTGACACTTTCACTGCCGTAGCCTGGGTTCAATCCCTGGTCAGGGAACTAAGATCCCGCAAGCTGAGAGGCACAGCCAAAAAAAAAAAAAAAAAAAAAAAAAACCCAAAGTGGATTCTTGAAATATTTTCCATCTCATGCTGCAGCTCTTGGTTGCATAGCAGTAAACTACTGTTACAGCACAACTTCAACTGATTTCAAAGAAAGCAGTTATTTTCATCCTACCCACTTTCAGAGAGTAACCCAACCTAATGCTCAAGTTCCTTGCAATCATTTCTTGCAAACATACCCAAGAGACACAAGGTTGGCAGTATCTTGAGGGCAACTTCCTGTCCTATTCATCTTTGCAAACCCCAGTGCCTGGTCCATGGTGGGCACTCAATGTATATTTGTTGAATAAGTAAATGATCAAACTACATCTAGCCCACTGCCTGGTATGTATTAGATGCCTGATAACATTTCCACAGGATGAGTCCAATGTTCTTTGATTCTATTCATCTACTCCAAGTGGGGTTGATATTCCTCTCCTACTGCTGTGTGTCTAAACGGGCTACCACCGGGACAGAGTCAGGATGCAGGCAGCCTATCCCTTGCCCCCATGCAATCCATGTCCAACCTGAAAGCTGCATGCCTCTCATCCCAGACTGGCTCAATACGCTGATGCAACCTTAAGCATGGCCAGCAGTCAGATCTTCATTCATGGCTTCAGCTACATGTGGGTTTGAAGGCAAAAACCAGAAAAAACAGAACAAGAAGTGCTGTGTTTTTCTTGGAAGCCAAATAACTGTACTGGGGTATACAAACAATCTGGACAGCGGGGAAGCCGTCAAATAGTTTGGATGAAAAAAATGCAGATTATTAGGAAATGCTTTCCACCAAATGACCAGAGGTCACAGACGAGAGCTTTGGCCTTTCAGAGGTGAGCACTTTTGCTCCCCTGCGCCAACACCCGCACTCCCCTGGGGTGGAGGGCAAGCACCATTTAGAGTCCCGTGCTGGGCACGGCTCCACGTGCGTTCCCTTTACTACTACTGCCTCCTGGTGGCTCAACACCGTGTCGCGGCTGCTCCAGGCCCCGGGACAAGGTGAGGAACAAAACAAATCCCCTGCTCTCAGAGAGCTTTCACTGCTCATAAATTACCCCGTTTGGTCTGCACAGCAGCCTTTGGGGGAGGCACTGTAACAGTAAGCAAAGTCTGGATGTGATGGGGCTTTGACGCTAGGGCCGCCTGTATCCAGAGCTCACGTGCTGGCTGCTCCTGACCCCGAAAGGCATGGCTGGATCTGACGGGAACAGTCTGAGACTGGGCAAGGGCCACACTCCAGAGCCCGTCTGCCAATTGTGAGAGAGAAAAGTTCCTTAACCTCCAGAGGCTGTTTCCTCACCCATAAAAATGGGCAGCAGAGCTGTTGAGAGGATTAAAAGAGTTAATATACACTAGGCACTGTGCCTAGCATATCACAACAGCTTAACGATTTTACTCTAGGCAGCCCCCTTCCTTCTTCTGCAAGGGTCCAAGGCCTAATGCTGGATCCAGGTACAGACTCCAAAGGTAAATTACTTTATTTTGCTTTTAAAATTACATCTTCTGATCTCACGACTTGTTCCCTTTTTGGTTTTCATTTTCAGGTTTTCTCTTCTGTGTCCTTCCATTTTTACAAATAGGCTAGGATCTCTCTTCATTTAAAAAGAATGTTTAGGGACTTCCCTGGTGGCGCAGTGGTTAGGAATCCGCCTGCCAATGCAGGGGACACGGGTTCGACCCCTGGTCCGGGAAGATCCCACATGCCGCGGAGCAACTAAGCCCGTGCGCCACAACTACTGAGTCTGTACTCTAGAGCCCGCGAGCCACAACTACTGAGCCCATGTGCCACAACTACTGAAGCCCACGTGCCTAAAACCCGAGCTCCGCAACAAGAGAAACCACTGCAATGAGAAACCTGAGCACCGCAACGAAGAGTAGCCCCTGCTCAATGCAACTAGAGAAAGCCCGTGTGCAGCAATGAAGACCCAACACAACCAAATTAATTAATTAATTAATTAAAAAAAAAAAAAAGAATGTTTAAAAAGCAGGGGGGACACCCACAAGCTTCCTTAGCCACCTGAAGCTGGCCTTCGCTTCACCACAGATATCTTTCAATTACTGGGGGGGCACAGTGGTATGTGGAGCACGAGTTCTAGAACTGGACTTCCTAGGTTTAAACCCTGGCTTAGCCACTTACTGCATAACTTTGGACAAGTTATACAGCCTCTTTATCTATGATTTCCTGATCTGTATAAGGAAAACAACAGTGCCCATTTCATAAGATTGTTGTGAAAATTAAAGAAGTTAAAGCGTTTAAAGTGTATAGACCAATGCCAAGCACAGAGAGGGTGCACAATGCGTGTTAGATGTCACTCTCGTCACTACACTTTGCACTCTCACTTTCCCCCTGAGCCATGCAATTCCTAAACCCTAGCGATGAGGTTTCCTCCACCACTACTGTGGTATGAATGCACAGATAACTTATCAATGGCCTTCTAAGTGCTAAAGCCAATGCCTGTTCTTTGGCTCCATGTTCTACTTTTCCACAGCCCTACACTGCCAGTTAAACCACCCTTTTTGAAACTCTCCAATTTCTTATCTGTATTTCCTATCTGTTCCTTTTAGCCATATTAATTCTCTCCATCTTCTCAGCCTTTAAACAAAGGTATCCTTCAAGGTTCTGCTGCCAGTATTCTTTCTCTCTGTCTTTATAGCCTTTCTTTCTGGACTCTTAATCATTTGCATAATTGCAGCTATGTATGAAACCAGCATATTCTGTCCTAAGCTACAGTCAACACCTCGACCCTAAAAACCAATTCTCCTTGACCTTCATTAATACTACCACTATCCTGAGGGTCACAATTTGCTGGACAACACTTTTTTCTTAACCTCAACCCTTAATTACATCCAAAGAAATTATATCCACTATTCAAGGCCCCATTTCAAAAGCTATCCTCTCCATGAAGCCTTTTTCCAAATGAATGTCTTCCTTCCTCTGTTTTGAAACCTTAGACCTAGACTTTTACTGCTGTTATTATGCTGCTTCACACCAAAGTCAGCTGCGTCATGTGGATCTTTGTCTAACGATCTCTGTCTGCTCTTAGATCTGAATCCCTTGATAGCAGACACTGATCTGGTCCCTGTGTCCCCTAGCACTCATCACTTGCACACAGTGGTTGTCCAATAAATAACTGCTCAATACCAGGTGCCTAGAGCGCAGTGACCTGAGCCCGTGCTCTCCTCCGGCCACACACTTCTCCCTCACGCTGCTTCACAGCTCCACGACCCCGCCCTTAGGTTCCCTCCACCAGAAAGCACCTCTCCCTCACTGTTGCCTGGGGGACTCCAACTCACCCTTCATGATCCAAGAGAGGCCCTCTCTCCTTTAGTGAAAGCTCTCCCAACCTCTAGCAGAGGTGGTCACTCCTTTGTGCCTCTACTGATTTCCAGATACAGCAGGTCTTTCCTGCAGGACTCCAAATACAGAAAGAAAATAGAGTGCGGAGCTGGTGAGAGCCACCAGCTACCAATGGCCACTCAGTTATGTAACGGTAGCCAGAACCCCAGGATGTGAATACAACAGAGAAATCAAAAACAAATGGTCATAAACGATTTCATGTTGTAAAAATCTCACAAATTTCAGAATAAAGGTCATAAACCAATGAGTATGTAGGAGAAATTCCAGATGTGAAAGATAAATTAGACATGAAAAAGCTGACCAACACCAACTCTTGATGATGTACTCAAAATAATACCTAAAGACCTTTTCAAAAGGGCTGCCGTATCATCCACTTCTTCAGAATCTGAAGTAGCTGTTACCACAAATCCCAACATAGGGTAGTTCTGGCACACTCTTAACTGCAATCCAACCAAAATTTCCAGTAAATATAAATTTCATATACATACATGTGGTGCAATGTATACATATGCCTTTTTTTAACATGTACTTTTTTAATGTTCCTTTTCCCTCACTCTAAGAAGATATATCTTATATGTAATATCATATCTTAAGGTATTTAAACCACTAAAACTTTCATCTGTGTCAGGTGACATCCCAGACATGATAAGCAGGCGATCTGTGCCTTTATGACAATTAACTGTTCATACTTGTACTTCCTCCTCTGGACAGCAAGCAATTTAAGAGCAGCAACCACTGTCACCTTCACCCGCCCCAATGCCTGGCACAAAGGGACACAATATTCATGAAAAGAAGGCATGAATAATAGCTCCATTTTTTAAAAGCATCACTTTGTAAATTATCTTAGGAATAAGTTCTCAAGAAATCATGACTGGTTTTGCTACTAGAAACTATAACAAATTTTACAAACCAAGTTATTTTAGAATTATGAAAAATCACACTCTTAGTTTGAAAAGGATAGGAAGAAAAAAAAAGAGTTAATAACTGGAGCCTTTAGTCAATTACCAAGTGAAAAAAATGCCACAAAAATGCCTGTTATTTTGTGAGCAGTCCAATCGTTTTCTGGCACTGGTGGAGATGCCAGGCAAAAGGGGAACTGGAGGGCAACTGCCGTGTAATATGACCACCTCTGTAATTTCAAAACTGGATTTATGTTTAATTTCCTCCAGCATGTCAATGTGTCCTGTACCATTTATGAAAGGGGCTGTGGGCAAAGACACACACAGCCCCTTTGACGGACAGGATGTGTCCGTCCATCCTGTGAGGGACACGTGCGTGAGCCAGGTCAAGGATGACCACAGACACGTGACATAGGTTTCTCTTCAACGTATGTTTCTTCTCTATCATAGTAGAGAGAAAGTGAGGCACCTTAATTTCTCAACTACTGCAAGGTCAGAGATTGGCAAAAGTATTTACTGTTCAGCTTTATTAGCTACAGATGATCAAGATCTTCTATTTTTAGAGCAGGACGATCAGTGTGGTGGCTTTCACACTTTTTAGCCATGAAATCCTTCCTCATAACAATGTATACAGAAGAACAATACATAAAGCATGGGTCAGGGAAGAGGGGTTTTGGAACCACCAAGGAGATTCACTGAACTCCTAACCCTAAAGTCTATCAGAGCGTAGTGTAAAAACCTCTGATCTATTCACATGTTAGGATGGCTATTATTAAAAAAACAAAGACAAAAACAAAACCCATAAAATAAGTGTTAGCAAGGATATGGAGAAATTGGAACCCTTGCACACTGCTGACAGGTAAAACAGTACAGCCACTGTAGAATATGGTATGGCAGTTCCTCAAAAAATTAAAAATAATTACCATATTATCCAGCAATTCCACTTCTGGGTATATACCCAAAAGAACTGAAGCAAGACTGTAACACAGTTACAACCATAACACAGTTGTAGACCATGTTCATAGCAGCGTTATTCACAATAACCAAAAGATGGAAGCAGCCCAAGTGTCCACCAATGGAGGAACGGACAAACACAATGTAGTGTGGACATGCAATGGAATGTGATGCCATTAAAAACATTCCAATGCAATATTATTCCTTAAAAAGGAAAGAAATTCTGACACATGCTACAACACAAGTGAACCTTTAAGATTTTCAGGTGAAATAAGGCAGTCACAAAAGGACAAATACTGTATGATTCCTCCTGTAAGTAGTATCTAGAACAGTCAAATTCAGAGACCGAAAATAAAGCAATGGCTGCTGGGGGCTGGGGGAAGGGGAGATGGGGAGTTATTACTTAACAGGCATGCACTTAAATGCCACTGAACTGTACATTTTTAAATGGTCAAAATGCTGTCTTACTTTATGTATTTTTTACCACACACACACAAAACCTTTAATCCAACACAACACCTTCACTTTACTGAGAAAAGAAACATTAACTAAAGAAAAAAAAATTATTCGCCTAAGATCACATACAGGCACTGAAGTGTTCTATCCAAAACATAATTCTGTAAAAGGCATTTCTGTCTACATTACTAACTCCATTAAACTTTTCAGTGGCTCCCATGACCACAGAATAAAAGTTCTTACACATGGGGGCTTCCCTGGTGGCGCAGTGGTTGAGAATCTGCCTGCCAATGCAGGGAATATGGGTTCGAGTCCTGGTCTGGGAAGAGCCCACATGCTGCGGAGCGATTGGGCCCGTGAGCCACGGTTGCTGGGCCTGCGCGTCTGGAGCCTGTGCTTCGCGGCGGGAGGGGCCGCGATGGTGAGGGGCCCGCGCACTGCGATGAGGAGCAGCCCCCACTTGCCGCAACTGGAGAAAGCCCTCACACAGAAACGAAGGCCCAATACAGCCATAAATAAATAAATAAATAAATATTTAAAGAAGAAAAGGGAGGGGGGGGAAAAAAAAAAGTTCTTACACATGGCATGCAAGGCCCTCCAGGAAAGGGATCCACCTCCTCCCCAGACACGCTGTTCACCGTCTCCTGAGACTCTAATACCACCACAAGGCTCGTAGTTGCCCACATCTGCTACCGCCTCTCACCTCCAGGACTTTGTACTGCCCAGGCCTTCTCCCCAGCTTCCCCTCATTAACTAAGCCTGAGTATCACTTCCAGATACTAAGCATCCCCACCCCGGGATCCTCTTCGTCCCAGGCAAGGTGTCTCCGTGTTCCAGTAATACCCCTGCATACCCTTACCACTCCACCCACCATGTTGTGTGATGATCATCCGTTTAAGTGCTGTCTCCCCTACTCCTGGATTCTGACTAAACATTCTATTTTTGTCGGCTGAATAGACCCTGCCTGGCTGGGGTGGGCCCTCAGGAAATGCTGACTGAACAAATACATCTGGTGGGAAAAGCCAAGATGAGATTAGGTCTCCTGAAAGTCCAAGGCTCTCTTCATAGGGTTGCTTAGGGCCTCCCCTCATAATGTGAAAATAACTATACTGGAGTTCCAGTTCAAGACAGTACAGTAGGAAGATCCTGAACTCACATCCTCCCATAGACACACTGAGTCTACAGCTACATATGGAACAATTTCCTCTTTAAAAAAATCTAAAGAGGGGCTGAGTGACGACTACACATCAGGCACAAGACAAGAAAACCACAAGGTGGGTAGGAGAGGCTGGGATACAATCTCATCATAAACCCCATGCAGGGAGGGACCTTGGAACCTGCAGCTTCTCCCTGAACAGCAAGGGGCTTGCACCCACATCAGGCATCCCAACTTTTGGGTCATACACTTGGGATGACCCTCCAAAGCTTCTGGCTTTGAAAACCAACAAGGCTCATGTCCCAAGACCCACAAGACTCTAGCAATCTGACAAGCCACTCTTAAAGGGCTCACACGCTCAGGTTCACACACCCCAGGGCAACGCTCAGAGGCAGCTGATCACACCAGACTTAAAATAAAGGAAGCTGACCTGCTCACATTAAAGTGTCAGCCTAAAGGGCAGGCATCTAATCTCACACACACATGTAGAAGCCGGCTGTAACACTCTCCAGGTGTGGACACCGGTAGGCACCATCTCTGCGCCCTCCCTGTGCCAGTCTCCAGAGCACCAGCGTCTTCTGGTGGGAAGCTTTTGCCCGTGTCTGGTGCCCCGATTTTTGTGGTTGCTGCTAAGCAGTGCCTCTTGGCCGCCTGCCTCTGGAGGCTAGGTGAGTTTGCATTCCTGGCCCCACAGGACGGTAATAATTGGTGTCACCCAGAAAGGAGCTCATACCCGTCTGGCACCCGGATTTTTGTCCCCTGCTGCCAGGGGACACCTCTACATCGCCTGGCTCTGGCGGTCAGTGGGGTTCATGTTCGTGGTTCCCACAGGACTGTAACCTACAGAGAAAGAGTTCTTAAAGGGCCACCAGGAAAGAGCTTATACACTCATCTGGTGTCCTAATTTCTGTGGCTGCCACTCAGGGAACACTTCCAGATCACCTGGCTCTGGTGGCCAGAGGGGCTTATGCCTAAGGTTCCACAGGACTGTATGTATCTAATTACTTTTTTTTTTTTTTTAATTTTTTTTAAAATTTATTTATTTATTTATTTTTGGCTGTGTTGGGTCCTCGTTTCTGTGCGAGGGCTTTCTCTAGTTCCGGCAAGCGGGGGCCACTCTTCATCGCGGTGCACGGGCCTCTCACTATCGCGGCCTCTCTTGTTGCGGAGCACAGGCTCCAGACGCGCAGGCTCAGTAATTGTGGCTCACGGGCCCAGTTGCTCCGTGGCATGTGGGATCTTCCCAGACCAGGGCTCGAACCCGTGTCCCCTGCATTAGCAGGCAGACTCTCAACCACTGCGCCACCGGGGAAGCCCTCTAATTACTTTTCAAAGCTGATGCCTGAGGGCCTGGCTTCCAGGTGGCCTGAATCTAGATGCGGAGATTCTTCCCTTTGGGACATTAACAGGACTTGGCACATCCTCAACTACTCAGAGCTGTTAAAAACATAACAGGGTACTTGGATAAGCACAGAGGTTTGAGACAACCAGCAGCTGAGGCAGGGATGAACAACAGGGTTCACCTTCTACATGAGGTCACTCCTTCAGGGCTGGGACAGGTGACTGCTTCATCTACCGTTTAGAGTCAAGCAAACTGAAGAAACAGAGGAATAGGTTCCAAATGAAAGAACAAGATAAAACCTCAGGAAAAAAACATAACAAAGCAGAGATAAGTAATGTACCTGATAGAGTTCAAAGTAGTGGTCATAAAGATGTTCACCAAATTGAGTAGGAGAATAGATGAACACAGGGAGAACTTCGACAAAGACATGGAAAATAAAGTACCAAACAGAAGTCACAGAGCTAAAGAATATAATAACTGAACTGAAAAAAAAAAGCTATAGAGGTTAAACAGCAGACTAGATGAAGCAGAAGAAACAATCAGTCAACTAGAAGACAAAGCATAAAACTCAACCAATCAGAGCAGCAAAAAGAAAAAAGAATGAAAAAAAGTGAAGATAGCTTAAGAGACTTATTGTACAACATCAAGTATACTAACATTCACGTTACTGTGTCCTAGAAGGAGAAGAGAGGGAGAAAGGAGCAGAAAACTTATTCGAAGAAATAATGGTAGAAAAATTCCCTAATCTGGGGAAAGGAACAGACATCCAGATCCAGTAAGCCCAAAGAGTTTCAAATAAGAAGAACCCAAGAGACCCACACCAAGACACATTATAATTAAAATGTCGAAAGTGAAAGACAAGGAGAGCTGCCCTGCAGATGCGGGACTTGCAGGCACCACGGGTGCAGCTGCCCTGCTGCACCTGTGACGCTGGGGCAGAGAGGAAGCGGCTACTTCTACGCTCAGTGCTCAGAACAGTGGGCGCTTAGGATGGTTTGTAGCCGGACATCACCAAAAGCTGCGTGAGGAAGCACCTTGTTTCCACGTGCACTTGCAGTGGGAGCTGTGCGCAGGCCCTTGAACACTTTGATATTCTTTTTCTTTATAAAATAAGGCTCGTTGTGAGAATTAAATGAGATATGTGTACAACCACATGGCAAGCTTTGGGCACAATGGGATTGACCAGGAGAGGGTCTCCTTACTGGAAATGATTATTCTGTTGGTCTGTCTGGTGAGGACTTTTTAGGAATCCTTGGGCAAGTGCGACATGCATCCCTGGCTGAGGGCCGCTGAGCTGGTATCAAGGTCCTGTTCAGGGCAGGGTCCTAGGTGGGGACGAGGGGGGCCCAGAGCCACCTGGTCCACAAGCACTCGTGCTCTGAGGACCTTGAGACGTGTCACTCTGGAAGGAAGGCCAGAGGTTCGCTCCTGGCATTTGTCCTGTTGATGAAGCAGAAGTCGGGCCCCTGTGTGGAGCCCCTCGATGGGCCAAATGTAACCCTATAAAATGATCACCCAAACCAGGGGCATCCTGGTCTCCTTGCAGGTGGAGAGTGCATTTTGCTATTTCCCGAAATGTTTAAGTTGGAGGGCTGAACAAAAGCTGTAGGTCAGCGGCTCTCGACTAGGGGCAGTTTGTCCCCCTCCCAGGGCACGTGGCAACGCGCAGGGCAGGAAAGGGGTAGCGGTGCTGCTGGCATCTCGCTGGTGGGGGCCAGGGCTGTGGCTGCATGTCCTGTGGTGCCCAGGACGGCCCCACAGTAAAGCTACAGGGTCCCAAATGCTGACAGGGCCAAGGCTGACAAACCCCGCTACAGAAAATATAGTTTGGGAGGGATTCATGGATTGGATTCCGTTTCTCAGGTCCGTGGGCCCAGCTCGGTCCTGTGCGGCTGGTCAGTGGAACAGACCTGCAGGTGTGGCTCTTGTCACTCTAGGACTGGCTTCAGGACAGATCCTGCTGATGAGCCCAGGGCACCGCCCTCAGTTCTGCAGGAGAGTGCGCCGGAGTGGAGCCGGGGGGGTGTGCCCGACTCAGCACGGTGGCCACGCACATCCAGTCTGCCGGAGAGGGCAGTGGGCAGCCGGAGGAAGTCATGGCCTTGGGAATGTCCTCTGATGAAAAAGAACCTGCGGGCTTATCAAATAACTTTTGTGTGGAACGTTGGTGTGTTGAAAAGCAGTTCTGTGTGCTGTTCCCCCCTAGTGTGAATCAGCAGTTCTGAGGCAGCAGGCGTGATACAGAAGTGTGAGCAGAGACCGTCTGGAATCCCCAGACTCCAGGGAAACTAAAGGTGACAGCCAGCCAGTGAAGAGGACAGGAGTTAGGGGGCCGGTGGCAGTGGCGGCAGCCCAGCAGGTGCCCCTCGTCTCAGTGTCCTAATCCTGGCTCCAGCTGGGTGGTCAGGGGAGCTGCAAGGTCTTCTGGGCGAGCAGAGCCCACAGTCCTGAGCTGTTCTTCGCTGTGTTTGGGTCATCTCCCCCCAACCAAGGGGAGAAATCTAGATGAGGTTTAAGAATTAATGCTTTAAGAATGTGGATCTCATAGTTGAAACCTTGGAACACGTGTTTTCAGCACAAGGTGCTAAAGTGAACGAAGCATTTAACACCTTTTCAAGGAGGGTGTCTCCATGTGGGCAGAACTAGAGAATAAATGGGTGTTGAATAAAAAAAAAAAAAAAAAAGACAAGGAGAAAATATTAAAAGCATCAAGAGAAAAACAACTTGCTACACACAAGGGAACCCCCAGTAAGACCAACAGCAGAAACTCTGTAGGTCAGAAGGGAGTGACACAATACATTCAGAGTGCTGAAAGAAAAAAACTTCCAACCAATAATACTCTACCTGGCAAAGTTACTGCTCAGAGTGAAAGAGTTCATCACTACTAAACCAGCCTTACAAGAAATGTTAAAGGGGCTTTAAGCTGAAAACAAAGGGCGCTAATTAGTAACAAAAACACATATGAAAGAATAAATCTCACTGGAAAGGTAAATATATAGTAAAAGTAGATTAATCATTTATAAAGCTAGCATGAATGTTAAAAGACAAAAGTCGTAAAAATAACTGATTATAATAATTAGTCAAGGGATATACAAGATAAAAAGGTGTAAAATGAGACATCAAAAACATTAAATGGCGGGGAGGGTATTAATGTTGAGCTTTAGAATGGGATCAAACTTAAGTCGTTATTAAATTAAAATAGACTGTACAAGTTGCTGTATGTTAAGTCTCAAGGTAACCACAAAGAAAATTAAAAATCAATGCAGGGAACTGAAGATATTTGAAATATGAATATAAGAATTCATAATCAGAATCTATAAACATTTCCTACAAATCAATTAGGGAAAAAAAGGACAACATGAGAGCTAAACAGGAATGAAATTTAACAGCATATTACACAAGAATATATCTATATGGCCAATAAACACATAAAAAGGGGTTTACCTCACTAGTATTGTAAGCGGGGAAATTCTAATAAAAATACAATGAAATGTCACTACACCCACCAGAATGACTAAACTTTAAAGGAACAACAATATAATCCTATAGAGCAAAGAGAATCTTCATACCCTGAAGGCAGAACTGTAAACTGGTATAACCACTTTAGAAAAACGTTTGGCATTATCCACTGAAGTCGAATATATTCATATCTCATAATCTAGCAAGATTGTAATTGAAATTGAAATTGTAATTTCACCCAAGAGATATGTGCACACATGTATGTCAAAAGACAGGACCATGACTGTTCACAGCAACAGTGCTGTGAGGGTTAATTCCAGCAGGTCTAGAATTAGCCTGAGTTGTTTTGCTAAAGTTCCTGCATCACAATGACCCCTGGTCAAGGCATGAAACCTACTGATTTATAGTGTTGCTTTGTAACCTTAAGTCTAAAGTTTTGGGGTGGTTTGTACCAGCTTATCAGCATTGTTTGTTGATAAGAGTGATATTGATGATTCACACCTGATTTGATTTTTTAAATTACATTATTGAATTTTCTCTTACTTAGAAAAGAACTTCATGTGTCTTGGATGCAAGGAAATCAATCACACTCATTCTTCTCAAATTATTCAGTGATAAATTATCCCCAGCTTTCTGAGGAGATGGTAGTGGAAGAGTGGATCACAAAAATAAAGAGGTCTTTTTCCTTCCTCCCATAGACAGAAAAAAATGTTATTTTTTCAATAACTAAGGAGGACTCTTCCTGGCACTTTAATCTGAGTGCCAATAATCTGAATGAACCCACTGAGAACTCCTGTTTTATGTGACAGTGACCTACACTGTAAGACCTTGAGGACAAGCAGTCTGCAATGGAAAAAAATTTATTTGAAGGCTATGTCCTCAGCTCTATGACTTCTCTAGCCTTGGTGGAGAGTAGGCTTAGCCAGAGAGAAATATTTTTGGACAAGGGTGCTCAGAGCTGTAAAAATAGGTCCAGTGAACAGCACACTTGTCAAAGCCCCTGAGTACTCCAGCCACAGGGCCAAGGAAACGTGCCAGGCAGAAGCTTGCTGGGTTTCTCTATTTTTGCAAACATACCACCAGATTTGAAGCCCCTTCTCTGAAGTATAATTTGAGTGGAGAATTTGTGAGAATTACATCAACTGGTCCAGTGAGATGTTCCATGTGCCCCTATACTACAGGAGGGCTGCACTTCATCAACATTACATTCTCTCCGAGAAACGGCAAAGTTGTATGTACCGTCTGCCAAACGCAAATTCTGACTTCTCGATCCCCAGAGTTAAGTGTTTGGCCCAGAATAAGTACACGGAGTCGCTGCTCCCCAGAGGCTGCTGTGCCTTTGCATCCAGGCCTGCCCTTGGGTTCTCATGATTTGATCCAGGGAGGAAAAAAGTCATAAATCAGTTGCATCTCTCACAGCTGGCAAGTCTGGGTTTATGATTGTCTCTGATTGTGCAATGCTGTGAACTCTGCCATCAACACAAGCTGTCTTCACAAACTTCAACAATCAGAAAAAGGCATTCCGTTGAGGCTTTCGACCACCACCACAGATAGCTGGTTTGTACTTAAAACAGTTAAGTTCATTGGCTGGCCTCTTTTTTTAACTTAGATTTTTATATTTTAAATAGCATTTCTAAAAAGCCAAGGAAATATGCCTCCATTTTTAAGTGAGCCTGTTAAATACACAATTTTTTTTTAAAATTCAGTAAGCATCTGGGTTTGGTAATGTAGAGAAAATAAATTCTCTCCCTGGACCCTCCACTCCCATCTCCCACAAATTCTGGAAAGGAGATGGGATAACTGGACATGTCAGTGGCATCAACCAACTCTTAGTTATATTTAAGAATCTCTGAAAGATGTTGCCAGGATGCACACTTTCTGAGTAGAGGAGAGAGCTGCAATTCCAAACTGCTCTCTCAGAAGATTAATATGGCAATGGTTATTAGGATGAGTGTTTCTTTCCTATTAGATTCTGCTGAAATGAACCAATTAAGATGTTTCCTCAACAATTCAGGTATCAATGCCTGGTCTAGGAATTACAAAGCAAAGAACAGGGGAAACAGCTCTCCTCGGAGGAAAGCCTCAGAGCCTTCTGCAGTATGGTGGACGCTCTGACAGCAACCCTGTCTTTGGAGTGCATGAAGTGGCTAGAAGATCAACAATGGCAATCACAGAGGGAGGAAACTCTTTGGGAAAGCTGGAGAGAACAAATAAGTCTTGCCACGTGAATTTGAGTCTATTATGGGCAGAAAGATAGTAGCAGAGGATGGAGATGACCAGCAGGTGACTCTAACTTTGAATCTAGAGCTGAAGAGAGGTCAAGCTGATAACTGTTGATTCCAGATACCCACAAAAAATCCCCCTGCCCATGGAAGCCATGCTTCTCCACACAAGACAGCAGAGGCCAAAGGTGCAGGTAGAACTGTGGTCATTGCAGCCACAGGGATCTCCAGCAAGCAGAGCAGTAGTTGAGAGACCCGAGTTCCAGCCCCTGCTCTGCCTCTGACCCTTAACCCCAAGTGCCATCTCTGCAGGGATGAATATCATAATGGTCATATGAAATGACAGAGACATTAAAGTACTTGGAACAGAAAAAAATGTCACATCTGTAGAGTGTTTTTTAAGTGCCAGGCTCTGTTGCAAATGCTTTATGACTATGAACTTACTGTTAATACCCAAATACAAGTGAACAAAGCACTAAAATTATCTCTCTCAACAGACCACACAATTAGTCTTAAAATCTTTAGAATTGTTTGAACTCTCCAGAGCTCCCTATCATATCTTCAAAGACAGTTAAGAGAATCTAAAGTAAGAGAAGTCATCACCAGATTAGACCTGATGGATCTACATAAAAGCAGCTAACATTTACTGAACAGTTACCATTGAAAACACTAGTACAGTCTAAGCACTTAGCTCATAGAACTCTCAGAACACTGAGACAAGTATCATTATTCGTAGATAAGGGAAGAAGCAGAGAGGGGTTAAGAGACTTGCCCAAGATTCCCACAGCCAGGAGAGGAAGGGCTGGGATCCAAACTCCAGCAGGCACCTTACAGCCTGCTCACTTCCAAGCATTAGACCACCACTGAGCGGAAACTATCACACAGTCAGCATAACCTAGAGGGAGATATAGAACAGAAAGCAGTAGCATTATCTTCCTGTGGTCCTTGGAGAGCTAGGCAGTGAGGTATGTGCCTAAGGCAGATATGGGGAGAAGAGAGAAGGAGGAGGAAAGGAAATGAGAAACTCAAGAAAGGGGCAGATAACAGTGAGGTGGATCTAGGACACGGCAGAGAAAACCCAAAACCTGACTGAGGTACCACTTCTGCTCTACAATATCCAAACATATTCTACGGCATTCATTTTTCTGCCTGTCAGCCCTACCTCTTCTACAGTATCTCCAGCCACACCCCAAGTCCAAAGACTAACATGCTGACAGAAGCTGATTTTACTGTCCCAGTACATCATGGATATCAGAGAACAGCCCAGTAAAGAAATGAGCAACAACACAGTAAATGAGGGAAGAACTTCATGACAAACACACACCCCATACCCTTGAGGACAAAGTTAACACCTGGGAATACAACTATTCCCTCGGGCTTCCCTGGTGGCTCAGTGGTTGAGAATCTGCCTGCTAAGGCAGGGGACACGGGTTCGAGCCCTGGTCTGGGAAGATCCCACATGCCGCGGAGCACCTAGGCCCGTGAGCCACAACTACTGAGCCTGCGCGTCTGGAGCCTGTGCTCCGCAACAAGAGAGGCCACGACAGTGAGAGGCCCGCCCACTGCGATGAAGAGTGGCCCCCGCTTGCCGCAACTAGAGAAAGCCCTCGCACAGAAACGGAGACCCAACACAGCCAAAAATCAATCAATCAATCAATCAATCAAACAAACAAACAAACAAACAAAAAAACTATTCCCTGCATGGGACTTCCCTTGTGGCGCAGTGGTTAAGAATCCGCCTGCCAATGCAGGGGACACAGGTTCGAGCCTTGGTCCCTGAAGATCCCACATGCTGTGGAGCAACTAAGCCCGTGCACCATAACTACTGAGCCTGAGCTCTAGAGTCCGCGAGCCACAACTACTGAAGCCCAGACGCCTAGAGCCTGTGCTCGTCAACAAGAGAAGCCCCTGCTCACCGCAACTAGAGAAAGCCTGCGTGCCGCAACTAGAGAAAGCCTGCACGCAGCAATGAAGACCCAACACAGCCAAAAATAAAAGAAACAAAACAAAACAAAACAAAAAACAACTATTCCCTCCATAAAGAACTTTGAGTCAAAATGAGAGCTTACAGCCAGGTGACTGTGCCAGCCTCCTGTGCTCCTAAAACTTCTCCTAGGCCACTGCACTGTTTTCAAACAAACGTCAACAGAGGCATACTCACTGTAGCGACAGAAAAGAATAAAGCTGAACAACACAAAGCAACTCTGATCATTCTTCTACTCAGCATCAGAAAGTTCAGAGTTGGGGGCAGGAAAAAGGAGATGGGCAAACAAATGCAGAGGCTGGGGAGAAGACTTCCAATCCACTTGAGTCCTCATCAAGCATCGCAGAGTACTACAAATGTCAGGGAAACGTGTACTTGCAGTTTAGAATACCCCTCCCCTTGTTTTAATAGCCTAAGGAGCTCTCCCCAGAAAAAATGTGCACTTTTTGCTCTTTAAGAGGAACAAAAAAAAAGCTTTGGGTGTGAACTCAGCTCCAACCTCCTTCAAGATGCAAACTCTCACTTCCTCAAAGAAGTGTAGTGCACTAAAAGGAAGGTTGTACCAGAGAGGCAAGAAATCCAGCCCCTAAAATGCCATTCCCAGAAAGCCCACTGGTTTCTCACTAGTAAATTAACAAAAGCTATAAGCTCTCTGGGCTCCTCATATGAAAAAAAGGCTATGCAAGAAGCAAAGCTTTGACTCATTCTATAAATTGAAGACATGCACAGCTAATAACTTTCTTCTTTTTTTCCCTTTACAAAGCAAAAAGCAACCTGTCCCCCACTCAAGGGTCAATTACTGCTGGAAGCTTCTTTGCTAGCCTAAGTATCCAGCTGAAGATAAACTGGCAACCAGACCCAAGTCAGAATAATGGGCAAACACACAAAACAAGTTAACCTTACTTAAATATTAACCCACAGTTTTTGTTTTTTTTGTTTTTAATTTAAAACAAGCAAAAGTAATGACAGGCGAAGTAGATACTCTTAGAGAATACAAATATACAAATGGCCTGTGCTCTGATCAACTATGTACAATTAAACACAGACCTCACTCGTCTTAAATTGCTTAATTGCTTGAGAAATGTGTCAGGCTCCCACAAAATCTACTCAGTTGTTTTTTTTTTTATCCTACTCAGCATGAACTGGAACATATGGCAAAAATGATAAATTTTTAAAAAAAAATTAAAAATGTAAACAGAACTACACCTTGATTAAAATTAAAACTACTTCATGGGACTTCCCTGGTGGTGCAGTGGTTAAGAATCTGCCTTCCAACGCAGGGGACGCGGGTCTGATCCCTGGTCAGGGAACTAGATCCCACATGCATGCCACAACTAAGGAGCCCGTGAGCTGCAACTAAGGAACCTGCTGGCTGCAACTAAGGAGCACATGTACCACAACTAAGGAGCCCACGAGCCACAACTAAGGAGCCCGCCTGCCACAACTAAGACCTGGTGCCACCAAAAATTAATTTTTTTTAATTAAAAAAAAAAACCACCTCAGAAAGAGTTCTGGAGAGTGAAGCTACATGTGAATTAGTAGCATAAACTCAGATGTTAGTTTGTGCTTGTGTTTTTAAGGCTTTACTGAGGAGGATAAAAAGTGCCTTTCCTCTTTTCAGAGGTCCCTGAACAAACTGCAGTCAACAACTGGCATTTGCCTTCAAGACTAAGCAAGACGGAACAGAATCACAACCAGTGCTCTCCATCTTAACATTACAGGCCTACCACAGCAGCAAGGATCAGAGATGGGCGTGGCACGAGGGGACAATGACAAAAGGACAAGGGTAACACCATGATGGTCATAACCCTGAAGGCAGCTAACATTCTGTGAGCTCTTACTAGATGCCACTGTGCTAAGTGCTTGACGTGTGCTACTTCATCCAATCCTCTCCATACTCCTAGGAGGCTAGTCCTACCTCAGAGATTAGTAAAGCAAGGCACAGAAGTAACTTTTCCATGTTAGCACAGAGCCAGCATAGACCATCCCAATTCCCCACAGTGAACTGGATCCAATCTACAGTCAAACCACACCAGCTAATAGCTGTGGCACTAAATAAGCAAAACAGATTTACCCTGTGACAAAAGCTGTACGTCAAGGAGCATGAAGAATGAGGCAATACTGCCTCAAACAGCATGCTGCAGGACAGAGTGCAAAAATGGATCAGCTAAACGGCTGAAACCAACCAACTGGCTGAAAGTGGCACACAGAGATATAATGCAGGAAAGTGCGGTTCCCCTCCACAGGATTAAAGCTATCACCTACAGTGACTGAAGCTCTTTTAAACCTTGTTACGTAAGGACAGAACTACTGTTCCCTAGGATTGTCCACTATTTAAATCTTTGGTCCTTATCAAATTGTCATTCTTGAATGACAATTCCATTATATTTCCAATGTGTGGGATAAATAGCTTTCTTTTTTACCCCTTAGGTTTCAAAAGGCACGCCGCCCTGGTCCAACTCCTCAAGGATTTGATCCACAATCTGAATTCCCATCATTGCCAATCTCCTCCCTCCTTTCTCAGATGAAAGCTCCAACACCATGCCCATAATTTTAGGTGTTACGTATGTGACTTTTTGTGCAACATAACACTTTTTTGGCCAGTAGTGGATACAGTACTCCAAGAACTGAGCAACCTGAATTTGTACAAAAGCTGAAGTGATGCTTTCTACTTAGTTTCTGATCCTCTTCCACTGATGTCTTCAAGGGACCATCAACAATAGTTTCTGGACCCATTTCCTATATTGTTATTGGGGGCTTAAGGCCCTAATATCTTGTCGCTAAGATGTTGTTTAGATGTTTTTAAACAAATACATTATTTTATACCCTGCCCACAACAAATCTCATTCTCACAGCATAGGGAGATTTGGGTGGAGCAGGGAGATACAAATGCACTCAACCTAAACTTTAAGTATCACATAGTAGAATAAACTTTCATGTTAAAGGGACTTACTCCTCCCATCTCACGCATAATAAAGATTATGGGGACACCATAACCCAGCAGCCAGGGCATGTACACAATAAAAAGGGCAATATATGTCCAAAAACATGATCTGAGAAGAAATGGGAGTCAGAAGGATAAAACATCAATGAAATACAGATTTTAGAAGAAAATGCAATCAAATTAATATGTTGCAAAAAAAAAAAACTTGCAGTCTGGGAAGTTTTAAGATATATAATAAAGAAAAGATTTTTCTACAAAGCAAGCATAGAAGCATGGACTTGCCCGGAAACAGACACCACAAAAATTAAATTCCTTCATGATCATAGCCACTGAACTTGAGTTCTCCCCTAAGAAAACTTAGATAAATGCCTCCCCCGTCCAACAGTACAAGTAACAAAGGGCTGACATGCTGAGAATATAATCAGCTAGGCTATGAAAATCACGGTTCCCCAATACGAGCTGGAATGTAACCGCTAAAACTCAATCAGTAAAAACACAAGGATCACAGGACCTAGGTAATAGCTGCACAACTGACCCTGAATCACAGCTTAGTTGGAACCGGGCGGAGTCCTGAAGATGCACACTGAGATTAGCGACTCCTTCAGAGCCCTCAACCGCTCTGCCTCCCCCTCCTACTCTACCCAGCGCCAGAGGGCACTAGGTCAAAGACTTCTGGCGCAGCGCTAGCGTGGAGTCCCAGGGCCTCACAAGCGCCGATTAGGTAACGTTACCAAATGCTACAAAAGTGCTGACTACTATTATTCTTTGTAACTCCGCAAGCAAACACTGGGAGAGGAGAGAAGACCATTTAGAGAGCAGAAAACTGCTCTGACAACGACTGCAGAATTATAAAAAATACAATTAAAACTGATCGCAGTGCGCGTCTCTGGAAGCCAACCCCCGGAAACTGAGGCTCGGCCCAAGAACACTAGATCTTCGGGGGACTGCAGACTAACAGGCCCAGACATTTCAACTACACGGGGGAGGGTCGGGGTGGAAATTCCCCGGGGCTCGCGTGAACGCTGGCCTCCGGGCCGGACAACCCCCGCCGGGTCGCGGCCCGCCAGCGCTCTCCTGTCAGGGCGGGCAGCAAAGCGAGCGGGGAGCGCTGCCCGAGGACTGCCCACCTGGGCGATGCCGGCGCCCATCAGCCCGCCGCCGATGACCGTCACGTGCTTGACGAGGATTTTCTTCGCTGAGGCCGCGGCGGTGGACGAGGAGGACATGGAACGCACGAACTGTCTGGTTACGAAAGCCATGGTGCAGACGGCGAAGGCGGCGACAGCGACGAGACCTGGCAGAGAAGACACCCGCACGCGACACAGACAGAGCAGCGAGCAGACGTCTGGGGGCGGAAACCCAGAAGCCCCGCCGCCCGCGCGCCCTTGGCGACGCCGTGACGTCTTCGACGGCGGGGCGGAGCCTCGAGGCCCGCTTTCCCCATTGGCGGAGGCCTCAGGGACAGCGTTCGAACGTCCGAACGCGGCGTCCAAGCCCACGTGGACTGGGGCGGGCCGCAGCCCTCTGCAGAGCCGGTAGATCTAGGTCGTCGCCGCAGCCGGTCGTGTGCGGATGAGCGGTTAGCGCTCCGGTACCGGACCCAGTGCAAGCCTTTCCTCGCAAAAGCCACGGGCCCCTTGTAAGGGGAAGTCCGTGGTGTTGCCTTGTTAACTCCTCGCTTTTGATCCTTGTGCATAACTCGGCGCCGAATAAACACGTGTTATTTGGCTGTGGCGATGAGGGAGCCCAAAATGAGCACCTTGCGTTCGTGTCACCAAAAACCAAGTCTAGGGATTATTTTAACCCGGTGCATATTGTTCCTGCTAAAAACGGAAGGAAACAAACTGCTCACACCCAAAGCAAATGTCTATAGTGACCCGTGGGTTCTAATGCAAAAATCAGGCCCACTAAGGGAAACAGAGTTTTAACCTTTAATTGCCCATTTCGACTTTACGTGTTTATTAATGCAGGGAACGTGTGGACAATTTAAAGTCAAAGAGGAACCTTTGTGGAGTAACCGGTAATAATAGAAAGGCCAATCTTCTCCCTCGTGTAAATAATTTCTAGTTACTTACTTAGTACCTTGGTAATATAGAATTTTTATTTATTTATTTATTTTAAAATATGTAATAAGGACCCACAGACTCACCATCCAAAGCCCGCCTCCTATTGCAAGTAACTTACATAGTGAATCCCGTGTTCACCGTTACTTTGCTTAGATCTCATTTTTGTTTCTAATTCTGTAAAAGTGTGGGAGAAGTGCTGGTGTTGAGCACTCTTTAAGGCTTGGGACGTTTCTAAGGAGATCGTTACTGGCTGAAGACACTGTCACATCCAAATAATTAAAGTCCATTAAGTGCTAGAATGTAGCAAATGCAAAAACCAATAGGACTAGAATTGGAATAGGAAGATTACACGGAGAACCTAGTAACTTGAACAAATGAGTTAATTTATGAAGAAAAGAGGCTTCTAGGCACAGGAAGCAGCACATGCAAGGTAGGAACGTAAAAAAATACTGCCACAGGAAAAGGGTGAGGAATTAGGTATTGTTAGAGGTGAAGCTAGGATAGTAGATTAGGAAGATGCACAGATGATTCTTTCCGTGGATTTTAACTTTTCATTTTCATTTAAAAGTTGTGTTTAATGCAAGGCCAAACGTATTCTGATTATAGTGTCATCACAATATGTATTTTTTTAATGTGTGTAATGTAAAACATAACACCTGAGTATTTCGTATGTTTTCAGATCTCTGATTTGTTTTCCTCAGAAAAGAAAGAATAACCACTGCAGTATTTTTTAGCAGTTCTCAGATCTGCGGCCATCTGTATTATGTAAAGGTGTGATGTGAAGAAAGGAGCACAGGAGTGAGAGTCAGGAGTCCTGTCTCAGTCACTGGTGTGCAGTATGATGGTCTGCAGACAACCTCCCTGGGCTCCAGGGTCCTTGTCTTTCAAAAGAAAGGGCTGGGAAGGGTAAGCTGGGACGAAGTGAGAGAGTGGCATGGACATATATACACTACCAAATGTAAAACAGATAGCTAGTGGGAAGCAGCCGCATAACACAGGGAGATAGCTCCGTGTTTTGTGTCCACCTAGAGGGGTGGGGATAGGGAGGGTGGGAGGGAGACACAAGAGGGAGGAGATATGGGGATGTATGTATACATATAGCTGATTCACTGTTATACAGCAGAAACTAACACACCATTGTAAAGCACTTATACTCCAATAAAGATGTTAAAAAAAAAAAAAAGAAAGGGCTGGACAGGTACCTTTCCAGCTGTTTCGTACTGAGAGTCTAACCTTCATTTACACTCTTCTGAACCAGGAAGGCCACCCTGGCCTCTATTCCTGCCCAGTCCTGATCAGATGACAGTTACAATAAAATCATTCTTCTTTTGCCAGAACTGTAAGTCTTTTCCCAAGTATGGCCTTGAACTTTCA